>NC_139915.1:19862655-20456849 GCF_963514095.1 Eutrigla gurnardus | reverse complement strand
ACAGAATCACCTGCTAAACATAGCTGACTGGTCCTCAACATGTATTGTAGTTATTAAGAAAATGAGCTAAAAAATGAAGCTCAGCTCATGTTGTTAGGACTTGTTATTATCAATGGGAAAGAATATAATACATAAGGAATAAAACAGGATTGGGAAATGTAGTTTTTTGGAGAAAGTTCTTTGACTACAGTTGTCCTCCACTTAACTAACAGACTTGATAACAGAAACTAATTCAACAGAAATTGCATGCAAGCATGAATAGATCCTCTGAATTTGTAATGGAATCAATTTATGTACTTTTATCTTTTAATATTTTCAAATATGTAATGGGACAGGAGCCACATATTTCTGGCATTTGATAAATAATACACTAAATAACAAATAATAAAAAATTAAAGTGTAAGTTTGGCGGAAATTGAAAATAAAGCTATTTTCTGAATGAAAATACATCAACTAAGCCGTGGAGGAAGTAATTTTCGCTCATCACGCAGTTCAGAGCTAGCACGGGCGGGAGCTAGAGTCCAAATTCGCAAACAGTGGGTTAGCATGGGGCCAACAGCCACACGCTTTCAAATCGCATTTTTAAACCACTAACATTGCTCAAAACAGCGCCAAACCTCGTCAGCAGCTTGCTCTGGGTGTCTACACATAAAACGAAGCACCAACAACTCAGTTCATGAACCCGAAGTTTATAACAGAAGACAGTTAAGAACACTCACCAATTCTACCCCTGCCAGCTCCTCGCGAAGGATAGTCCGTAAGTGTCGATTACCGAACGCAATGCAAAAGTGAAAGTGAAACTGAAGATTTCGCCCAGAATAAAACGAGTATACTTTTAAATTAGTGGCAGTTTGGCCAAATATAAGTTAATAACGGTGGGTAAAAACGTCGGGATAGTTTGTATACACTTCCAATCAGTTCAAGACAGCAGCCTTATCTGAAGCACATACATGTCACGCGAGATCTCACACGGGAACACGAGAGCTGCGTTCGGTAATCGACACTTACGGACTATCCTTCGCGAGGAGCTGGCAGGGGTAGAATTGGTGAGTGTTCTTAACTGTCTTCTGTTATAAACTTCGGGTTCATGAACTGAGTTGTTGGTGCTTCGTTTTATGTGTAGACACCCAGAGCAAGCTGCTGACGAGGTTTGGCGCTGTTTTGAGCAATGTTAGTGGTTTAAAAATGCGATTTTGAAAGCGTGTGGCTGTTGGCCCCATGCTAACCCACTGTTTGCGATGTTGGACTCTAGCTCCCACCCGTGCTAGCTCTGAACTGCGTGATGAGCGAAAATTACTTCCTCCACGGCTTAGTTGATGTATTTTCATTCAGAAAATAGCTTTATTTTCAATTTCCGCCAAACTTACACTTTAAGTTCACTAAAGCTGCAGCACTCTGTGCCATTTTCAAAGATTTTATTTTTCCTCCAGACGCACACAAGTTGGCAAGGATGAAGAGAAAAAAACTGGGAGGGTCAGGGAGATCCTGATTTTGACTTTAAAGATCAAAATCTAAATCTCATTTCCATTGATTGTTAATTTAGAAAGATAATTGTAACACCTCTATTATAAAGTGTGAGCATTGGCTTTATAGCATGCAATGAAATTCTATCATATTTGCCTCAAGGGTAAAAAATCCCACTTGAGTATCACGGCACACGGTCTCTACAGCTTTTTACTGCTTTTTACTGGTTGAATGATTGTCTGTTCAGTGGTTTTCAAACTGGGGGGACATTTTTGGGAGCCACTGGTCGATGTGATTGTCCTTTATGTACTGTATGTTCCTGTGTGTGCATTGCCTTTTTAACCTGACTGGCACCAAGACAAATTCCAACCACAATAAAGTATTGAATTGAATATTTGTTTTCAAATTAGTCTTATGCCTCCAACTTTGGTGGCAAATAAATATCAGTTTAGTTTGACTATTGTGCTTTTTCTCCCACTCCATAAATACTTTCAATGCTGTCGCATCAAAGCATCTTATTATAAGGCTTATCCATCATAGAGCAATAATTGTTCTGCAGCCTTAACCTTAATATCATAGTCTAACTTTGCGATGTAGTGTACGTGTGTTGCATTTACCCCCATGAAGATATCGATGGTCTTGGAGCAGGTGGCCCCTGTGCTTCCACATGGAACATTCTCAGTGATGATTCTGAAGCTGCCATTGCTCTGACTGATGCCGCAGTAGTCCTGAGGAAGTATGAGAACATGCAATTATTGGACACCAGTTAGAAAATGTTCATGAAATCAAACCCCATTAGAAATTATTGCTCTGTATTTTTTCATATGCATTCAGTAAATAATTCTCTATATAGTCATTTTTATTTATAGCGGCAGGCTTAGCCATTCCCGCACTGTTTTTCTGTTCCTAGATGTATTAAGTTACTGCTACCGTACTGCTATTTGATGCCCAGATAGCTCCCTCTCCTGGGGTGCTAATCCCCCCAGTCTGAAACACAACAAACAAAACAAACCACTACAAAACTACTTGGTTAGGTTGAGTAAAAAAATCCATGGTTTGGGTTAAAATTACCAAGGAATTGAAACATAACCAAAATGCAACAAAAGCACTTTGCGACGTTTAGGCAGCAAAACGACTTTTATTTACACAGGACATACAGTCTCCTGGGTTAAAGTCCTGGATTTTTGTGATGCGGCCACCACACAGACCTCCTCCCTACATGGACTTCCACAGCCTCTTTGTGATATGTACTTATACTTTATGATACGTCAAGAGCAAACTGACAAGATAAGTTCAGTGGAAACATAATTCACAATACAGTTTTGTTGTGCGTAATTCTTTTGAGACCAGGTACTTTTATTATGAAAAGCCAATTTGTGACCATGATCATTCATCCAAAATGATTGAATGAAATCATCTTTGCAGAAGGGTTCTTTGCACACCTCCCATTCCTCATCAAAGTAAGTGGAAAGCTACTCTCTCACTCATTGACAAATTAAAACATAAACAATAAACTATGTGGATTTGTGTAACTGCACTGTAAACGGTTACATAAGTCCCTTCTCTGTTCTCACAGCATAGGCCTAGCTGCTAAAAACCTCCAATGTTTCCTTGGTAACCAAAGGTCTAACATCTTAGAGACTACAGTTCTATTCACATCCGTCCCTCAGTCACTTTACCTGAAGGAGTGTGTATCCACAATCTCCGTTGAAGTCAAACCTCTTATCATCAAATGTGATGTAGTGACCGTCGCCATAGATAACACAGATTTCATCACACACTTTTGTTGTACATGTGAACTTCCTTCCACTGCAGTAGCTGTGGAGACACGCACCACACAATTAAAAAGGATTACAAAAAAAAAAAAAGGATTACAAAATGAATCAATAATCACAAACAGGATGGAAGTGAGTTGAGCTCAACAAAGCAACTTGCTAAAGACAGACATATTCTGCCCACTGATGAGTAAATTACTTGATATTTGACATAAAGAAAACAACTTCTTTCCATTCTTTCTTATCTTTGTGTTTTCATTATTTCAACATGCTTTTTCAAATGTTTCAAATATCGTTTGTTCTATTTGTATATTTTTCAAAAGTAATTTGAAATTGTTATTCAAACCTCTGCGAGAGAAATATTTTGTATGTGCATTTCTTTATTGTACTGATTCTATGTTTATGTAAAACACTGTACTGACCAGGTGTTGCAGTCCACAGTCAGCGTCTGCCCAGGCTGGTAGACATTTCCGTTGTGCAGACATGGACAGCTGGTCTCGTTGATGCAGCCTCCTGTTCCATCTGACACCAGGCCATCGGGGCACTTGCAGCCTGATACACAACCTGTAGTGATCTGCATCCAACCAAAGTGGAGGGTGTGAGCCAAGCAGGGCTGGTGGATGTACACTATGTTAGACCTGTGTGTGTGTGTGTGTGTGTGTGTGTGTGTGTGTGTGTGTGAGTGCGATAGTGTACTTACACAATCCATGTCCAGAGTGCTGCAGCTCTTCTGACACTCAGTCCCAGTGGTCCCAGGGGGAACAGCGGCGCAGTCAAAGTAAACCATGGGGGGGCGGCATGACGGCGGCGCTGGGTGGTAGGAATAAATGTATGATAAAGATGATCATGTCCAACTTCAACATGTCATGTGCATAATTCCTGGTCAGCTTGTACTGTACAGAGTTTAGATTCATGATGTGTAAGAGAATTTAATTCGCTTGACTCACTCAATTTTATTCTACAGTAAAGCATTGAAAACACAGTTATAAGGATTTGAGAATATATGTGGAAACCTACATTGTAGTTGTGTGCCTCCCGGGCAGGTGAGAGCTCCCTGTCTGCAGACACTATGGAAATAAGAGTTCATGTCATCAGTTAGCATCTTCTTTGTTCATCAATGGCTCCATTGTCCTCCAACTTCCCCTGGACTACCTTTGTGTGTGTTTATCCTTTTCGGGGTAAAATGCTATTTGTATAGGTAAAGTCCCGCCCCTTCCTGTGTTCCCCATGGGACATTATTTTGTAAAGAATATGTAGGGAAGTCAACGGTGAGCGATAATTCATTTTTTGATCGTGTTGGCAGTGTACCATGAATAACACATTTGAAGATAAATTATTTTGCAAGTCTATAAGTCCTATAACTGTTAAGACTGATAAGTCTAAGACTGTGAAAATACATAAATTCAGCATTTGTCCGTTGCCATCATGGAGTTTTGCAACTGTTGAACATAAGTAACCATATTTGGAGGGCGGTAGAGGGACAGTTGGATCTGATAAACACAAGCAGAAACAGTCTGTTTTATCTAATAAGATGAAGTTTTCACTTTGTTTTTATTACAGCAAAATGTGTTTGTCAGTCAATCAGACAGACTGACCAACATGAATGGTCACAAATGCTGCATCAAGCTCCTGAAAAAACTCAGCACCATCTAGTGGACTGAAGAAGCCATTGTTACTAAAAGCTTTAGTTTGTATTTGAAATATAAATACTTTTATAATAACATATCAACACTGGGTCTTCGTGTATGCTGTACTATGCTGAATCGATTCTAGAGATTGTGAATTATTCTAGAATTCATCAGCATGTTGTGTTACTTAACAATAGCGTCTCAGGATACATACAGTGGTACTAGTTACGTACAGTATGTCCACATTTCTCCATTTTGTTTGAGTGTTTGAATGCAACGTGTAAAATGTATAATTTGACAAAAACATCCCTTACATATTCTCAATTTACGGCTCACGATTAAATAAACTGTTGGCCGTTATTTACATGACCACTAACGGCCAGCTGACATCATTCCACTCTCTCTTTACCATGTGGAGCCATCTTTGCTGATCGTCTGTCCAGGAGGAATCATGGTGTCTTTATCGTAACAGGGACACTTTGCTCTGGTCACACAACGTCCATGTTCGTTCATGTACGTTCCCTCGGAACAGCCGCAGCCGTCCACACTGGCGAAACTGACACTGCACGAGTAGTCGATCTGGCTGAGGGAGCGACAGGTACGGCCGCAGCTGGTCATGTTGTATGCGTACACTGTTTCCGCTGCACATGATGCACTGAATTTGCCTAACGAGAGAGTAAAAATTTGAGCAGAAGAATTGTTAGATTCATACATTTGTCATGTAGATAAATCAGAGGATGCAGAAGCTGCAACTGCGCCTACGTAAACACAACAATCATTTCATTAAATGTCATTAACCTCCTGAAAACGAGTGCCGTCTGTAGGGGGTAACATGACTTTATGAAAATAATGCATAAGTAAAACAGTCAACATGTAAACATGGCCAAAACACTGAGACCGCCTGAGTATATCTTTAGAAATTGTGTCATAAATGTTGTATTTTAGTGAATTTTCACCAAATGCATATTTACAAGTGAAGACAAAGAAGTAGTTTTTTCCGTCATTGCTCTTAATTTTTTATTAATTCATTTTTTTTAAGCTTAATTTAGTTGCAGTGACTTCACATCCCTTAGCTTCTTACCTTTTAAATGACACCAGATCTATATAAGACTTATGATTTGGGAGCTATGCCTGATTCGTTTTGGGTATATTATTTTAGAGTTAATCTCTAAAATACCTCTTTTACCACAATAAAACTCACCACAGATGTTGTTCCTCCAGCCATGGATGTGGACTCCTGCCACTGAACAGGCGTAGACATACGAGGAGACGGCAGCACACATGCAGTCCTCACTGCTCTCACAGTTACAGCTGTCGTACATGCAGTTCTGTAAGGTGATGCAGCATGGACACGTTAACAGGGGACAGCAGCTCGGCTGTCATCACAGCTTTTGTGTGTGCACACTTACATCTTTGTAGGTCTTCGGGCTGAGAACAGAGTGGCAGGGGGCAAACACTCCATTGGGGTCCGTTAGTTTGGAGCACCAGTACTTGGCATAACTCTCTGCCAGACAGAAACATACAGAAGTGAAGCCACAAAACATCACATGACCTGAACATGTCAGGGTTAACTGACATTTATTTTAACTCTGGTTAACTCTGTGGTGAGGCAGCACAGTCATTAAATCTTATCTATTAGTTTCATGCAGAGCGACTTCTGGTTCTGACATTGGGACTACTTTACACTACACAGTTAGTTTTGGCAACAAAACATTCTTAGTGAGGTGACATTAGTGTGGACACTGGTCTGGTAGTTTAAGGTCCCGTGTTGGATGCATCAACCGCAGAGCGACACTTCAAATCCCTGTACACAAAACCAGTAGATTGCATTTTGTGGCTCTTTTGTGACCTGCCATGGGACTGCGACTAGGACTGGGACTGGGTCTAGTTTTATTCATATGGTGTGGGTTCATTGGAACATCCTCTAGCCATACCCTTGCTGACACTTTGGGAACAGGGGCTGCCGTAGCGGGCTTTGATGTCGGGGCAGCCGGCTCTCATTTTCCACGTGTTGGCGAACTCTCCAGCGGTGCCCTCCACCAGCCCACTCTTCACCAGGAAGTCATCACTCATTTTGTTGTTGAAGTTCCCACACAAACCTGTTGTGACACACATTTACACAGATACTAACATTTAACAATCTTTTTTTTACTGAATATAACAGTTGGATTATCATTTGTCAATTCTGGAGGCATTTTTCCAAAGCTGAAACATACCAGAGAGGTTTCCTTTAAGTGAAGTGTCAGCTATGATATAGACCTGCATCACGGGGGACAGCTGGACCATCACGTGAAGGCCGACCTTGACGCTTACAGAGATGTAGAAGGACGATGGCCTGAAGGCACTAACCTCCGCTGCAGCAGTCAGGACATAGAACAATGAATTCAACATGCAAACACTGAGCTCAAGCCATCCTCATGTCCATCTTCTTATCTTTATATGAGTCACTTCATTTATGTGTATCTACCACATCAATACAAATTCAAAACTTTTTATTCCTGCTGTAATTTTTTTTTATTCTTAACTTGAGTACATCAAATAGGGCTGTATCTGAGGGTCTTTTTTCTTTAAAAAAAAATGTTTATGTTTTCTATCATGCTGTGTCTTCTGTGTTATAATTTGAAACAACTCACGTGTAAACAGTGGAAGCTGAGAGAGAATCTGGTTCACATAGACCTGCCCGGTTGCTTGGATTTTAACAACCTGACACATGGTGGAAAGACACATTTTAGATGATCTCAAACAGTCCAACAATATTTACAACTAATTCTCAGATGTTGTTTAAACCTGCTTGGTGCACCATGTTGGTGAGGGTGGCACAACCTTGATATTATATATTATTCTAAAAGTCGCTGTGACCCTTAACAGGAAAGTCAGCGTTCAATAGTGGATGGATGAAAATATAAAAGTAGTTTCAAGTTGGATATAGATCTGTTCAACATTGTAATTTGTGAAAGAACAGAGTAGCAAAGTCATTGTCATGGATACCGAAAGGTGCGTGACATGGTGGTCAACGACACCGCAATTTCGTTTGAATTCCATGTTTACACATCTTTTATCAGCTGCTACAATTTTGCAGTAGCATCATAATTCAACAGTTAGACCACTAAATGAAACTTTATTTACACATTGACAGACATCATTGTGTAATTCATGGCACAATTTAAACAATATTTTTCAATCCCCATTGACAATCGTACAACATTTTTTTTCACTGGAGGGGGCACCTGCATTACTTATAGTAAAAAATATATGCGTGTGTGTGTGTGTATTTGTGTGTGTGTGCAATTTACCACAGATTTGCTGAATAAACTCAGGGTCACAGCTCGGAGGCAGGTCCTACTTTCAGCCAGACCACACTTGACCAGGTCCCCCAGAACAGTGGAGCCATCACCTGCCTGAAACACACATTGCGACAAAACTTTAACTTCAATGAGTAAAAGGCTGACCACTAGTGACAGACTAATGTCACCAACTATAAACAGGAACTTTTTGGGGCACGCTCAAAAGTCACTGTTTACTAAATGGTAAATTGATCCATCATAGCATGCAGTATGTCTGTCAGTGTCCTGCTGGTATAAAATGGCATAACTGGTATGTACGTGTCAGAAGGCATCGTGTGTGATTTTTATTATTTATGTATGTTAATGGATGGTTTTAGTATATGTTTTATTTGTTTGTTGCATGTTTTTGATTTGATATCTATTCTTTCCAGCTTGCATTCTCTCTACTGGCCATCAGGGGGCGTCTCCTCTGGTTGAAAAAAGAAGTCTCATAGCATAGTCAATGAGAAAATTAGCCTAATTCTCTATTGATTTATTATCTCAGTAAACAGTTTAAAGAGTTTTTAAAGAGTTTATGCTCTCAGTCTCTAGTTTCAAGTCTTCTTCAATCCAGCATGATGTTCATTTAGTACATTATGGTCCACTTAGAGTCCAACAGACCAGAAAGCAGGGGATGCTTTAGGCCTTGGTCACCAAATATGGTGACTTCCTTCGCTAGTTGCAAACATTCTAAGATGGCGCCCGCCAAAATGTCGAGCTCAGGTTTTCAAACCTGTACTCCACAAACCAATGAATGATGTCACCATGGCTACGACCACTGACACAGTCTACTTCCTGTTGTTAACTGTTGCAGACTCACTTTTACAGAGTACCATGCTGGAATTTGGGCTGTAGCACTTTGCTCCTGGTGATGTTGGGACTTTGAAATTCAGTGACTTTAAAAATCCTGAGTGTGTTCTAGTCCTGCTCTGTGTGGAAAGTGTCCTGAGATAACTTTTGTTGTGATAAGACACTATAAATAACATTGCATTGAATTCCCATAGTCCTTGATGTATGTGGTTGCAGATCATGACGTACCAGAGCCAGGACGTAGGAGCAGTCTCCATGGAAGGTGTAGGCCTTTCCATCAAAGGTGTTGATGTGAGCCCCTCCCTCCACGGAGCAGATTCCTTGACAATCCTCTGTACAATTCCACTGTCCACTCTGACACACACTAACAGCACACACACACACACACACACACATCTGTAATCCATCTTTTTTTTTTTTTTTGCAGTAGTACTGCTACTGCAAAAAAAAAACTTTTGGTAAATACTACTACTGGTAAATACTACTGCTACTACTACTAATACTGTTAATACTACTACTACTGTTAATATTACTACTACTGCTAATGCTACTACTACTGTTAATACCAACATTACTTTTAATACTAACACGACTGTTAACATTACAACTACTGTTAATACTACTACTGCTAATATTACTACTACCGTTAATCCGTTAATGCTACTAGCCTACTACACTACTACTTCTGCTAATGTTACTACTGCTGCTACTGTTACTACTGCTGCTTATACTACTACTACTACTGTTAATACTACTCCTACTACTACTACTACTACTGTTAATACTACTACTACTGTCAATATACTACTACTATTAATACTACTACTACTACTACTGTTAATATTACTACTACTACAAATACTACTCCTACTGTTAATACTGCTACTATTATTGATAGACTGGTTACCTGTCTGTCTCTACATGTGGCTTCCTCCCACAGTCCAAAGACATGTAGAATGGGGACCTCTCTGTCTCTACATGTCAGCCTACATGTCCTAATCTTTTATTCACTCATCATAAACCGGGAAGATGTGTTTATTCATTATCTAAAACTTGAATAAATAAATAAATAAATAACTGAGTGACTTCAAACATAACTTTAAACATAACTCTTTTCTTACCAGGATCTACATTTGGAAGAGAAGGACTCTCCAGACTTGTAGACTTTGTTGTTGTGCCGACATGGACACTGACTCACTGCAATGCAGCCAGTGTCACTGATGTCATTGATGACGGTTCCTGAGGAGAGGACAGATAATAATCATTGCTGTCATGAGACAGGGCTTGCATATCGTGCATACACTTGAGAGTAGGAAGTGTGTGGATACCAGGAGGGCAATGGCAGCCGTCACTGTAGTGGTTGTTACACGTCTGGCTGGCCTGAGGGGTGGAGCAGCTGTCAGCACAGGAACTGCTGTACTCGGTGTACTGCATGTTGTACGGACACGTCACATCTGTGGAGACAAGCTCTTTAATGCTGCTGGACCAGTGACAAGTCAAACATTTTTTGCAAAATATGAGGCAAATAACATGCCATCTGACATTTCAACACAGTCTTGAAATGGTCAATTATTTTGACTTTCAACCATGAGACAGCCTAACCCTAAGGGTGCGTTCAAATGCGAAGCAAATTTTCACCTTGCGTTACCCGTGCAAGTTTATCCGCGGGAACATTTGCACGTCAGGGAGGAGGCGGGGCTTAGTTCCATGTGGGCACCAACCACGGCCCCATCATGGCTGAAATCACCACTATTGCTGCTTTGTACATGTCAAAGTCCCAGATCCACCAGGAAACCAGACACCATCCTGTCTGAGTTCATGACATCATCCAGAGGTGCTCGGTGGATTTCACCAAGCTGGATTCACTGGATCTAGCAAAACCCACGTCTGCTGGTTTACCACAGCTGGATGAACCAAAATAAAACTATGTAGCTGTGATTTAATATCAATAACCAGATGAAAAGGATGCTGAAATAACTCCATAATGATGGTGATCAATAAAAAGTGTGAAGTCATGCTTTGTTGGGTCTGTCTGCAAGACGACAAACTTACTACTTTTAAAATGCTTATTTTCTGAACGGAGTCTGTTCGGGTGTTATATAGCTATGCTAACATTGTAGCTGCTCCATCAACACTCCAAATTAGGTCCATCCATCGTCTATCGCTTATCCTGTATTCAGGGTCCCGGACCCGACCCGGGAATCAAACCCGGGACCCTCTCCCTGTGAGGCTACAGTGCTACCCACCACACCACCGTGCAGCCCTCCAAATAAGATCATCTAGACATAAACACAGCAGAGACCTTGTTGTTTGGACCACAGACAGTCTCTAGTTTCTCCACATAGTCTGGTCTGGTCTCTGGACTAATGTGAGTGACTATTGTAGACGTCTGGGGGACCACAGACAGTCTCTGGTTTCTCCACATAGTCTGGTCTGGTCTCTGGACTAATGTGAGCTACTATTGTAGACCTCTGTGGGACCAAAGGAGACAACATTTGGTTCCCCCATGTCTAATATCACAATGTCAAAGGACAGGAGGAGAATCTCAACGCTGAGAGGCTTTCATGCCACAGCGTCATATGAATTTGTCACTCAAGCTGAAATACTTCAACTTGCACGAATACCCAAATGCTACAAATTCTGCATATTTTTCTAATTTGCATGGTGTGTCTCGCGTTAATCGCACTGCGTGGTGGTTGCCCCGCAAAAAAAACAATTTGCGTATGTTCACACACAGCATAACAACTGTTTTGAACTCATGCGCTTGTGATGTTTTTCTTCCTTAGTCACACTAAGGAAGTAGTTCCTCACTGCTGTGAGACTGTGTTGGTAATTCATAAAGCAACTATCTTTAGGTTTTTTTTAGCATCCTTACGACAAAACGTTGCATTCCTCCATTGTTGGGGCTGGCCTCCTGCATGGGCACACTCTCTGGAGAACTCCGAAATGGTTTTGCAGAGGAAGAAATCGGTTGTGTTTGCAGAGTTGCACATATCAGACATGCAGGCTTTACTGAAGGCTTCCACATCCAGACGGTTCCGGCAATTAATGAATGGAGCACTGCGGAAGATCTGATCACAGTATTGCTGAAAAAGAAAAATCAATCCATTATAAAAATCCACTTTGGAGTTCTACCTACAACCCTTGAACCTGCTGAACTACAGTTAATGGCTGCATTTAGACTTTGTCTAATATCAACTGTGTTGACACTAAAAAGACAATAAAAAGAGAAACTAAATACAGAACACAAGGAAGGTAGGTTGAATTGAACAAAATGTTTGCTTTAATAAAAAAAGAAAAACTGATAGCAAATTACAAATTAACAGCAACAGGATGGATGGGTGGATAGTGACTGATTTGGGTGGTGACCTATCAGTGATTTACTACCAGTGTTGGGAACGTTACTTTAAAAAAGTAATTAGTTATAGTTACTCACTACTTGTTCCAAAAAGTAACTGAGTTAGTAACTGAATTACTTTATAATAAAAGTAACTAGGGAAAGTAACTATTTGCGTTACTGTAAAAAAAAAAGTTGCTTTATGTCAAAGAATTTTGATTTTTCTGAGCAGTTTTCTGCTGCTTATCTCTCTCCCGTTCTGTCTCCGACTCACTCACACACACTCTGCCCCAGCGCCGCCCTTCCACTCACGTCACTTTTTTAAATCCCCTACAGCGCGAAACATCGAGTCCCGCGGCTCATTTAGGAAAATGACAGCTCCGAGACGCTGCTTGTTTAGTTTGAGGAGATGGTAGTGCTAATAATAATAAAGCAAGATGATTATTATCATGACCTTATCTGTTACCATTGGAAATCCTGAAATGTAGTAATGTCCGAATCCAAGCCCATCCAAGATAAAACGGGCACCTTCGGAATACGTAAAAGACGCACCGGCGTGAAATGTTTTTATTTGGGTTATTAAGTATAATTTATGAAAAATTCAGTGTTAGGGATAAGTTGTTCATTTCACACAAAAAAGACATAGACTAGTTACCTGTCTGTCTCTACATGTCAGCCCTGTGACAGACTGGCGACCTGTCAGTCTCTACATGTCAGTCCTGTGATAGACCGGTTACCTGTCTGTCTCCACATGTCAGCCCTGTGATAGACTGGTTACCTGTCTGTCTCTACATGTCAGCCCTGTGATAGAATGGCGACCTGTCTGTCTCCACATGTCAGCCCTGTGATAGACTGGTTACCTGTCTGTCTCTACATGTCAGCCTTGTGATAGACTGGTTACCTGTCTGTCACTACGTGTCAGCCCTGTGATAGACGGGTGACCTGTCTGTCTCTACATGTCAGCCCTGTGATAGACTGGTTACCTGTCTGTCACTACATGTCAGCCCTGTGATAGACTGGTTACCTGTCTGTCTCTACATGTCAGCCCTGTGACAGACTGGCGACCTGTCAGTCTCTAAATGTCAGTCCTGTGATAGACCGGTTACCTGTCTGTCACTACATGTCAGCTGTGTGATGGACTGGTTACCTGTCTGTCTCCACATGTCAGCCCTGTGATAGACTGGTTACCTGTCTGTCTCTACATGTCAGCTGTGTGATAGATTGGTTACCTGTCTGTCTCCAAATGTCAGCCCTGTGATAGACTGGTTACCTGCCTGTCTCTACGTGTCAGCCCTGTGATAGACTAGTTACCTGTCTGTCTCTACATGTCAGCCTTGTGATAGACTGGTGACCTGTCTGTCTCTACATGTCAGCCCTGTGATAGACTGGTTACCTGTCTGTCTCTACATGTCAGCCCTGTGATAGAATGGCGACCTGTCAGTCTCTACATGTCAGTCCTGTGACAGACCGGTTACCTGTCTGTCTCTAAATGTCAGCCCTGTGATAGACTGGTTACCTGTCTGTCTCTACATGTCAGCCCTGTGATAGACTGGTTACCTGTATGTCTCTACATCTCAGCCCTGTGATAGACTAGCTACCTGTCTTTCTCTACATGTCAGCCCTGTGATAGACTGGTTACCTGTCTGTCTCTACATGTCAGCCCTGTGATAGACCGGCGACCTGTCAGTCTCTACATGTCAGTCCTGTGATAGACCGATTACCTGTCTGTCTCTACATGTCAGCCCTGTGATAGACTGGTTACCTGTCTGTCTCTACATGTCAGCCCTGTGATAGACTGGTTACCTGTCTGTCTCTATATGTCAGCCCTGTGATAGACTGGTTACCTGTCTGTCTCCACATGTCAGCCCTGTGATAGACTGGTTACCTGTCTGTCTCTACATGTCAGCCCTGTGATAGAATGGCGACCTGTCAGTCTCTACATGTCAGTCCTGTGACAGACCGGTTACCTGTCTGTCTCTAAATGTCAGCCCTGTGATAGACTGGTTACCTGTCTGTCTCTACATGTCAGCCCTGTGATAGACTGGTTACCTGTCTGTCTCTACATCTCAGCCCTGTGATAGACTAGCTACCTGTCTTTCTCTACATGTCAGCCCTGTGATAGACTAGTTACCTGTCTGTCTCTACATGTCAGCCCTGTGATAGACTGGTTACCTGTCTGTCTCTACATGTCAGCCCTGTGATAGACTGGCGACCTGTCAGTCTCTGCATGTCAGTCCTGTGATAGACCGGTTACCTGTCTGTCTCTAGATGTAAGCCCTGTGATAGACTGGTTACCTGTCTGTCTCTAAATGTCAGCCTTGTGATAGACCGAACCCGACAAACCTAACGGGACCCACGGGTTCGGGACAGGTTCGGGTCTAAAATATAAGTAAGTGAATGGGGTCGGGTCGGACGTCGGGCTTAATTTTTTCCGCTCAGTGTATTAATCATTGCTGCTGTTCACCGTAAAGAAAGTCTGGCTGCTGCGTGTAACGTGCATCATGGAGAGGGGCGGGGGCAGACCTGACGCCACTGCGCCAAGTTTACTTTTCACCAACTCCATCTACTTCTCCAGGCGAAAGGCGTGCACGCAGTGGCGTCAGGTCTGCCCCCGCCCCTCTCCATGATGCACGTTACACGCAGCAGCCAGACTTTCTTTACGGTGAACAGCAGCAATGATTAATACACTGAGCGGAAAAAATTAAGCCCGACGTCCGACCCGACCCCATTCACTTACTTATATTTTAGACCCGAACCTGTCCCGAACCCGTGGGTCCCGTTAGGTTTGTCCGATTACCTGTCTGTCTCTACATGTCAGCCCTGTGATAGACTGGTTACCTGTCTGTCTCTACATGTCAGCCCTGTGATAGACTGGTTACCTGTCTGTCTCTATATGTCAGCCCTGTGATAGACTGGTTACCTGTCTGTCTCCACATGTCAGCCCTGTGATAGACTGGTTACCTGTCTGTCTCTACATGTCAGCCCTGTGATAGAATGGCGACCTGTCAGTCTCTACATGTCAGTCCTGTGACAGACCGGTTACCTGTCTGTCTCTAAATGTCAGCCCTGTGATAGACTGGTTACCTGTCTGTCTCTACATGTCAGCCCTGTGATAGACTGGTTACCTGTCTGTCTCTACATCTCAGCCCTGTGATAGACTAGCTACCTGTCTTTCTCTACATGTCAGCCCTGTGATAGACTAGTTACCTGTCTGTCTCTACATGTCAGCCCTGTGATAGACTGGTTACCTGTCTGTCTCTACATGTCAGCCCTGTGATAGACTGGCGACCTGTCAGTCTCTGCATGTCAGTCCTGTGATAGACCGGTTACCTGTCTGTCTCTACATGTAAGCCCTGTGATAGACTGGTTACCTGTCTGTCTCTAAATGTCAGCCTTGTGATAGACCGAACCCGACAAACCTAACGGGACCCACGGGTTCGGGACAGGTTCGGGTCTAAAATATAAGTAAGTGAATGGGGTCGGGTCGGACGTCGGGCTTAATTTTTTCCGCTCAGTGTATTAATCATTGCTGCTGTTCACCGTAAAGAAAGTCTGGCTGCTGCGTGTAACGTGCATCATGGAGAGGGGCGGGGGCAGACCTGACGCCACTGCGTGCATGCCTTTCGCCTGGAGAAGTAGATGGAGTTGGTGAAAAGTAAACTTGCCGCAGGTGAATTCACCGTCGCCGTCTTCTGGTCGTGATAATACGTGTATGAGAAAAAAAAAAAGAAGGGGGGCGTCGGGCCGCGGGCCAGGTTCGGGCAAAAAATCCATGTTGATATGTCGGGTTACATCGGGTCCGGGGTTTAAAAGCCACGGGCTGGGTCGGGTCGTAATTTTCAGGCCCGTTGAGAACTCTACTGTCTGTCTCTACATGTCAGCCCTGTGATTGAATGGAGACCTGTCCAGGCATGGGATCGGCTCCAGCCCCCCATACTTAACAGTATGGATGAATGTATTGTGACTGATTTGTGTGGTGACTTATCACTGATTTTCTACATGTCAGCCCTGTAATAGACCTGGACACGTCTCCAGGGGTATGAATTCAGGATAAGCGGTTGACAATGGATGTTACGTTTGCCAAAGTTGAAGAAAAAAACACAGACACAACAGCATCCCCTCCTCCATGCATATGAGATGTTTAATGTCTGTTTGGAGTGTTATTGAGTGAAGAGGTACCTTATTGCCACAGCTCAGGACAGGGTTGAGCTCCGGCTCCTCACAACTCTCCGTTGGATCGTCCACCTTGTAGCTGTCAGCGTAGTCCGCCACCGACTGCAGAGCTCCTGTACAGTCACACAACAATGCTCACCGGGATTATACAGCAATAAAAAGTTGCAATTAGGTTTGTAACATTTTTTGGGAACTTTCAACTGTTTCAAGTCAAACAAGAAACAATTTCTTTCAGCTCCTTGCACTGGACTGAGAAATAAGTGGCAGATGGTGGAGGGTACTTGGAATAAATTGTTAATAAAAAGAACAAACATACACAGTAAAAATATGTATGTTTTGGGGGATTTTATTTTATTAGTATTTTGCAAATATTTAATCTTTTTTCTTCTACTACTTTTTATTATTGTTTTGCATATCGGAATCGTTATATTTGTTGACCAAAATGTGGCAGTGTTTTTGACAATCAATCAATCAAATAGTAATGGAACATGTGTTTAAAAAACTATTTTCAAGTTAGATCGTTAGTTAGATTTCTTAGGTAAAAGTCAATATTTTCTAAAAGGCCTTGCAATAGTCAATAGCTCTAGGTGCTATAACCTTGAATGGATTGAAAAGTATAATACATCTTGAAGCAACAGTATGTTTGTTTCACCTGAGGTCGCATGTTGTAAACTATTTGCACTAATGCAGTGCTTGGAAACTTGTGAAAATTGTCAATTGGAAATATCTGAAGCATTAGTCATAGTATCAAGCTGTTGTTTGGTTAACCCACTGATGGGGTGTTTCTCGTTAACTATATATACTTATACTAAGTATATTGTCATTCTGTTCAAATACATGCTTGCAGTTCCACTCACACAAACACAAAACTACAGTTAAAAAAAACAATATTGCATTACGATCTCAAAACATTAACAATGATACCGTTAAAATGAACATGAACTATATAAAAAGCTAGGTATTTTAATTATCTTTTGAAAATGCAAAAATTACATTAATAAATTAGGTACATTTTCACTTTAATATTAAAGTATTGATTAGTATTCAATTCAATCATATCGCATGCATGGCTCATATTAAGGAATCTGTTTCACACATTGAGAACACTGAAGAGGATCTTACCATCTTTCACATAATCATTGGCTACACCGTCAAGGTTTCCGCAGAGTCCACATGTCTGGTTCTGGTATTTTTTATCAATTTCAATCTGTGAACAAACACACAGTTATTGGTTAGTGAGTATAGCATTTATGATTCAAAGCAGGTTGATAAGATTTCAACATATGAATCAAAGGTAGACATGCATGATTACATTTCTATGTAATCAGTCGTTTGAGTATATGCTGTATGTGAGCTCTGACATGTCTAAACTGTCTCTCTCTGTTTGCTTTGGAAAGTTATTAGTCAAGATTTGCTTTTCCTGCTGGAGCATGACCTGTGGTGTGATCTGCAAAGTGCTTAAAGAAGTTGCATTTACTTTGTGGTTTTCAGGTTTTGTATGTTTAAAGTATTTGCTTATGGCTCCAGGATATATCCAACAAACTCACTATGCAGTCATCCTTGAGCAAGCTTTGAGGCTAGGCTTGTCCCTGTTATTTCAGACATCAGTAGTTTGTCTATGAGGTTTGAAGTCAAGCTGGAAGAAGAACTGATTTTGATGGATAGTGCCATTAGCATTTATAAAGTTAAACTGTGACATTTGGACCATTACTTTAAAACCTGGACGTCCTGTCTTATTTGAAATAACTTGCCGTAATTTCTTGAAGACACAACATTTAGATGGTGCATTGAAGTGCCAATCATGGCTCTCATATTTCATTCATTTCATCCATCAGACAGAGAATGTATCAGACAGTCTCATGGCAGTTGGTGAAATATTCCAGAAATGTAAATCTATTAATTCTCATACACAGATTTTTGTTTTGTTTTGCTAAGCATGACTTTAAAACAAATGAATTTTAATTGGAAATTTGATAGTAATGTTTGTGACCAAGTTATTAGTAGTTAGTAGTTTCCTATCAGTTGGGACGACACATACAGTTATGTTTAGGCACGAAAACCTCATCTCTCCATCTCGTGGTTAAAAGTCCTGTGTTGTTGGACCCATCCACATCCCCACCCCCGCCATAAGTAGTCTTTATCAATATTTAATACTACGTCACTAGATCAGGACTAGGTGAAACCCAGTATCTGCCGTGTGTGGTCAATGAGCTTTATTGCAGATAACATGACATGGTTAAGTTACTTTTGAGTAAAATGTAACAAATGCACTAACAAGATGTGTACTCTTCGTACTCGTTTAATATATTTGATTCGAAAGATGTTATAATGAAGGAAATGGCCCTCATTATATTGAAAGGGAAAGTGTTCTTGATGAGTAGAGGTTATAGCTTTTGCCACGTTACTGGCTTGATGAATGATTCTCCTCCATTGGAAGAAGGCAGCGCCACCATGTCGTTGAGTGGAGGAAGTGATATCACACTCCAAACTTGATAACTGTTTCCGTGTGATTTTGAACACCCATTCCCCATTTTAAGTGTAATCCAATCATGATTTACCCCTTTTTTCTTATTTTATCCGCTTCATTTGGACTCATATTTATTTCCTTCAATAACTTCCACATGACAAATTACCACTACCACATTTAATTTAATTTAAAACCAAAACAGCAGCAAATTTTGCACATTTATGTTTAATTTAATCGTTGCAGTTTAGTATATTTATTGTGTATTCTAATATTTTTCTAATATTGTGTATTCTGTAGACAAACTGTATATCTACTGTTGATATGTAGAAGGATAGCACGATAACCGGCTGCTGTGATACAATAATTTCCCAATTTCATATTAATAAAGAACATTTATATATATATTTATGTATTCCCCTGTGAGTACAATTGGCATATCTGTGTAAAATTGAGTGAGAATGTGAACGTTTACGTAACTTTGTACAGGTATGTTAGATGTCCACTGTACATTTTGTGTTTTTAATGTTTGCATGTAAAAAAATCCAATGAAAATATTTGAAAAGAAGGATAGGTTTATTATTGGTTTTGGCCATTTTGAGAGAAGTGTGCATTTGTTCATTTTTGTACGTTATATATGCACACATAACCAATGTGCAGGAACAGGAAAAGTCAGATCCTGTTAAGTTATTTAAGGGAGGGTGACAGTGTGACAGCGTGTTTGAAACCCCTTGAGCAGAAAACAAAACAGGTTGGACATGTGTACATATGAGAGGGTTTGCTACATACATCCAAGGAGTCATCCTGGTTCCAGGTGACTTTAATTCCCAGCTGAGCTGTGACAACGATACTCGATGTGGTCCCAATGACAGACACCCCGAATGTGACATAAGGCAGAAGCACCCTGCAGAAAAAAAAAGTTAGCGTGAACACAACAAACAGGAATTCATGTTCTCATGAGCCAAAGTAACAACTGTGTACTGTGAATGTGAATTAATTGGTTAGGTTTATTAAAAATACATTGTTAGGTCTATAAAATAAAATGACTTGTTTAGGACTACACAGTTAGGTTTAGGTAACAAAACTATTTGGTTAGGTTTCATAAAAAAACATGTTTCAGTTTAAAATGACTAAAAACTTGAAACAAAACAAAAATGCAATAGATGCTCTCCGTATAAACTGAACTCAATCTACTTTCCAATAAGCAAGCTGAGGAACAGAAATCTCAAAGCAAAACACTCTCATCAATTGTGCAGTCAAATTTGACTTCAGTCAGGTAAACTTACAATAGATTACCGGAAAATGAATGATACTTTAGATACTGTTTTGTAATCTTTAAAAATCAGAGTCATAGAACAACCCAGACTTGCCAGACTAATTCTTTGATAATCTCCCCATTCCAACGTTAGATCCTGATAGAGGAAAATAAATGGAGGAGGGAATTTCTCTTGAGGAATTCACGGCTGCTATTAAATGAATGCAGAGTGGCAAGAGTCCTGGTTCTGAAGGATTCCCCACCATATTCTATTAGAAATTCAATGATAGCCTACTAGACTATTCAGAGAGATGCACAAAAAAACTCTACCCCCGACTTGAGGATAGGCCACTATTTCACTACTCCTAATCAAATAAGAATTGGCTTAATTGTGGTTCATTTTGGCCCATATCATTATTAAAGTAGACTTTAAAATACTTTCTAAAATACTAGCTTGAAGACACAACATCTTCCCTGAATAATGTCACCTGATCAAACTGGCTTTGTGAAGAGACTGTGTGGACTTCTGCAGACTGATTTGAAACTCATTTGTGATCAGTCAAGAGGAAAACATAATCCATGTCAAATTACCTTCCCTCGAAACATTCTGAGTATCACTGCCTTCAAGGTGATAACGATCATGACTATTAGTAAATGTAAAACACAAAAAATTTGCTAAAAGACTCAAGCACCATCTCTATTAAACTCTAGTCAGCCTAGGACTAAACCTTCCACAAAGGACAACTCTACTCATTCTGCACGCCCTCTAAAGACAGCTCTCCTTAATGTCCGATCCCTCACTCATAAAACTTTCATTGTCAATGATATAAAAATATCTCATAGGCTTGACTCTATTCTCCGTACTGAGACGTGGCTTGATGAAACTGGAAGCAAAGAACTGATAGATTCTTTACCATCTATTTTTTTTAAATTTTATCCAACAAGATGGTTGGTTGCTGCAATGTTTTCAGATATTTTAACATGTAAAAGTGTCTCATTTGGTTGTTACTCTTACTTTATTTAGCCCTGGTAATCAGATGTGTACAGCCGCTAAGGCTTAGGAAGGGATTCATATCTGAATTTGTTGAGCGTTTATCTAAAATCACTGTTGAGTATGAATCAATCCTTATTTCAGGTGATTTTAACATTCATATTGACAACACCACAGACCACTTTGCTCATCAGTTTACTACCCTGCTATCAACTTTTGAGTTCATGCAGCATGCTGTCGGGCATACTCATAATCAGGGTCACACTCTTGACCTAGTTATATCTAAAAGTCTAGATATAACTCCAAAGTGCACTCGAGATGTTAGGATCTTAGATCACCTTTGTATTGTCTTCAATGTTGCCTGCTTAACTAGACAAGTCGCTTGTGTCAAAGTAGTCAAAAGATGCTCAATTCGAACACACACTGACAGGTTTATTGGTAGATATACTGATTCTGCTGGGCTTGTCTGGTCACATTCTGATTTTAATTTGTCCTCCTTGTCTTTGTGTGACAATTTGAACAACAGTTTGAACTTTTCTGTGACACAAATTATGGATGACTCAAACAAAAGCACCATGGAGGAATGTGGAAGAGTGATGGCTCTTCAAAGAACCTATTGCAAATCTGTGAGTGTAAGTGGCGCTAACTATAATATCCATATTATATAATACCTATAATAAAAAGACCTGCTTAGAAAATATAATGCTGAATTTACTTTTCTCAAATTATTGCTGAAAATGTGAATCATTCTTCTGTTTGGTACAATTGGAAAACGGATTAATCTTCTGGGACCAATATGAGCACCAGTCCTCAGACAGATGTAATGAATTTCCTTTATACTTCAAATACAAAATAAAAAAAAACATTAGAAATAACATGGGGGTTTCCTCTGCCAGTGAGTGTGACCTCTCATCTTCCACCGTTGCCAATCTGTCCAATTTGCTCTTATTCAACATAGTGAACTGCAAGAAGTCGTTCAACATGTTGTGTTGACTCAAAATTGTGAAAAAAATGCTTTCAGCTGTCTGCTAGATGATGTACTCGAGATTGTCAATGCTTCCCTATTCTGTGGAATCTTCCTCTTAAGTCTCAGACATGGCTATCATTTCCAAAAACTACAGACCAATCTCAAATCTTCCATTCCTGGGGGAAATTCTCCAAAAGATGTGCCAGTCTGGTTTTATAGTTAACCACAGTCAAAGTTGTAAATTATGTTAAAATTAGCACAGACATTTTGCTTCTTTACAAACCAGAAAAGGTCTCTAAATGTTTTCACTCACCCATCCAAATAATTAAAAATCAGGTGTTCCAATCACTTCCATGGCCACAGGTGTATAAAAGCAAGCACCGAGGCATGCAGACTGTGTTTACAAACATTTGTAAAATAATGGGTTGCTCTCAGGAGCTCAGTGAATTCCAGTGTGGTACTGTGATAGGATGCCACCTGTGCAAGTCCAGTTGTGAAATTTCCTCACTCCTAAATATTCCACAGTCAACTGTCAGTGGGATTATAACAAAGTGGAAGAAATTGGGAATGACAGCAACTCAGCCAAGAAGTGGTAGACCACGTAAAATGACAGAGTGGGGTCAGCGGATGCTGAGGCACAGAGGCCAACTTTCTGCAGAGTCAATCTCTACAGACCTCCAAACTTCAAGTAGGCTTCAGATTAGCTCAAGAACAGTGTAGAGAGCTTCATGGAATGGGTTTCCATGGCAAGCAGCTGCATCCAAGCCATACATCAGCAAGTGCAATGCAAAGCGTTGAATGCAGTTGTGTTAAGCACACCGCCACTGGACTCTAGAGAAGTGGAGAAGCGTTCTCTGGAGTGACCAATCACGTTTCCATCCATCCATTTTCTACCGCTTATCCTGTATTCAGGGTCGCGGGGGGGCTGGAGCCGATCCCAGCTGTCATTGGGCGAAGGCAGGGTACACCCTGGACAGGACCAATCACGTTTCTCCATCTGGAAATCTGATGGACAAGTCTGGGTTTGGCGGTTGCCAGGACAACGGTACCTATCTGACTGCATTGTAGAGTTCTCAACGGGCCTGAAAATTACGACCCGGCCCGTGGCTTTTAAAGCCCCGACCCGATATAACCCGACACATAAACATGGATTATCTGCCCAAACCCGCCCCCTTCTTCTTTTTTTCTCATACACGTATTATCATGACCAGAAGACGGCGACGGTGAATTCACCTGCGGCAAGTTTACTTTTCACCAACTCCATCTACTTCTCCAGGCTAAAGGCATGCACGCAGCAGCGTCAGGTCTGCCCCCGCCCCTCTCCATGATTCCACGTTACACGCAGCAGCCAGACTTTCTTTACGGTGAACAGCAACGATGATTAATACACTGAGCGGAAAAAATTAAGACCGAGGTCCGACCCGACCCGAGTCACTGCTTATATTTTAGACCCGAACCCTGCCCGAACCCGCGGGTCCCGTCGGGTTTGTCGGGCCGACCCGACTTGTTGAGAACTCTATTGCATTGCACCACGTGTAAAGTTTGGTGGAGGGGGATTATGGTGTGGGGTTGTTTTTTAGGAGCTGGGCTTGGCCCCTTAGTTCCAGTGAAAATGACTCTGAATGCTTCAGCATATGAAGAGATGTTGGACAATTCCATGCTCCCAACTTTGTGGGAAAAGTTTGGGGATGGCCCCTTCCTGTTCCAACATGACTGTGCACCAGTGCACAAAGCAAGGTCCATAAAGACATGGACAAGAGAGTTTGGTGCGAATGATCTTGACTGGCCTGCACAGAGTCCTGACCTCAACCCAATAGAACACCTTTGCGATGAATAAGAGTGGAGAATGAGAGCTAGGCCTTCCCGTCCAACATCAGTGTGTGACCTCACAAATACGCTTCTGGAAGAATGGTCAAACATTCCCATAAACACACTCCTAAACCTTGTGGAAAGCCTTCCAGAAGAGTTGAAGCTGTTCTAGTTGAAAAAGGTGGACGGAAGTCATATTAAACCCTATGGATTAAGAATGGGATGTCACTTAAATTCATATGCGAGTCAAGGCAGGTGAGCGAATACTTTTGGCAATATATATATATAGGGCTGCACGGTGGTGTAGTGGGTAGCACTGTCGCCTCACAGAAAGAGGGTCCCGGGTTCAATTCCCGGGTCGGGTCCGGGTTCCTTCTGTGTGGAGTTTGCATGTTCTCCGGCTTCCTCCTGCAGTCCAAAGACATGCAGGATGGACATGTCAGCCCTGTGATAGACTGGTTACCTGTCTGTATCTACATGTCAGTCCTGTGATAGACTGGTTCCCTGTCTGTATCTACATGTCAGTCCTGTGATAGACTGGTTCCCTGTCTGTTTCTACATGTCAGCCCTGTGATAGACTGGTGACATGTCCAGGGTGTAACCCGCCTTCGGCTCCAACCCCCCCACGACGCTGAATATAGGATAAGCGGTAGACGATGGATGGATGGATATCTTGTTGAGTGTTATTTTAGATCCACTACGACACTACGCTACTCACTTCTTGCAGCAATTGGCTTCCTCTACTTCAATGCAACTGACATTTTCTTAGAGTCCGCTTGATCCCCCAGACCCCTCAGATCATCAAATAGAAGTCTCTTCACTGTATGGAGAATACATTCTAAATCAGCCTGTGGTGCCTCCAGTCCTACCTAAGGTCTGCTACAACTGTGTCATCTTTTAAAAGCAGGTTAAAAACACAATAAACGTTTGGTTAGGTTTTAAGATAGTTGAGTGTGATATAACTTATTTAGAATTTTTGCTATCCCTTTTAATAATAACAATAATACATATTTTTTTCTCCGCCTGTCGTATTAAATGTGCTACATGAATAACCTTGACTTGTCTTCACAACTACACTTTGGGACACACCAGTCTCAGCATGGTTGAACGTCCTGTATTGTGTTCAGAGACACATGGAACAATTTTAAATTGGTGTCCATGTATGATAATCACTAGATTTAAATTGTGTTGCAAGATAAGTATCTCCATAACAACTGAGCAACCTCCATCCACTGATGCAGACCGAGAGATATGGTTGAAAGCTAGTTAGTAGAAAGCCTTTTTTTGTCAAACTACTATTTTCATGGTAAGAAAAAATGTTCAACTCATCAATACTATAGGACTTAAAGTTAATATCTGATCAGAAACACATTTCCCAACATGTAAAACAGAGTCTCAGTCTGAAACACGGAGAATGTGAGGTATAGTGTGTAGCTGAACTTACTTTGTGTCATCAACGATCACTGAGTTGCTGGAGAGCTCCAGCACAGTCCCATCCAGCCTCATGACGATACTGCTGATGGTGGGGATGTTGTTGACTAATGTACGCCTCATCTGAATGTTGAAATGTTCGTAGCTGTTCGTACACTCGTAGGCCAACACATGGTTACATGTGGAGGCCAGCTGGAAGAAATTTCCATCAAAGGTCTTCCAGTGATACTGTCCCCAAGTCGTGCACACTTGGCCGAGATGGTTTGTATTAGCTGCAACAACATAGTAACATATTAAAACATCTATAACTGACAGGAAGAGCAATAATTAATAATTAATAACAGCAATAATTAATCTTGGGCATTTGCACAGTTACCTGTACCCAGGCTCAGTGGCTGTAGAGAAGGGATGAAGGTTACTGTAGGAAGAAAAGAAATAAGCATTTTATTTTAATGTTTCTGAATATTTGTTCTGTATCAGCTTGAAGCCATATGGCGTGTCCTCAGGGCCAAGTCCAGGAGGACAACCTGGGAATCTGATCAGCAAAAAATGACCCTGCGAGGCCCCATGATACGGTATGATTTTATGCGATTTTAAACATTTTGCGATATGCTGAATATTGAATAAAAACATATAGCATTGTATTACCTTTTTTTTCAAAAGCAAATTATGCAGTTTCTCAACTTGTTTTATCTAATGACATTGTTTTATCTAATTTTTAAAACAGCCCAATGTGTTTGTAAGTCAAGCAGTCCGACTGACACATTAAAACCTGTTGTTCATCTTCCATCATGCACCTGACATATTCAACTGTTTATAACAATCATCTCCAATCCCTAATACTACCTGACCACACACGAAAAAAACTGTACACAAACTAGTGGACTGAAGAAACCAATGTTACAAAAAGGTTTAACTTGTTGCACTATTATCAGTTTACATAATAAAAGATTGGTACTTGGCGTCCGTGTATCGATACACTATTGCAACACAAAATATTGTGATACTATGCTGTATCGATTTTTTTCCCTCCACCCCTATTCTGCATCCTGCTGGAAATGCATGCCTCAAAATCTATCAATTCTAGTCGAAGATTTACATTTACATCTAATCTTATAAAAATGCAGTTTGTATTTTGTCCGAAGCTTTCTGAATGAATAAATTCATATTAATTAATGAATATTGATTATATAAAATAATAATTATGTGGTTTAATATCATATTACAGAAAGGCAATGTATTGAAAAAAGATATAAAATATCTCAATTCATATGTTTTCTTCGCTTCACCATGCACAACATTAATTCCTGTTAATACCACACAATCAAATTGTATGCAACAAGTGTGAAAATGTAATGATGTTTCAAGTCACCACTCACCAGTCTGAGTGAGTGAGTCAACCAGCAGTGTCAGGTAGAAGAGCCATGCTGTGGATTGGAGTCCTGTGGTCCCCATGTTTGGTCCTGAGGACTGACCCGCTATGAGACTTTTCACCTGCAGGACAAAACCCTTTTATAACCAGTAAAGGAGGAGCTAAGAGAGAGAGGTGTAGCTCCAGCTCTAAATATCATCAGAGTGGTTGTTATTTGCATATAAAATAAATGCTTGACAGTGCACACAAGGTTACAACACTTTACAAGTGTTGTTGTTTGCTCAACGAGCATGTCATCACCTCCATTGCCGCACTTTAGTTAGTTAGCCCTACAGGCCTCTAGTGAGCTACAGGAGGCGTTGATGCTTTATGACATTGGGCCTCATTCACCAAGAAGAGTTCTCTTTTTAAACCACACATACACACTTTTCACAAAGATTCTGACATTCACCAATGTTTCCTTAGTTGGGATTTGTTCTTAGGTGTGTGTGTATATGTGTTTGCAAAAATAACTTGTATAACATTATGGCTTTTTAAAATAAAACAAAACACTCCACTAACACATTCATTCCTATATATATCTAAACAGTATATATCAACAATCACGACTCATTCATGATTAAGTCCAGCATCACTGGCTCTATTCCCATCAGGATTTCTTTTATTATGAGACGGAGGATCTGCCTCCTGGTTGATGACATCCGACTCACCCGGAGGTGTCGTTCAATCAGCGGTACGCGCGTCCTCGCTGCACAGCGCACAATCGGCAGGTTGAAAAGACGCTGCAATTCATTATTTTTTAATTTTTGTATTAATTTCTGTAAGTGTCTCAGAGTTTTAAACCGATAACTCTGAACAACCTTTCCGCCTCCAGTAGTCGGCATCTCTCTTTTCTTTCTTTTTTTGCCTCACATTTGACATTAAACCGTTTCTTTCTTACTTCATCGGTTGTGCGCTCTTCTCCGGATACAGCATCTACTGAACGAGTAACACCACCATACATGCATCTTGTTTTAGATCTACTCCCGACGCTACAGACTACGGCAGTCGGCTTCCTCCACTTCAGAACTACTGGTTGTCCACCGTCTGTAGATTTTCGTTTCCGCATTCTTTACTTCCTTCTCAACTTTTCTGCTCTTTAATTTCACTGGCATGCGCGTTCAATTAACAAAGACAAATCAAGATAATAACACGTGCAAATATTTCTGCTGTTTAAAAACACATGAATACTACGTTTCACGGATGTCCCTAGGATTTAAAGACAGGGAGAGCTTAGCCCCCAGGAGAGGTATACAGATATTAGTACGACACAACAACCAGTGAAGAAGTCCAGCTAGTAACAAGTCTTCTTCCATTCTCTTTTGTTGAACAAGAGTTACTGTCATGTTAACTTTTAGACACATTAAAGCTGCATGCTCAGAACCTGATTATGTAAATGTGTCATTAGATAAACTACAGGTCTAAAGAATGTACTTTAACTACACCAGTTACTGTCCTGTAGACTGGTTCAATCAGAGTGATTCTGCTCAGTAAAGTTTCTGTCATAAAGTATACAGTAGAATAAACCAAGACTGATTTTAATGGTCACAATAAAATCTGACAACATAAATATGAACTTTACCCAAATAACTGTATTTATATATATTCTATATGTATCTATTTATTCTGTATTTATTCCATCAAAATAAGGATACAGTGTCTGTTAAAAAAAACAACATAAATAAATAAATAAAAAAGCTCAATGCGTGGATTAAAACATCCGAGTCAGACCTTCAGCTCCGGGTTAAAACTGTTAGCTCTGTCATCACACTGCCGTTGTTCCCACTATTAATCCTGCCATCACTACTCTGATGACATGAATCATTTCTGCCATATGGATTGACTCTGTTGTAGTTATTGGGTTGTTTATTGCATACACGTGACATCTATAACACTTCTGTCCATCCTGGTAGGGATCCCTCCTCTCTGTCTCTCCCTGAGGATTTTCTTTGCATAGATGTTGTACATGTGTGATTTTGGGCTTTATAAACAACATTCAAATTAATTGAAATTGACTTTCACACCATCGCACTTCAAAAGGTTGAAACAAGCCTTGGGGCTGCGGTTTGAGATTTAACATCACTATTGACTCCTATCCTGATCAACTTCTCTGACATCATGATGACCACTTTCTACAATTACAGTAATGATGTTTTCACTCTGAGTGCTTCTATTTTAGATTATCTCACTGAAGGTTGAGGCAGCTGGAACATGGATCGATGAGCCTGAATGGTGAGCCACAGTCAGTTTTTTCTTTAAGGTACAATGAACACAACACAATGAAGAGACTTCATCATGGAAGAAATATCAGCAAGATCAGATCAGTTGAAAAGTGTGTTAAAAGATGGTAACCATTAATACAGGCACAGCCAGAACTCTAGTCACCTCTCTTTTTTTAAATGACTTGCAGTCACCAAGCAATCTGACTAAAAACATGTTAGAAACTGAATATCTAATCAATGGCTTATTGAGCATAAGACGTCTCAGTATGCAGCAGTCCGCACACATCACTTAGTCAGCTATGAAAATTGAACACAATATGTCTCATTGTTCGGATGTAAACATGACGTGTGTTGCTCTAAGGAGGCATGAAAGATTGTTTGGCTTGTGTTGATGTTGCGGGCCTGCGTAAATAATCCACAATGACTCAGCTCCTCAGTCCAGGATATGCATCCGTGGTGCATCTTTGATTAAAAAAAACTGTTTGCTAACTAGAGTGCTTGCGTTGTAACAATAAAGTCTAATGAGCCGTTAATGTTAACATAGTAAATGTGCCGTGCAATTTATTGTAAAAAATAAATGAGATTCATGCTTCTGTATAGGAAGTGTTCATTTGGATGGAAAGCTCATTCTGAAATTAATTTGGTGTTGTTGCTTGTTTTCAATGCACTTTACTTTTTCCCTTTACATTGAATCATTTTTTCTTCCTAATTAAACCATTCCTGTTTGTGTTACTTTACATAATTTGAAACCAGCACTTTTGGACAGGTAAGGTTATCTCCACAGTTCAGGACAGTCTTGGAAGCTGTCCAGACCCTCAAATATCTCATAAGGCAAATCATTTTTGTAACCCATAATCCATGGCAACCCTGTCTCCAGAGAAACATATTTTCTTCCAGACTTAACAGCCTCAGATTGAAACAGTTTGAAACACATTGTTAACACACAAAACAAAAAAACACTCAAAAACCACATGGTAATGTTGGGGTTGTAGCAGGAGCAGATTTGGTTATCAACAGTTAACTATCAATATCAATATGATTATCGGTATTAATAATTATATTTAATATATTATCATGATATAATCATGAATAAACAGGGCACCACCCTGGGATCAGGGAAAAGATAACCTAAAACTGTATTCAGTCTCAATATAAAGGTTTTATACTCACATGCCAATCATCGTGATCATTGGCATGGAAGCATAAAAACAATCTAACAATTAAGAAGGGCGTGAAATTCAAGCACTAGCCTTCACAACCTCCTGTTATCCAGTGACATATACACAACAAGCACAAGAGACCGCTAGTTATAATATAATCAGATTTATTAAACTCAGTAATAATGATCACAATCAATAACACTGCAATTAACAAAGCCTTATTACCTAACTACCTAACACACAAAGCTAAGCTAAACAAAGGGAGAGACACACGTGGAGTGTGTGCGTGCGTGTGCATGTGCGTGCGTGCGTGTGTGTGCGCGTGTGTCGAGAGAGAGAGAGAGAGAGAGAGAGAGAGAGGGAGAGATGGCTATGTGCGGCCACCAGATGGAGCTATTCCTCACAGCGTTCAGGGGCGGAGCCACTGACGTCCGATGGGGTAGCGAGAGAGAGAGAGAGGTGGAGCTATTCCTCGCAGCGTTCAGGGGCGGAGCCACTGACGTCCGATGGAGTAGCGAGAGAGAGAGAGAGAGAGAGAGAGAGAGAGAGAGATAGCCGTATGTAGCCACCAGATGTAGCTATGTCCCTAGCGTCCGCCGGGAACAGCTGGCTTAGGACACGTGTGTGCGGCGTGTATGTGTGTGTGTGTGTGTTAGCGGGACACAAACAAAGAGAGAGAGAATGCGCGAGCGATATTCTGAGTCTCAGAAGCCGTGCCGCTACCACACGGGCTCGCGTGAATGAACTGGCGTTTATTCCGCGAGACCGGTCTTTTAACTGATAGTAGAGGCTTTCTGAGCTTGCGAATATGGCGGATGTTAGTCGAAAACACTGTTACAGAAATCAACCCAGCTGCGTGGGTACACGATCAGCATTCACATACAGCAGCACATGAACAAACGGACTCGGCGGTCCACGATCAGAACTTAAAACACGTTAGCAAGAATTACAAGCATATCCTACACTATCACTTATGTCTCTGCCCAGACTGATAGCCTCTTACTGGTATCGTTGCGTAAGACGATGAAGGCGATGAAGGCGTCCCTGAAGATTGTCAGCCAATAGGCACCAGTTGGGTGGCGTCGCATCTCTCACCTGGGTGAGATGTGAAACTAAAATGGCGGTGTAGTTTTTAACCCCCTTTGTCCTGTTGTCCTGGCCGCATGGTGTAGTCCTAACGGTTAGGTCCCAACACTGCCCAGACAAATAGCCTCTTACTTTTGTCGATGTGAGATGCGGCGATGTGAGGGTTTCGTCCCGTGCGGTGATAGCGTTCCTTGACGCCGGCAACGGACGGTAGTTCGTGGGCGCTCGTTCAGCGCCGGATCCAATTGGTTGAAGAAAACCGTTAGTTATTCTTCCTTCTGCAGGGAAATGATGAACAATCGCGGGGCTCGGCGATTTAGTCAGCTGATTTCAGACAAAGACGGGTCGAGTTATCCGTTCTGCTGGCAGCTGGGATGAAGAAAGTTTTCTTCTTACCGCGGGGAACGGGAGAGTCGCGCTGTCGCGGTGGTCTCCTCGGGATCCAAAATGATAAACAAAAGAAAAATAAAACGAGTAGAGAAAAAGAGGGGTAAAACAGTCTGTTGCTCGTCCAGCGAGTTTGGGGAAAAGACTGCGGCCTAGGACAAAGGAAAACGCTGCAGACGTTATGTTCACCTCCTGGTGTAACGCGAGTTACTTTGGAGAGAGTGAGGGATCTGGTGGCGCCGGGATTTATAGCTCACGGCTGGTCCGGGGGACCCCCTGGAGTCCCATGCAGTTGTCAGCCAATAGGGCCCCAGTTGTGTGACGTCAGATCTCGCGACCAGGTGGAGGTGACACTAAAATGGTGGTTGTAGTTTTTTATCTCCTTTGTCTCTTTGTCTGGCCGCATTGTGTAGGCTTTGTAGGCCGCATTGTGTAGTCCTAACGGTTAGGTCCCAACAAATATATTATATTTGTAATGGGCTTTCCATTGTTAAAAACGATCTCAAGGTGCTACAGCGTAAAACAAAAACAGAATAAAAAGATGTTTAAGAACAGCAAAAAAAGAACAATGTTTACTAAATTATTTTTTCTTTAAAGATAGTTTTTCAGGCCATTCTTAAAAGAGTTTGTGTCTTGCGAAGCCCTCAGGTGATCAGCTGAGCAGAAGGCCCGATCCCCCATAGTGCAGAGCTTGGTCCTGGAGGGATGAAGCAGGGTTTTGTTTCTGGAGCGGAGGTTTCGTGAGGAGGTTTGTGGTGTGAGGAGTTATTTAAGGTAGGGAGGGGCATTTCTGTGGATGCACTGATGGGTAATGTTAGAGATTTTATATTCGATCCGGAATGAGACCGGAAGCCTGTGGAGTGAGTGAAGGATGCATGATGCGGTTGTGTTTTCACACCCTCATCAGGTATCCTAGCGGCACTGTTTTGGATGTATTGTAGTTTATGAAGGCTCTTGCTAGGAATGAGGAGACAATGGTGTGGATGAGTGTTTCTGCATTGGACAGATGGAGGGACGTAGTGGGATGGAGTTTGGCAATGTTTCGGTGGAAAAAGGAGGTCTTGCAGAGATATTTAATGTGGGTGTCAAATGTGTGATTAGTGTCAAATCTTACACCCAGGTTAGATGATAGCGGTATGTTTTGACCAGAGAAGGTGATGTGGGTTATGGGAGATGACTGGACCTGGTGTGATGTGCCAATCAAAATAGCTTCTGTTTTGGAGCTAGAAGGAAATTTCCTTTCATCCACGCCTTTATCTCCTCAAGGCAGGAGCTCAGAGATGATGATGATGATGATGACGACAACGACAGTGAGGCTGATGAGATTGGGTCTGTCCTTTGTGTGTCATCAGCATAGCAATGGAAAGCTATACCATAATGGCTGATGATGCAGCCAAGGAGAAGAGTGTATAGGGTGAACAGGGTGGGACCGAGAACCGACCCTTGAGGGACACCACAGGTGACGATGTGTGTCTCTGACTTTGTACCACTCAAGGAGACATTTCAGGAGTGTATTCTGTTCTTTCAGACAGGTAGGACTGGAACCAGCTCAGGGTGGAGTCAAGAGAGTCTGATGGTGTTATGGAGGCGCTGAAGGACGATTTTATGGTCAACCGTGTCGAAAGCTCCATGAGGATGAGGAGTGATAGTGATCCAGTGTCAGCCGACAAATGGGGCCTCATTTATAAAGCTTGCGTATGCACAAAACGGGACTGGAAACGTGCGTACACCACTTTCCATGCAAAGGTTGTGATCTATAAAAACCAAACTTGACAGGAAAGTGTGTGTACCGTAAAGCGAACTCTGAGGCATGTGTGTTCACATTCTGGAGACTGGAGGCGAATCAGCGACACAGATGGAGCTGAAGTTAGATTGTAGAAAGTAAATGTGCGAAGAACTATTATAGTTTTGATGACTCACACACATTTAATTTCACTCCATATCATACGTTAAATCCGCGTTATCATGAAGATGAACTCCCACAGTGTTATTGGCACTTTTACTGAGTGATATTTTTTTCATAAAAACCTTCTTTTAAAATCCAACTCATATCTTAAATCAAAATAATTTATAAATATTGAATCAGTGCTGTGTCACCACAGGAGGAGGAGACGGCCCGACAACAAATACCCTCCCATTAGATCACTGCAGAACACAGCGGGAATAACTAAATATTCGCCTTATTTACTGTGCGTATATCATCAGCACACATAAATACAGCAATAAGCCATTGTATAATTGTCACACTTTATCCTCGTAATCAGTCCTTACTAGCTGCAGGTGACAGTGGCTGCCCCCTGAGATGCTGGCTCCTCACCCCGTTCTTAAACAACCAGAGCGCAAAATGGAAATGCGCTATAAGTGTCACGATTGTTCGCGCTCAGTCATGGAGAGTGCCATCGGCCTCCTGAAGGGCAGATGGAGAGCGCTGGATGCAGACTACTCTGCAAAAGTTTGCAAAATCATCAGGGTGTGCGGAGTTTTGCACAACTTGGCCCTGAGGAACAGCATCCCTCTCCCTCCTGACCTCCCTCCCCCCCAGCATGATGACCCCGAGTCACAGCCCCCTGCCCGACTGGAGAGGTATTAACAGGGCGAAAGAATCCGTGAGGATGTCATGCAGTGTTTGTAAGGTAAGGAAGACAACAATCAATGTTCATTTTTTAACGTATTCTTTTATTAATATGGCAATTTCTTGCATCACAGTGCACGTTTGCTGTAGCTTAGCTGCAACGTTGTTGATGGCAGCAATGCGCCCGGGGTGCACTGCTGCTTGGAGCGCTGCTGCTTTGCGCCGCTGTGCCGAGGGCCCCTTAACTTCACCCTCCTCACCGTCACCCTCCTCACCGTCACCGTCCTCTACGCCCAGCGCTGCAGACTCTGGAAGGACAGAAACTATTTAACTTTTTGTTTTTATATACAATAAAAGTTTAAAATCTGTTTACCCTTATACCTCTGGTCTCAGTCGCGTCTGTGTCTCCCTCCTTTTCGGACACAATCTCCATCAAAGTCACATCAAAGTCAAACTTCCTCAAATACTCAAGTAATACATTAAATACATGTTGGTAAAGGAGAAGAAATATGTAATTTACCTTCAGATCTTACCACTTTTTCTTAAGTTCTGCCACCGTCCGCTCTGTCCCACTGACGCCGTTGACTGCAGCAGAAATGTGTTGCCACTCGCACTACTTCTTTTTATTTGTGATCCCGCTGCTGTGGCCACTAAATAAAATTATTTTCCGGGCCTCCACCTCCCAAACAAGTGTCTCTTTCTCCGTTTCTGAAAAGTTACGTTTCTTTGTTTTTTCTGACCTGTCGCCATGATTCACCGCACGAAAACAATTGCATGTCGGCTCATTAATATGGTAAAAAGTGAACGTGTACAGGGCGGGATTTAGGTACGCACACTTGTAGGTGATTTGTGATTTTAAAGGGAACATTGCGTACAGCATGCGTGTGCACAGTTTTATAAATCTGAATTTTTTTGGGCGCACGCAAACTTTGGCTTTTGGGCGTACGTACACTTTTAGTAAGGATCCTATGCACAGTTTTATAAATGAGGCCCCAGGTCATTACAACATATAATATACATCAGTACATGCCCTACTGACACAAGGTGGTTGCTAACAAATGGCTCAATGAGACTACAGGGGTTGTTAGGGAATTCAAATTACAAGTCATGTGATGGTGACTTAGTTGGTTTATAGCCTATGAGCTTTTTACTTCTACCTATTGCTTTCAGGCTTTTACAATCATAAACGTGGTTGATTTGTGAAGATTATCTTGCTGAACAAAATATGTACGTATCCTAAAGGTTTGTTTGCTACAGTGATTGTTTTCGGTAGTCCGACGGATGTCCAAATGAAGCTTCGTGAAGCATTTTCGTTATTTTCTGAGCCCAATAGATGGCGCTCTCTGTTCAACAAAGGGTTGAAAGCAATGGAAATATATCGGCCTTCAACCCATTGTTGAACAGAGAGCACCATCTATTGGGCTCAGAAAATAAAGAAAATGCTTCACGAAGCTTCATTTGGACATCACTAGTTTTCGGCAATAATCCAAAATCCAATGGAAAAATCCTACTGAAATGTTTTTGATGGAACCAGCTTCCAGCTAACTTCCTGTTCATCATTAAGGAAGTACCCATACAGGAAGGATAGTAAGTACTACATTATGACTTACAGAGTACATGAAAACCTACCAAGAAACTAGATGGTAATACAATCTATGTACTAAGAAAGTACCCATTGGAAAGGATAGTACGTACTAAGTTATTACTTAGTAAGTACATGGAAACATACTAGAAAAGTAGATGGTATTACAATATATGCATTAACAAAGTACCAGAAGGAAAGATTAAAGTACGAATGTATTACCAAGTAAGCAAAACTTGGTAGGAAATTAGATGGTAATACAATATGGATATTGAGAAAGTACCATAGTAAAGAATAGTACTAACTTATTACCTAGTAAGTACCTACAATACATTGGTGAATTCCAGTTACTTACCTTTAAATAGCATTCACTGCCAATCTGAAAGTGTCATGGGTGCTTATTGCGTGATGACGCTGCTCCGGTGGAGAAAAGTGGAGAGCCAGCCAGCTCCGCGTCGGTGAACGCGGGGATCTGTTGGTTGCCGTGGTTACCCCACTCCGATGTCGTCTGAGCTGTCCGAGCCTGTTGTCAGTCCAGATGGTAAGTGCGATGAGGTCGTCCAAACCTGTGGGTAAGTCCAGAGGAAGTAGGAGGTCTTGAATAGGGGCAGCCAGCCCCTTAAAAAACACATCGTACAACGCAATGGAGTTCCACCCGCTCTCTGCCGATAAAGTGCGGAAGTGGATAGCATAGTCACACACGGAGTCCTGAAACTCTGCGAGAGAGCTGCAGATGGTTGATTGCCGACCCCATTCTGCTGCCGCCCAGGCTTTGGCTCTCCCGGTCAGGTGAGAAACCATGAAGGCTATCTTTGACGTAGGAAAGGCATGGGGGGGTTAATTTGAAATTAATTGAGCAGTCTATGATGAATGTCTTACATAGCCCTGGTTCCCCCGAATACTACGCCGGCGGAGCCAACTTACTACCGGCCCCAATGTAGGGCGTGGGCGGAGCTGGTATGGTGACCACAACGGCCAGTTGAGCGCACTGGTCGACCATGCCCTGTAGCTGGGTCGTGAGGTTCCCCATATGTGAAGCCATTGCCGTCTGGAACCCCTCCTGGTGTGAGATGCGGTCTTCTTGAGCTTGCAGGAGCCCTGACAGGCGTTCTCCCTCTGCTGGGTCCATACTGGCCCGAGTATACTGTCAGGCCTGGACCAAAAGAGGATGCAGATGCAGAGAGTGAACAGCTCAGGCAGATCTTTATTGGAATTTCAATCTTCCCTTGACAGCGTGAAAACAAACCGGCTATGAAACACTAGGACTATGTTTCAAACGTCAAAAGATGGAGAACCGTGAAAACACTAACAAAACACAAGAACCCTAACGGTAAAAAGATAACGAAAAATCACTCCCAAGGGGGGCAAAGAAAAAGCGGAGAACTACACTACGCTATGGTTGAATTAACTATTACATTTCCAAAAAGAAAATCACTCCAACAGAGGAAAAAGACAAGGCTATAAACTTAAACTGAGCTACAATAGAGTGGAAAAAAGGTACAAAGCAAAAACACTCCAACAGAGATTAGCGCAAGGCTACAAACCAAAAAACTAGCTTCTCTAGAGACTGACCAAAAACTACAACAAAAAATCATTAAAATACAGGAAAGTGAGAAATCCAGATCTTACAAACTCATGGGCTTTTGGCGTGGGCTGGAGGTACAGGGTCAAACGATATACAGGACAAAGGGAGACGCAGACTATAAGACACATGAGGATAATGGGCAACAGGTGGAAACAAATTTGGGATCAGGGGAGACGTCAGACTTACTTAAGGCGAGTCCACACCGGACCGAAAATCGGCGTCTTTGAGAGAGTCGGCGTCCGTGACATGAGTCTACTTGGTGTGGTCGCTCGAATCGGCCCACGTCGGCGTTCATTTCAGCCGACTCAAATGTATAATCCGCCATTCGAGTCGGTCATTCTTTTACCATTCTGATTGGTGGAGGCTAGCAGCTTGACTAGCGAATCAGTGAAGCCCGGAAGTGACGATGGTAAACATACCAGATAAACAGTGGAATCGAAGAAGAATTCCAATTCCATAAGAATAAGTGCGAGAGCTGACAAGGCCAGTGTCTCCGTATCGACATCATCCAACATTTTAGATTTTTCCGTTCAGAGAGTAATCACAACTACAGTTTACAACCTCACTCTGCTGACAACAGTGATTGGTGAGGACAGCGTGCTCTGTGTTATGGTCTAGAGAGGACCGGCTACCTCCGGTTTTCGTGTTTTTTGGCCCACAATACAGATTAGCGCCGCCTGTTGTTTTGGAGACATTACATCTCGCGCAAGCGCGGAACGTATGGCGTCGGCTGTAATTCCGTAGGTGTGAACCGCCCATGTCGTTGTTCGAGTCGGCCATATTAAGTAGCCGGACTTCATTTACCGACGCAAGTCAGGCAGTTCTTCCGTTGTGGACTCGCCTTTAAAGACGTCAGACTTACTTAGAGTTACTTTTCAAAATAAAAGAGGAAATTCACAAGACTAAAAACCCATGACGAGACACAACTCACGTGACATACATGTTTCATATTACATTTCTATATGTTCAAGTCCAGTGATAACTGACCAGTAAGACCAAGTCCAACCTCTGTACGGGGCAGTCCCATCCCAAGAAGATAAAATGTGACCAGCACCCAGAAACGGGCTCGCTCTGACTGAGATCCTGCGGGAGCTCTGCCATTCCGAGCCCAGCACTGCCATACTTCACCTGTAACCTGAATAAATACTATATCTGTGAACTGAAGAGTTCTCCGGTTTATCCTTGGGCTTCCAACAAGAGAACGGGGGGTTAATACCATAGAAATTGCAACATTAAAGGTCCCATATTATACTGTTTTTTATCAATTTCACACAGCTGTCAGAGGTCCAATAACACTGTATTCGACATGCTTTGTTTCAAACCCATCCGTGGTCCTGAATTTCAGCTGTCTAAAAGTTGCTCAAATGAGCTCTACTAAGAAAAGGCTGTTTCTGTTTCTGCACCTTTAGATGCTAATGAGCTCCGTCTGTCAACGCCTACTTGGAGAGCGACGGAGAGGATGCAGCTTACGCTAGCGGTAGCATGCACCAATGTTTACGTGGATGTATTGCTATGGCTCGCCTATGTTGCTCAGGTGAAGTTGCTGGGTCCCGTATGGTTGGCACAGATCCTTTTAAATCGCCAGAAAGCAAAGTTCGATATGAAGGTGGGGTTCGTGGCATATTTCGACTCTCCTTTCCACCATTACGGCGGAATGGTCTGTACAAAAAGGCCTACAGTTAGGGTTTCATGGATTCTACTTGGTGTTGGCTCACTTTCACAAAGATTAGCATCGAAGTTCAAAGTTGGTGGATCTCTGTTCAGCATTTTGAACTTTCGTTGACCCAACTTCCGTCTTTCTTTACACAGCTCTGGTAGGACTCGGCGCTCACAAACGTCAAAGTGATGACACATTTTGGCAGTGGCAAGAGAGAAGAGGCAACCAAGAATGTCTTTGACAGTATTTTCTGGGGCCAGTTGTTCAAAGGTAATTTGATCGGATTTTGGTTATGATTGGATAAAATCTGTAAAATGGGTTGTTCAAAAGGGAAAGAAGGATTCTGAAATTGGATAAGATCATGTAATCCAATCCGAGTTTGGAAATGGATCCTTCAAACCAGGGGTTAATTTGAGCCGGATCCTGCCGGAACAAGATCCGGCACCTCTTAATTTTGGCCTCCCTGTGTTCCGGTACCTATTTCGGCAGATCCGGCACCTCTCATAAAAAAAAAAGAAAGAAAACACATAAAAAAATGTTTAAAATAAAATTTAAATAAAATAATAATATGCATGTATTAATTTACAGAACAAATCCCAAAAATGATGTGTTTTTTAAGATTTAACGTCATTTGAAATCAACAAACCACGCCCCCGTCACTATTACAGAAAAAAAATTAAATATTTGAAATTCGCCGCATCTCAGGAGAAGGAAGAGAGAAAAAACCGTTAGGCATTTCGCAAACATGTCAAAGAGACAGTTGAATTTACTGTCCTTTTTCAAGAAAAAAGAAGAGTTGCATGACTCAAAACGAGTCAGAAAAGCCGGCGACGAGGGCAGCTGCAGCGGTCACGTTGAAGGTAAAAACCGGCTGCAGCAGGAGGCTAGCGCCGCTAGCCGGGTTCACCCACAGCTAGCCAAGCCGGGGCAGGAGGCTGGCACCGTGGCAGCAGCTGGTCAGGTTCACCGCCAGCCGGAGCAGGAGCCAGCTACAGCGCTAGGTGTCAGCCAGGTGGACCACCAACAGCCGGAGCAACAGGCGGGTACCCTGGCATCAGCTAGCCCGGTACAACAGCCGGAGCAAGAGGCGGGAACCGCCGCCGTGACATCAGCTGGTTCACAGGAGGAAGATTCGGAAGGAGAGGGGAGCGCACTGAGCGGAGATGGGACGTCCGGGATGGGATGCACAGTTTGGACAGCTACTCAGTTCAAAGTTAAGCAGAGCTACTACCCCTGGCTTCTTATGAAAAATACAGGTTTTGGCTGCACAACGTGTAAGGCGGTGGGGACTTTGGGGGCAGAGAAGACGGGGGGGATGAAACTCGCAAAAGAGTGGGTTTCATGCACAGTAACCTCATCTGCTCCAGATATTAAAAAACAGCAACGCGCAATCAGAAAAAAAGTATTTGAACATGCCCGTACCAAGGCTCACCTAGCAGCAGCAAGCATTCTTGAAAAGGCAAAAGTGGACACTTTAGGACAGTCTATAATTAATAGTCAGTCTGAACAGATAGCCACTACAGCTCGCGTATTTCGCACGGCGTACAAGGAGGCTAAACGCCACCGTCCCGCATATGGGTTCGAACATGAGATTGATTGCCAAGAATTAAATGGACTCGATATGGGGAGGATTTTACATTCCAATGTTGCGTGTGTAAACATACAGAAACATATTTCTTAAGAAATGAAAAGAAAACTGTTTGAAAAAATAGTACAGTGCACCCCCAAACTCAGTTTAATGCTGGATGAGTCAACCAGTTTAAGCAAAAAGAGCTGCTTAATAATATACCTTAGGGCTCAGTTGCCTGATATGGACAAGCCTACAAACATTTTTACTGAACTCGTAGAGCTAGATGATCTAACTGCTCATGGTATTGTCCACAAACTGTTGTCTGCGCTGGAGCGCCTGCATTTGACACAGGATTTTCTCTCTAAAACCCTCATTGGAGTAACTTGTGATGGTGCTTCTGTTATGTTAGGGCGTAAAAGCGGAGTGGCGAGTCGGCTCCAGGCCATTTTCCCTAACATTACTGTGTGGCACTGCTCAGCCCACAGGCTTGAACTTGCAGTCGCAGACGTAGTGAAAGACATGGGCGCCATAAATCACTTTAAAATATTGATGGACAAGTTATACGCAGTGTATAGCACATCTAACAAAAACCGAATGGAGCTGAGAGAGTCTGCTGAGAGCCTGGATGTCCAGCTATGCAAAATAGGTCGTATTTTAGACACTAGATGGGTGGCATCGAGTTTTAGAACCGTTGAAGCAGTGTGGAAGAATTATCCAGCACTTTACAAGCATTTCAAAACTGCATCAGAAGATCCCTCCCGTGATAGTGTCACAAAACAAACATACAGTGGGCTTGCTATGCGCATATCATCGCATGCATTTGTTAACAACTTAGGCATAATGTGCGATGCATTGCAAGAATTATCCGAGCTCTCAGTCGAGCTTCAAAAACGAGACATTACCATCATTTCAGCACACAAGACAATTTGTCGGGAAATCAGGGTACTTGAGGCCATGTCGGATCGGCCAGGGCGCTACACTGAACTGAGCCAAAGGGGAATTGGGGAAAACTCTTTCCATGGCATCACGCTGAATGGAGGAAAATCAAGCGACAAAACACTCGACCCCAAGCAGTTTTTCCTAACTGTGGCCAAGAACTTGGAGGATCGCATGTTATCTCAAGGAGGCCGGATGCCAGATAAAACTGGATATAACAAGTTCATTGAGGAGTTGAAGGTGCTTTACGCACAGTACTGGCCCGAGGACGCAGGTGCGCTGTATGGAGAGACTGAGGTTGAGTCACTGTGTCAGCGCTTCAACATTGACAACCCGCGCACAGTCATACGGGCCTACAGAAAGTACAGAGACTCAGATGGAAAAGACACCCCCGATGAGCTGATGGAGTTACTTGTTGCTGTCAACAGCATCCCCATTGCAAGTGCTGAATGTGAGCGCGGATTTTCTCAAATGAACTTGATTTGCACTGCCAACCGTGCCTCACTGCTCACATCCACCATATCATCTTTACTCTTCCTAAATCTTGTTGGACCCCCCCTCGCTAAATTCAACCCAGTCCTGTACGTGAGGTCGTGGGTGGCCAAAGGACACAGAACTGCCACAGACACGCGCAGCAAAGCCCGAAAAAAAGAGGAGGAGAATCCGGACATGCTCGTGATGTGGGGTGTTTTGGACAACTAAATGGTGAGCATACTTTATATTAATAGGCCGCCGTGCCAATCTTTGAATAATAATAATAATGGAAGATTTGTGTGATTTATAAAAAGCTCTTTTTTTTTTTTGACCTGTTGAGAAATTAATTGCTGACTGTAGATACTGTAAGTCCCAGCTGTGGTGATGTGGGCATTTGCCTGTGCTGTGCGGAGTATAGCCTAAAATAATTGTAAATTATCGTCATAACATTTATACCATGGATATAATTTGAAATTGAGTCTTGTAAGTCCCACGGCGTGGCAAGTGGGCATTTGCATGTTGTTTTCAGCACGTTTTGTGTATACGTTCCGGGACCTGTGCCCGTCTCGTCATCCCGAGCTGTTATATGTACTTTGCGTTCCGGCACCTTATGATTTACAAATTAAGCACTGCTTCAAACCTTCAGTTTGTGTTGCTCAAAACTTTTCAGTAGGATTTGGATAACTTTGATCCAAAAAAGGGGTAGGATTTCAAGGTGGATTTCAGGAAGAAAATGTAGTAAAACTTAAAAATTGGTCAAATAATACATTTGTATCATTTAGTGTATGTACTTTTATTTATATTTTGCACTTGACTTGTTTAACCGTTACAGTGATAAAGTAGACCTTTCAGTATAGTAAAGTAAAAATAAAAATGAAACCCCCCAAACAGATTTCAATAACAAACAAAAATGATATATTAAATTTTTCATCTCTGTCACTGTCATTCATCACTGTATATTAATGTCAAAGAAACAATCATCAGATATGAACCTGTCAAAAATAATTTCGAACAATTGCATCCCTTACGACACGTCCAGTCAGTCCCTCGTTCTGACGCCAGAGGTTGGTCTGGTGCATCATAAACTTCACAGAGAGGAACATTGCGTCTGGTAGCGATGTTGTGCAGGACAATACAATCAAGTATTATGTTGTATGCACCCTGTGGTTCCACTCGCAAATAGTATGCATTAATGTTGATATTCTCCGTCATTTTTTAGCAATTTTGATTGATGTGTAATATTGTGATTTTGATCCGCGGGTCTGTTCAATTTAAGTTCCCATACAACAAACCACATGACCAATTATGCTCCAAAGGAAACCTATATTTCCTCAGGGATTATGTTTGTGTTTGACGATGTTCCTAATCATAGTCCAAGGTCGGGGGGTAGTAATCATGTTTCCTCCCACATGCATTAGGCTAAAACATACAGTATGGTGATTTTAGGAGACGGGGCTGACCTCTTTTTAATTTGACATAATTGATGCAACAAGGGCACTTTTCAAAACGGAATATATTTATCAAGGAACACCTCCAGAGTGTTTTTTATTAGAATAAAAGTCTATGAAGCGACCAATCAAAGGCATGCAAAGCGTCTCTTCAGAACTCCATTTAAACGCTCAATTGCACATCTTGTTTTGAAATGAGCAGTATTGAAGCGTGCCTGCGCGGGCGTGGTTGCTGCACAAAAAGGAGTCATCAGCCATGCTAGGAGTGGATACATAACACACAGTGTGCGACTGAACCACACATCACTAATAAGCAGTCAGGAGGAGTAACTGCAAAACTGCACTCTCAGGCATTCAACCAGGGGTTAAAATTTGTTGCTGAACTTAATTCAGGCACCTTCTTGTTAAGTAAATTATAATCTGATGGGCAGTTTCATTCATCAGTCTTTCATTCTGCAGTGATGCACCACCGTGAATGCATGAATATCTGTGAAAAGGCGTAGTCTAAGTGGCTGCTTTGTTCATGGCACAAGCATGTTTTATTAACTTAGTTACTCATTTTAACCCTTTCAGTTTTAGCCACAAGGCTAAATGGGTTTTTGTTGTCATGGGTTTTTGGGATGTTAGAGGTCAAAGGGCAGCGATGAAGACCAGCTCACTGGTAGTCCTGTAACAACACGGAGAAATATCTTATTTCATTATCAAGATTGAAATTGTAATCAAGAGAAGAATATGGGGTAGCTGTCATTAAAATATTGATGTACAAATATTGATGTAATTATTTGAGTTACGGAGAAGTGTATCCCTCCTACTAGGGTTGTAAACGATGAACCGATGCGACCAGGTATTCGGTTCAACAAGTGAGAGATACGGCTGCATCGGTAGCAGCCTCCTCAATCGATACGAATTATCAATGGATTCCTAGATGAATCGGTTACAGAGTCATGGATCGGGTATCGCAAGACTTTGAAGTGGTCGGCGGCATCATATCTATGGGCGGCATTACACCAGCGTCTCTAAAACAACCCAAGAGCTGAAGCTGCCGGCGAAACGCCGTAGCTGGCTAGCTGGTATGAGTTATAAACAAGGGACAACACGGAACATGGAGGAGGTGGAGGTGGAGAGGCGGGCGCAGCACAGGTAGGCGGCTGCGATGCTGCCGTGTGACCGCAGGCACTCCACGACCGCACGCGAGAGACGGATGGCTTTGAATGTCGATCGCTTGTATCTAAACTTGCGCCACAAGAGGCGGCCGCAGCACGGGTAGCGTCCACGACACTGTCCTGTGACCGCCATCCAACGATTCAGACAGACTTTTTTTTGGTCCATGTCTAAAAATAAATACATTGACATGTGATTTTGTTGTTCTGTTTTTTTTTTTCACCAGTGCCATACAGCCACAATGTTTGGAGATATGTGGTATTTTACATATTTGAAATATTGTACTAGTGATATTGTCACTTTCATAGAATCAGCTTCTTTATTTTATAAAATATCTACAACAAATATTAACCGTTGAATCAAATCGTATCGTTACACTGTATGGAATCGATTCGAATCGGTCTGTAATTAAAGGATATCGTTTTTGAATCGAATATCTAGATGCATATCGAACCGTTTATCACAAAGAGATGTGCAACCCTACCTCCTACTAATTTGTATTTATTTATGTTGAATATTTTTTGTTGTTTATGAGAACAACAATGTTTGACAGGTTGCTATATTTACTTATATTTTACTATTTATTTGTTATTCTTGTTTGTTACATATTCAAAATAGATTAAAAAAGTAAACAAAATGGTTTGTCCCCGTCCACTCATATTCATCAACATGAATCCCCTTTTCTGGGTGCTCGTCACAATTTATCTTCTTGGGCTGGGACTGCCCCTTACAGAGGTCAAACTTACATGCAATCTATCTCTGACGTGAACTTCTAGGATGTAATACGAAACATGTGAGTGTTGTCCTTTAGGGGTGTATCTATTCTAGCAAACCTAGCTGTTAGAACAAAGAGGGCCTTGAAAATTCTATGGGTTCCTGCTTATCAGGTTAACTATCACACTGATTTAATGAGCACCACCAGTGATATATATGTGACCCGCCACGGCAAAACCAGCAACAAGTCTGGTGGGACGGATTTGCGTAAACAACGAAATAAACTATTTTTTCAAAATTAGTGTGCGACGGAGAGCACACCGTCACCTGGCTTTGAATAAAACAACACTTTGGACTGAGTGGGACTATGCACTTTAATAATTGCACACACACACTTTAGGGAGGATGTAAACTTTATTGGAGATTTGCACAGTACATTTTAACGCATTGTTTTGCACATTTTGTATGGATATGTTTGCCGTATTTATTGAATGTTTGTCACCATGTTTACTGTCCTTGGTTGGCTCTTGGTTGGCTGGGGGGTGCTGTGTGGGCCATGCAGCTCCATCTAGAGCAGAGGGACATAATGGTTAAATGGGCATATTAAATGTGTTAATTATTTAAAAAAGGATATAAGCTAAGGTGTATTGTGTCGAGTGTATTGTGTACTCACCAAGTCTTTGTCCTTAGGGTGTGCAGGCAAAAGGCTTCCCCAGAAAACGGACACTGCTTTTATAGTTCCGGGGACAACCAAGTGGTGTGGGGGTGGTTGATGTGTGTATTGTATCTATGTAAATGGCATAGGAAGTGGATATGTGTATTTTCTTTCTTAGTAGAGGTACATGAGGGTGTGTATATAGGTTAGTGATTATGTGGTGGAAATATAGAAATAAAAAGGGTTGGGTTAAACATGTGGGTAGGCAGTGGACCCCAGCGGATGGACTCTTCTAGGGTCATTAGCTGCAACACCCTATAAATAGGTGCCATTTTGACAACCTGGGTTGGGTCTGATGTATCAATACAGGATGCTTTAATGGGTAAATAAAGAAACCCCTCTGTTGCTCACCCTAAACCTGACTGTGGTTCATTCTTTGCTGTACACTCCAGCTGTAATTGTGGTCATTCTCACAAAGTGATTTTCGTTTTCTTTGCAGAATATGCAAGTTGAGATCATGAAGAAGCCACTCCATGTTTCAGATAACAGTATTTGTTATAAATTCCCTTTGTGAGTAAGCAAGGACACCCTATTAATATGTTAATTTGTTTAATATAACGTTCATCTAAATATGTGAATCATTTTAGTCAGGCAGCTTACAGGGCAGCTATGTTTGGGGTCCTTATACGGTCAGCGTTGTTGGGACCTCACTAGAAGGACTACACAATGCGGCCTACAGAAGCCTACACATGCGGCCAGGACAAAGGGACAAAGGGGATTAAAAACTACACCGCCATTTTAGTTTCACATCTCACCCAGGTGAGAGATGCGACGCCACACAACCAGTGCCCTATTGGCTGACATCTTCAGGGAACCCCGGGGGGTCCCCTGGAGCGGCCTGAGCTTTATAAACCGAAGCCGCCCGGAGAACGCTCTCTTATTCACTCTTACTCTCTGGCTCCCACTCCTACCCGGGCGCTGGTTCCAGCGCTTCCATCGCAACACCACGTTGCCACGGGAGGCGACCCCTCCACCAACAGGAGGTGGACACGGCCCCGCAGCGCACCGTTGCAACAAGAGGAACCAAGCCGGTTCCTGCCTTCCAGCTACCAGACGCTGTCTGAAGTAAGCTGACTAAATCGCCAAGCCGCGATTATATCGCCGCTCGTGGAAGGAGGAAACACCAACTGTTTTCTTTATTTGAGTTTGATCAACGAGAGGAAACCCGCTCCGCTCTCGTCTGGACGAAGCCGACTCATCACATCCCCCGCTGACGCCGGGGACTCACGAACCACCGCCGTTACGGAACGCCGTCATCGTCTTACGCAACGATACCAGTAAGAGGCTATCAGTCTGGGCAGAGACACAAGTGATAGTGTAGGATATGCTTGTAATTCTTGTTAATGTGTTCTAAGTTCTGATCGCGGACCGCCGAGTCCGTTTGTTCATGTGCTGTTGTATTTGAATACTGATCGGGTACCCACGCAGCTGGGTTGATTTCTGTAACAGTGTTTTCGACTAACCTCCGCCATATTCGCGAGCTGAGAAAGCCTCTACTATCAGTTAAAAGACCGGTCTCGCGGAATAAACGCCAGTTCATTCACGCGAGCCCGTGTGATAGCGGCACGCTTTCTGTCCCTCCGAATATCGCTCGCGCATCCTCTCTCTCTTTGTTTGTGTCCCGCTAACACACATACACGCCGCACACACGTGTCCTAAGCCAGCTGTTCCCGGCGGGCGCTAGGGACATAGCTACATCTGGTGGCTACATACGGCTATCTCTCTCTCTCCCTCTCTCTCGCTACTCCGTCAGACCTCAGTGGCTCCGCCCCTGAACGCTGCGAGGAATAGCTCCACCTCTCTCTCTCTCTCGCTACCCTATCGAACCTCAGTGGCTCCGCCCCTGAACGCTGCGAGGAATAGCTCCATCCGGTGGCCGCCCATAGCCATCTCTCCCTCTCTCTCTCTCTCTCTCTCTCTCGACACGCACGCACGCACGCACACACACACACGCACACGCACGCACACACACACATACGCACACACACACTCCACGTGTGTATCTCCCTTTGTTTAAGCTTAGCTTTGTGTGTTAGGTAGTTTAGGTAATAAGGCTTTGTTAATTTGCATTGTTATTGATTGTGATCATTATTACTGATTTTAATAAATCTTATTATATTATAACTAGCGGTCTCTTGTGCTTGTTGTGTATATGTCACTGGATAACAGCAGGTTGTGAAGGCTAGTGCTTGAATTTCACGCCTTTTTAATTGTTCGATTGGTTTTGTACTCCTATGCCAATGATCACGATGATTGGCATGTGAGTATAAAACCTTTATATTGAGACTGAATACAGTTTTAGGTTATCTTTTCCCTGATCCCAGGGTGGTGCCCCGTTTATTCATGATTATATCATGAATTATCCAAATACACGGTGCGTTACTATTTTTGTCAGTAAAAAAAAAAGATTTGCTTTCTTCGTGCGTCTCGGGGGGGGTGACGTATGTTAGCCGACACCTTCACGGACGGTCGCGTGTAGTCGGCTATACCGGCAGAAACGTAAACAATGGAGGGGGAGAGATACGCATTTTCCAGCTGGAAATACAAGCATTATTTCGACTTCATCTCAGCAAAAGATGGCAACATAAAGTTTCGTTGTACACTCTGTGTTAACAACAAAGTGTCTACTTTCAAGAATACAACGTCAAACTTGAAAAAACATTTAGAGTCACAGCATGGCACAACCACATTAAAAGAGCAGGTCCCGCCCGGTGACGGTGAAAAGGCACAGCGTGTGACAAGACGAGTTCTCGATTTCACGGAGCTCCTGCCAACTCAGTCTGTGCTGAAATGCGAGAGGAGTCTCTCTTGAGAGTGTTTAGTGGAGAAATGTCTCGCTGCTTGCTGGCCCCGCCCCCTCCCTTCATCATCACGCCGCTCATACTTGAGGACTGTGCTCATCCTTTGTTTCATAAAAAAAACACTCCTTGCTGCTCTAATGCTGGTTCAATATTCATAAAATGTTCATTCATGATGTTACTGCCATTACAATATGCAAACAATTATTTAAGTTAAGTGAAGTCAAGAAAGACTGTCTTTATTTTATTTTTTTTAATATAAAAACATGTATTTTCTTTCAGGACATAGTTTTCCACTGCAACTTAAAATGTCAGTGGATACATTGTTGATGTTACTGTTAAAAAGCACATCAATAAAGTGAGTATTGGCAAAATCGTTAGTCGGCAGCTTGTAATCTAACTTACTAAGTTACTTTTAAAATCAAGTAGTCAGTAACTTAACTAAGTTACTTTTTAAAGGAGTAGTCAGTAGTCAGTAGTCAGATTACTTTTTCAAAGTAACTGTGGCAACACTGCCAGCTACATCTGGCTACCAGTCTAACCAGCCTCCTACACAGAAGGTTAACAATGTACAGGACAGAGTGCCACCAGCTGCAATACCTGCCCATGCAGACAACATCAGTAAATCCAGCATCAGTGCAGCGTTACATCCCACTCAGGTCTGCACAGTCAGCATATCAACCCCCTCAGAAAGCAACAGCTCCATATTCTGCACCAGTTACCTGTTGCAGCTGCCACTCAGCCAGTTATCAATCCACCGCCCTACAACCCTGTCATTCCCCTGGGGACCATCTATCAGCCTCCAGCAACCATCTCTACACAGCCAATATACCAGTTGCCACTGCCACCGCAGACCCAACATCTGCAATTCTACCAGCCTCTGTCTCCCCCTCCAACTCAGCCAGCCTATCAACTGGTGTCTCCCCCTGCTGGCTTCACCCAGCAGCAGCCTGCGTCAGCTCTACAGGTTCAGTACAGCCCCCAGTCCCAGTATACACCACTGCAGGTACCGTATACCGTCCAGTCCCCCAGACAGCCAGTTCCAGTACCTGAACTGCCTAAGTTAATACATGACATTGAGAGAGAGTTCGCTGAATTAAAAATGGCGCTGGACCATCTGCTCAATCCGCACATTGAACTTTCTGAACATTACAAATACCGTGTGCTTATAGAGCACTTGGTCCTGGATGAAGCCAAGCTAATAGCTCAGTCTTGCAGACATTATGCACAACCCTACATGCAGGCTTTGCAGAGACAGTACGGGCAACCGCATCAGTTGGCACAAAGTGAGATTGCAGCCATCCTGAACTCTCCTGATCACAAATCAGGAGACCCCAAAGCCTTCCAGAGCTTCGCCCTCAACGTTGATTTGCTGGTGGGAATGCTAACCTCATTGGAAGGGCCAAATGGGATGGAAGTGATGTCTACTGGCCATGTTGACCGACTACTTAGCAAACTCCCTAGACACATGAGGGACAACTTTGTGGAGCATCTACAGATCCAGGGGCAGCTCAGCACCAGCAGCCTAAACCCATATAACCTCAGAGACCTCGCAGAGTGGCTCAAGGTGAAGGCAGAAGCTCAGAGACTGTCCGCAAAAATGGCACAGCGCCATCGAGCTGAAGGAGCACTGCCTGCCAAAGGAGACAGACCTGTCCCTACTCCCCGGCCTCGGACTCAGCCTGTCTCTGTGTATCACGGTGCAGACCAGTCCAAATCAACTGAGAAGCAGCTAAGCAACAAAGGTTTAAAAGGATGTGTCTCTTCTGCAAGAGCACTACTTATCACAGTGTCCATACAGTATTCAACGCTCAACACAAGAAATTGAGAAGTGGATAGCTGATGGCAAGCGCTGTGGCCGTACTAACCACGACCAAGAGAGCTGCACTTTAAAGAAACCATGCAGAGTGTCACGAGACCCACCTGAGAGTGCTGCACAATGTCACCAGGCCAGGCCCCCGTGTCTATCTCATCACACCCAAAGACTGCACCTCAGCTGCTAACTCTATACAAGGAGGGAAAGTATACCTCAAGGTGGTGCCGGTCATCATTAGTCATGGGACCAAATCACTGCAGACCTATGCAATCCTCGATGATGGGGCTAAACGCACTATAATACTCCCAGCTGCAGTTCGAGACCTGGGGCTCAGAGGCAGAGCGGAGTCCCTCACCCTGCGGACTGTTCGTCAGGATGTTGTTCACCTCACTGGAGCATCAGTTGACTTTCATGTAGCCTCTCCAGCATCACCATCAGAACAGTATTTGGTCGAAAGGGCCTACACAGCAGGTCAACTTACCCTGACAGAGCAATCCTATCCAATAGCAGCGCTCCAGAGGCGCTACCGCCACCTGAGAGGGTTACAACTGCAGAGCTTCAATAAGGTGCAACCACTGCTGCTCATCGGTGCAGAGTATACTCACCTCATCACTGCCACAAAAACCTGTGAGGTTTGGCCCAAAGGGAGGACCTGTAGCTATCCGTACAACACTCGGCTGGACACTCCAGGGTCCAGATGGTTCACAGTCCCCTGCTGCATCATGCTACTACACCACCTTCAAGCCAATACCAGACGGCATCTACCAACATGTCAAACGCCTCTGGCAGCTTGATGTGCTTCCATTCCGTAGTGAGCGGTTAGCAGTGCGGTCCCGCCTGGATCAGGAAGCAGTGAGCGTCTTGGAAGCACGCACTAAGAGAGCGAAGGTTGGTGACACACTACGCCACACCTCATTGTTTGCCTCATCACAATGGCAAACATCGCCTGGTCTTTGACTGCTCCTTTAATCATGGTGGTCTCTCCCTCAACAAGCAGCTGCTCCCGGGTCCAACCCTCGGACCATCTCTCATTGGGGTTCTCCTGCGGTTCCGCCAGCACGCTGTCCCCATCAGTGGAGACATCCGAGCCATGTTCCACCAGGTTCGGCTTCTACCTGAGGACCGGCCGTTGCTGAGGTTTGTTTGGAGAAACCTGCAAAGGGAGAAACTGCCTGATGTCTACCAATGGCAGGTTTTGCCATTTGGTACCACAAGCACCCGTGTTGTGTAATATTTGCTCTGCAAAAACATGTAAAAGAAAGTGCTGCAGGAAATAAAGACATTCTGCAGTCCATCGAACAGTCTTTCTACGTGGACAATTGTCTTCAGAGCCTGTCAACAACTGAGTCAGCCAAGCTTCTAGTGGACAAGATGCGACAATGTCTGGCCTCAGGAGGGTTCGAGATTCGGCAGTGGGCAAGTAACTTCTCATCTGTTGTCTCCCATTTGCCTTCCAGCGCCAGATCTGAAAGTACGGAGCTGTGGCTGGCCGAGAAGAGTAATGATCCACAGGAGCCGGCCCTTGGTCTGCGCTGGTATTGTCCATCTGATCGGCTCGGTTACAAGCCGAAACCTCCAGAGAGTGAGACCCCTACTATGCGATACATATATAAGGTGCTCGCCCGCCAGTACAATCCGCTTGGGATCACTATCCCGTACACTACACGGGTCAAGATCCTTGTCCAGAGACTGTGGGCAAAGAAGAGGAGCTGGGACGACCCGAACCTCCCTCCTGACATCCTCCAGGCCTGGTCCAGCTGGGAGAGAGAACTCCCCAAGCTGGCCAACATCTCCATCCCTCGAACCTATGCACCATTGGAGCTTGCTACTGACACCACAGAGTACACTCTCCACGTCTTCTGTGACTCCTCTGAGCAAGCATACAGTTCAGTGGCGTATCTCACCACAAGAAGTGATGACACTGTCCACGTCTCATTCGTCATGGCAAGGTCTAGGGTGGCCCCAAAACGCCAGCAGTCAATGCCACGGTTGGAGCTCTGTACAGAGCCCAGCTGTCCTCCCTCATTCACAAAGAGCTCACCTTGTGTATTGCCCAGACCTTCTTATGGACTGACTCTACAACAGTTCTTACCTGGCTGACATCTCAGTCGTGTAAGTTCAAGGTCTTCGTGGGAACCCGGGTTTCTGAGATCCAGGAATTGACTGCCTCACACACTTGGGGGTATGTGGATACAGCCAACAATCCAGCCGACAATCTCACACATGGCAAGACGTTACCTGAGCTGGCAGCACCAAGTCGTTGGATCCAGGGACCATTCCTTCGCCGCCCACCGGATGAATTGCCATCACGTCCTAACACTACAGAGCCCGAAGACAGTCGTGAGTTAAAACAGAGTGTTTTTTGTGCCCTCACACAGACAAACTCACCACTCAAGATACCAGACATCACCCAGTTCAGCAGCTGGAGAGAGATGGTCAAGGCTACTCAGCAGTCTCTCCATGGGGCGGCGGCCGACCCTGCTTCGCCTCTGTGTGACCTTCGAGATGCAGAAGTCTACCTGCTGAAGACCAGCCAAGCAGACTGCTTCTCTGAAGAAGTCAGATGCCTCAGAGCCGGCAAGCCCGTGCCCCCCAGGAGTAGGCTGAGTACGCTCGCTCCAGAATGAGACCCCACAATGGGTCTTATACGAGTTGGAGGACGCCTAGGCAGCTCTAGCCCCACTGACATTCACCCGATACTGTTGGATCCACATCATGCAGTTACCACGCTCATTAAAGAGACGGATGCTCAACTACACCACCCCAGGCCTGATAGGGTGCTTGCGGAGATGAGGCGTTACTATTGGATTCTGCGGGGAAGGCAGGCTATTAAGAAGTATCAGAAGGCTTGCACTGGTTGTATGAAGTGGAGAGGGAAGCCAGTGGTGCCGAGGATGGCAGACCTGCCCTCTGCCTGTCTGCGGCTGCTCAAGCCTCCATTCTTCTCAACAGGCGTGGACTGCTTTTCTCCCTCCTGTGAAAAGCGCTGGGGGATTATTTTTAAATGTCTCACCACACGATGTATACATGTGGATCTGCTCATCAGCCTCGATACAGATGCTTTCCTCCTAGCACTGAGATGGTTCATCGCATGGAGAGGCACCCCCCTTTGAGGTCCTCTCTGACCAGGGCAGATAAGGATCTGAAGGAGGCCTTTGCAGCGATGGAGTCACAGTTGAAGGAGAGGCTTGCAGAAAAGCAGATTAAGTTCTGTTTTAACCTACCAGCATCTCCCCACTTTGGAGATGTCTGGGAGGGCGGGATTCAATCAGTCAAGAAATCCCTGCAAGTGGTCATAGGTGCACAAGCGCTCCAGGAAGAGGTTCTGCACACACTCCTCATCGAGGTGAAAGGCATCCTCAATGCCAAGGATATGTGTCTTCGGATGTGGCAGAACCAGACCCAGTGACGCCTAGCATGTTGTTGATGGGGTGGCAGGATGCCTCTCTCCCACAAGTCACCTATGCTCCTGACGCCCTCACCAGGAGGTGCTGGCGTCATTGCCAGATGATGGCGGACCACTTCATCTCCTCCTGGATACAGTTGTGATGATTTTTGATCCTCAGCTTCCACGTGCTCACTGGCCAATGGGGAGGGTGGTCAAGCTGAATGCAACTGATGATGGATGTATACGAACAGCTGAGGTCAGAGTTGGCGAGAAGACTTACCTGAGACCAGTGGCTCGGCTGGTCTAGCTGTCAGCTCTTCCTGAAGATAATCCTGGTTAAAGGACTCCTGTTGTGGGAATTTATGTTTGTTTCAAAATAGCCATGCTATTTAGGGGGCTGCTGTTATAAATTCCCTTCGTGAGTAAGCAAAGACACCCTATTAATATGTTAATTTGTTAAAAATAATGTTCATCTAAATATGTGAATCATTTTAGTCAGGCAGCTTACAGGGCAGCTATGTTTTACGTTTGGGGTACTTATACAGTCAGCGTGATAAAACAATTTGTGTACTGAACCGCTGCTGAAAAGTTCATATAAAAGAAGTTGAAAACATTGAAACGGTGTCCTTATTCCCTAACCGAAGTATGATCACGGGTGAAGTGGTCCCAGCACAACAGTTTCCCCGCATAGTTCTTCAATAGTATTGGTTGCCTTAAAAGTATACATTTTTTATTTGTAGTTAAGTAAAAAATCGGCGTTGTCTGTGTCTCTTCAGGGCCATGTACGGCGATGCAGTTAATTTCCATACTGATTACCGTTGGCCATACACGCACTGTTATTTTTTCAGCCAATCAGCTACATGTTAGAAGCGAAACCCATGGCTAATTATACAGCGTCCGTGTTGGCCGCAGCGGAGGAGCTGGAGCAGAAGATAGCTAATAGTTTAGCAACTAGCCTACCTGAGGACAATAGGCTAGTTGCTAAATCATTAGCACTAGCTACTTAGACGGTGCCTGTTAGCATGACACATGATGTGAAACTTATTTGTTTTCTTTTTCAGAATTGGCAAAGACACCCTGACTGATATAATCAAACACTTTGAGGAGAATGGGCCTGGACTAAATTCACTTAATTCTAGTACTGACTGTACTGTAGTATTTTTTTTCCTCTAATGTTTACATTGTACACTTTAAGCATTTCCATTTCAATAAAGTACCTTCTAATTCTGATCAGTCCAGTAAAGTGCTTAATGAAAATAACACTACATCAACATTACCTCAACATTACATAACTGCTTTTGATTGTCACACCGCGGTGAGGGGTGTCTCGTCTTGGGTGTTTTTGTCTCATGTATTTCCTGTTTTATTTTGAAATCCTAACTCTCCTCTCGTTCCAGGTCACTTGCCCTTCCTCATGTGCCTCCTGTCTGTCTCCCCTGATTCCTAATTGTTCCCACCTGTGTTCCCTCACCTGATGTGTCTTATAGTCTGCGTCTCCCTTTGTTCTGTGCCAGAGTGTCTTGTGTTGTCATGCACCCCAGCCCACGTCCACAGCCTTGTTCAGAGCCACGAACCAAGTTTGTATCTTTTGCTTCCTCTTTGAAGAGTGATTTTTTGTTGTAATTGTTTTCAGAGAGATTTTAGTCTAGGTTCTAAGCCATTTGTTTGCCTCCGGTGGAGTGTCTCCTTTTGTTCAGTAAGTCTCCTTAGTCAGTTTTGAGTGTAGTTTTGCTTATAGTGTTTCCTCCGGTTGGAGTGATTTTTCGTTTCTAAGTGTTATAGCTTTAAGCGCCAGTGTAGTTTAGTTCTCAGTCTCTTTACTTTTCCTCGTCTAGAGTGATTTTCTGTTTTATTATCCTTTTCCTTTGAGGTTGTTTGCCTCAGCGTTGTTCATGTTCTGTCCTTGTTTCCTAGGTCTGCAGATTAGTTAGCGTGTTTCATAGCCGGATTGTTTGTCACTCTGTTAAGGAGTCAAGTATAAAGAAACCAACTTCACAATAAAAACCAGTTAATTGCTCTAAATCTGCTCCTGAGTCCTCCTTCCGTGTCCAGGTCTGACAGAACACTCTGGCCAGTATGGACTCAGCAGAAAAGGAGCAACTATCTGAGATTCTGCGGACCCAGGAGGCTCGTCTCGTCCGTCAGGAGGAATTCCAGACAGCGATGGCTTCTCAACTGAGCCAACTCGTGTCACAGATACAGGGCATGAGGGACCAGCTGGTCCAGCCAACCGCTACAGCCCCGCCTCAAGCAGCAGCAGCAGCAGCGGTGGCAGCTACAGCGCCGACTCCGGTAGCACCCTGGGTCGGATCTGGCAGTAAGTTGGCACCGCCAGCACAATTCACTGGGGAACAGGGATTGTGTAAAACATTTATAATTGACTGCTCAATTCATTTTGAGATGACTCCCCATGCTTTTCCCACTGATCGATCAAAGATCGCTTTTATGATATCCCACTTGTCTGGTAGAGCCAAAGCCTGGGCTTCAGCAGAATGGGCTCGGGACTCTCCCTTCTGCAGGTCTCTCGCCGAGTTCCAGGCGGCTTTGAAAAGGATTTTCGATCCGGTGACAACCGACCGGGAAAAGGCTCAAGAGCTTAGTAGACTAAGACAAGGCAGTGCCTCGGTTTGCGACTACGCCATTCACTTCCGCACTCTGGCGGCGGAGAGCGGATGGAACGACACAGCCCTGTATGATGTGTTCCTGAAGGGGCTGGCAGCCCACATTCAAGACCTCCTCATCCCACTGGACCTCCCTGCCGATCTGGACTCCCTCATCGCGCTCGCCATCCGAACGGATAACAGGATTGGGCAATTCAAGCGACAACGAGGTGGAGGACTCACAGCAACAGGGAAGCCTCAGCTTCCACCCCCACCAAGCTGGTCGGCTCCCCACCGATCACAGCCGGAGCCGACTCGTCACACTTCCATGGAGGGGGAAGGGGAGCCCATGCAGCTGGGTCGAGCCCGGCTGACGCAGGAGGAGCGGTGGAGGCGACTGTTGGAGGGCAGGTGTTTTTACTGTGGTGAAACCGGCCATCTCGTCGTTACCTGCCCAGTCAAGAAATCCCAGCCGGTGAGCCAAGCCACAGTTCCATGTCCCCCTGCACGCACCCTCACTAAGGTAAAGATAATGCACCACAGCCTCACAGAGCATGAAGCACTCATAGACTCAGGGGCTGACGAGAATCTAATGAACTGGGGTTTAGCAGAGAAATTGGGTCTCAACTCCGAACTGGTAAACAGATCCATAAAAGCCAGATCGCTTAATGGGAAAGACCTGTTCACCATCACGCATGTCACTGAACCTCTCTCAATGCACATTAATGATCATAAGGAACGCATTCGATTTTATCTATTCAAGTCATCATCACACGCTCTGATTTTGGGGCAACCTTGGTTGTTCCGCCACGAACCCCACGTCAACTGGAGAAATGGCGAAATCAGAGGGTGGGGAAATGACTGTGAAAACAACTGCCTGAACAAGTCCAACCAAGGAGAAAGACTGACCGATATTAACCTGTTTTCTGCTAAATCTGCCACAGACTCTGAATACCCGGATCTGAGCTCAGTGCCTTCCTGCTACCATCACCTTCGAGAAGTTTTTAGCAAAACCAAAGCCATGTCCCTTCCTCCACATCGACCATATGACTGCGCAGTTGACCTGATCCCTGGCTCCACCATCCCCAAGGGCCGCCTGTACTCTGTTTCAGGCCCAGAGAGGGAGGCCATGAAGGATTATATCGACACTTCATTGAAGGCAGGTTTGATCCGACCCTCATCGTCACCAGCAGGAGCTGGCTTCTTTTTTGTGGGCAAAAAGGACGGGTCCCTAAGACCCTGCATAGATTACAGTCCTCTAAATGACATTACTATCAAGAACCGCTACCCCCTTCCTCTCATGTCCTCTGTTTTTGACCAGCTCCAACAGGCCAAGGTGTTCACCAAACTGGACCTACGTAACGCCTATCATTTGGTTCGCATCAGAGAAGGTGATGAGTGGAAGACCGGGTTTAACACTCCCAGCGGTCACTACGAGTACCTCGTCATGCCATTTGGACTTACTAATGCCCCTGCCGTATTCCAAGCCATGATAAACGATGTTCTCAGGGATTTTCTTGACCTCTTTGTCTTTGTGTATATAGACGACATTCTCATCTATTCTCCTGACATTGACACTCACCGAGACCATGTAGCCCGAGTGCTTAAAAGGTTGTTGGAAAACAATCTCTTTGTTAAAGCTGAAAAGAGTGAGTTTCATGCCGACACTGTCTCCTTCCTGGGCTTCATTGTAGCCCCCGGAAGAGTTCAGATGGATCCGGCTAAAGTTAGCGCTGTGGCTGATTGGCCCACACCTGATAGCCGCAAGAAGGTTCAGCAATTCTTAGGATTTGCTAACTTTTACAGGCGGTTTATCAGAAACTTCAGCGCGATAGCTTCTCCTCTACATGTCCTTACCTCCTCCCGTGTGCAGTTCCACTGGTCCGCAGAAGCAGAGAAGGCGTTCCAGAACCTCAAACGACGATTCACATCAGCTCCGATACTCACGATGCCAGACCCACAGCGTCAGTTCGTGGTCGAGGTGGATGCCTCCAACGAAGGCGTCGGAGCGGTCCTCTCTCAACGCTCAGAAAAGGATAACAAGATGCATCCCTGCGCCTTCTTGTCACGGAAACTGTCCAAGGCAGAGCGAAACTACGACGTTGGTAACCGAGAGCTATTGGCGGTCAAGATCGCGTTGGAGGAGTGGAGACATTGGTTAGAGGGGGCCAACCAACCGTTCATTGTCTGGACAGACCACAAAAACCTAGAGTATATTCGTAAAGCCAAAAGATTGAATTCTCGCCAGGCCAGGTGGGCGCTCTTTTTTAACCGATTTTTTTTTTCTCTCTCTTACAGGCCGGGGTCCCGGAACGTCAAACCTGACGCCTTGTCCCGACTGTTTGACCCCGAGCCTGTTGCCAAGGAACCAGAACCCATCCTTCCACTGAACTGTGTGGTTGGAGCTATGGCTTGGCAGATAGAAGAGGAGGTGAAGCAGGCAAACGGTGGAGCTCCATCACCTAGTGGGTGCCCTGATAACCGGTTATTTGTCCCAGTCGAATTGCGCCCACAGGTGATTCACTGGGCTCACACTTCACTGCTTTCGTGTCATCCGGGAGTTCGTAGAACGATGTTCGCCATCTCTCGGCGGTTCTGGTGGCCGTCCATGGAGCCGGAGGTCCGGGAGTACGTGGAGGCATGTTCGGTCTGCGCACGTAACAAGACGTCTTCCGGGTCCCGTAGGGGTCTTCTGCAGCCGCTCCCCATCCCCTCCAGACCGTGGTCCGACATCTCCTTAGACTTCGTCACGGGGCTCCCGGTCTCTCAAGGCAACACTACTGTTCTCACAGTGGTCGATAGATTCTCTAAGATGGTCAGGTTCATCGCTCTGCCCAAGTTACCTTCCGCCAAAGAGACGGCGGAGGCCATGATGACCCATGTGTTCAGGGTTCATGGGTTTCCTAGAGACATCGTCTCTGACCGGGGGCCCCAGTTCGTATCACGGTTCTGGAGGGAGTTTTGCCGCCTCATCGGGGCAAGGGCCAGCCTGACCTCGGGGTATCACCCGGAAGCCAACGGCCAGACCGAACGCCTGAATCAGCAGTTGGAAACGGGCCTCCGGTGCCTCGTCTCCCAGAATCCCTCTACATGGAGCAAGCACCTGGTCTGGGTCGAGTATGCACACAATTCCTTGCCCACATCTGCCACAGGTTTCACCCCCTTTAAATGTGTTTATGGCTATGAGCCTCCCGTCTTTGCAGACAATGAACCAGAGGTATCGGTCCCCTCTGCCCACGCCATGGTTCGACGGTGCCGACGCATCTGGACAGCCGCTCGTCAGGTGCTAATCCGACAAGGGGATCGTGTCAAGAAGGCTGCGGATCGCAAGAGACGACCTGCGCCCGCCTATCAGCCAGGTCAGAGAGTCTGGCTCTCTGCCAAGGACCTGCACCTCAAGGTCCCTTCCAGAAAGCTGGCGCCAAGGTTCGTGGGTCCCTTCCCCATTGATAAGATCATCGGTCCTGCAGCAGTGCGGCTTCGTCTGCCCCGGTCCCTCCGCGTACACCCGACCTTCCACGTCAGTCTGGTGAAACCTGCCAAGGAGAGTTCCATGGTTCCAGCTGCCACATCTCCTCCGCCACCTGAGGTGATTGACGGTGGTCCAGTGTATAAGGTCAAACAGCTACTAGCGGTACGAAACCGGGGCCGGGGCAGACAATATCTGGTTGACTGGGAGGGCTATGGACCTGAGGAAAGACAATGGGTTCCGTCACGGCACATTGTAGGCCCTAGTCTCATAGAGGACTTCCACAGACACCATCCTGGGCAGCCTGGGCCGTCAGGAGTCGGCCCTAGAAGGGGGGGTACTGTCACACCGCGGTGAGGGGTGTCTCGTCTTGGGTGTTTTTGTCTCATGTATTTCCTGTTTTATTTTGAAATCCTAACTCTCCTCTCGTTCCAGGTCACTTGCCCTTCCTCATGTGCCTCCTGTCTGTCTCCCCTGATTCCTAATTGTTCCCACCTGTGTTCCCTCACCTGATGTGTCTTATAGTCTGCGTCTCCCTTTGTTCTGTGCCAGAGTGTCTTGTGTTGTCATGCACCCCAGCCCACGTCCACAGCCTTGTTCAGAGCCACGAACCAAGTTTGTATCTTTTGCTTCCTCTTTGAAGAGTGATTTTTTGTTGTAATTGTTTTCAGAGAGATTTTAGTCTAGGTTCTAAGCCATTTGTTTGCCTCCGGTGGAGTGTCTCCTTTTGTTCAGTAAGTCTCCTTAGTCAGTTTTGAGTGTAGTTTTGCTTATAGTGTTTCCTCCGGTTGGAGTGATTTTTCGTTTCTAAGTGTTATAGCTTTAAGCGCCAGTGTAGTTTAGTTCTCAGTCTCTTTACTTTTCCTCGTCTAGAGTGATTTTCTGTTTTATTATCCTTTTCCTTTGAGGTTGTTTGCCTCAGCGTTGTTCATGTTCTGTCCTTGTTTCCTAGGTCTGCAGATTAGTTAGCGTGTTTCATAGCCGGATTGTTTGTCACTCTGTTAAGGAGTCAAGTATAAAGAAACCAACTTCACAATAAAAACCAGTTAATTGCTCTAAATCTGCTCCTGAGTCCTCCTTCCGTGTCCAGGTCTGACATTGATAACCATTGTTCAAACCACTACAATACTTTCTGCCCTGCAGGCTAAAGCCGAGTTCACACCGGACCGAAAATCGGCGTCTTTGAGAGAGTCGGCATCCGTGACATGAGTCTACTTGGTGTGGTCGCTCGAATCGGCCACGTCGGCGTTCATTTCAGCCGACTCAAATGTATAATCCGCCATTCGAGTCGGTCATTATTTTACCATTCTGATTGGTGGAGGCTAGCAGCTTGACTAGCGAATCAGTGAAGCCCAGAAGTGACTTAGACGCGCCTAATAACTGTTCTCTTTCTTTTTCGCTTACGACTGTCTTCTTCCATAAGAATAAGTGCGAGAGCTGACAAGGCCAGTGTCTCCGTATCGACATCATCCAACATTTTAGATTTTTCCGTTCAGAGAGTAATCACAACTACAGTCTACAACCTCACTCTGCTGACAACAGTGACTGGTGAGGACAGCGTGCTCTGTGTTATGGTCTAGAGAGGACCGGCTACTTCCGGTTTTCGTGTTTTTTGGCCCACAATACAGATTAGCGCCGCCTGTTGTTTTGGAGACATTACATCTCGCGCAACATAGGCATCACATTTGTTTTCAAGGCGCAGGAAAAAGTTGTAAAGAGGAACATTTAGGTCAGGTCAGACCTCCCAAATGACCCACAAGGGTCAGGCACAAGGGGAGGCTGCTAGGTGCTTTATGTCTGAAATCATTGCACATTAAAAAATAAATAAGACCACTTTTGTCAATCACTTTTGCACACTGACTTCCGTCCGTCAAAAAGTTTTCGGAGCAGGTTCGATACGGTAACGCAAAATTGTGTGGAATTCGATAGGGTAGACATGCCAGGCGGCTAGGTGGTGCTGTGATACAATATCACACAACACCGCCATGTCTGAGCGTATGCGTAGAATCTTCCTTCTTCTCTTATCTGCGCCACGAAAACCAAAACGTGACGTAAACGCGTACGCGACGTGAGCAGATCTGAGCAGAGTTTTGCTTCTTGGCAGTGTAGACGGAAATGCTACGGCGGAGCGTATTCAAGTCTTCAACTCTAGAGGGTGGTTTCAGATTTTTGAACCAAAAACGCTGTCACCGTCGAAAGGCACTTCCGTTAAAATATTTTGTTGTTTTTACCCGCAAGCATCCTCGTGTAAACGGGGCCAGAGACAATCGCAAAATCGTCCTCACTGCTGGATGACTCAGAAGTCCTCAACTAGGATCACCTGAGAAGGAGAAAAAACACATTGAATTATCCTGGCTGGGGAGGATATGCCCCCTCAGGTGGCATCAGTTCAGCCTAATCAGTGACATTAAATACTGCCTTCCTCTCTTTATCCCTAGCCACACTGTGTCCGTCTTGTAAGTTGAATTCCTCATTTGATGGTTTACTCTTCACTGACACATGTGGAAAAAATGGACACAGTGTGCAAAGGCCTTAAGACAGACGCATGGAGGGATATTATAAAACATTATTTAACTTAACAGTTAAAAACCCTAAAAATCCCCAAACTAAATAAACATCAAAATAGCAAAGCAAAAATGAATATCAATTACCAATCATAATTTACAAACAATTCCCAATAGTCTTTTTCCACTCCATACTTAGTCTCTCCCACTTCCTGCCAGCTGAGCATAGGGGGCCGTCCACACGTACCAAAACAATCTTTTCTTCTCTGTTTTTCCTTGGCGTTGTTTCAAGAAAATCTGCGTCCACACAAATCCGCGCTGGAGTACATATTCCAGGCCTATATGTGGCGCTGTTTCTGCTACAGAAATACACCAAACACGGAGAAGAAGAGACATGGAGCATGGGGAAGTAAACACGTTGCTTGACCGGATGTTTGCCATTGCTATGGCAACAAGTGCCCCTCTCGGCTTGTTTTTTTTCATACAGTGGCCCTAATACGCCGTTGTACAGAGGAGCAGAATATCTGCTGAAGCACGATCACGAGCATGTAGGCCGCCATTGCTGTTATGCAGGGTTGCCAACTTTGGGACTTTGGCTGGAGTGAGACTCTGGAAAACGGAAGTGGGCACGCGCTGCAATTTTTGTTGACAACCCTAACCCTATTTTCTTTTTTTACATAATAGTACTTGTTTACTTAGTATGAACTGTCATTTATTAAAAAAATTTTATAGAATGGAAACACTTTTTCAAACTGTACAATAATAATTGATTGATTGCACAAAACCCCCCCAGCTCCCTAAACAAAGGTAGGCTGTGTTAAAAAAAAAGAAGCCTGCAGCCTTATAATGACATGGTAGCCTTATCACAATGACATGACATCTCCATTAAAATTACATGTAGGCCTAGACCTGTGCTAACATTGGTAAGACAAGTTCATATTTGAGTGAGGCATCAGGTGGAGGGCACAATGTCCATCTTAAATTAAGAGGTAGCCTAGCCTAGGGTAACATTTTTCTTCTTGCTAACAAACAACTGAACATAAATCATTATGTGACCAGCTTACCTGCTGAAGCTCTGCTTGATTCTTCTTGATTTAGCAATTAGCAGCTACCTAGCCCTCATAATGCACGTGAGATAACGTTAGCAACTAGTTGAAGTCTGTACTGTCTCCTCAGCACACAGTTACACTGATATTGGGGCAGGCTACTGTGACAAAGCACACAACTGTATTAGACAATAGATTATTTGTTTTGTGAGGCTATTTTATCAGCTCACCTTCATTGATTTTCATCAGAGGGTGTTATGAAATGACAATAATAAGGATCTTCGTTGTCATCCAAACTTTCGAACCCGCATTAGTGGGCGACTGAACCTATGTTTTGAACTTTTTTTCACAGGCAACAGTGACGTATCAGGTGCATGGTTTTCAGCAAATCAACGGTGCATGGTTTTCAGTGAATCAACGCTCAGAGAATACTACCGTGATGATGTTGTAAGCAGATGTTACAGCTGCTAGACATCAACAGAAAATGAACGGGAGAATTTTTTTATGTTGGCGTGACATTTTGTTCTTGTGCGTGACAGCGTGAGATTGATGGTGAAAGTGTGAGTGTCACGCCAGGAGCGTGAAAGTTGGCAACCCTGTGTTATGAGACGTCACGGGGGAAGAAGTCAGGCTAGAGGGTCGAGGGGCGGGGTGATGATGTCATCGTATACGTTTTTGTTCGGAAATGTATGATGAACTGTATTTAGTGTGCAACTACAAAGAAAATACTAACCTTGTTGAATGGCAACGGGGCTGCCACAGGCTGAATGGTGCGTCACTTCATCACACTCGGCCATCCGCCAGTGTGGGCATTACTATTTATTGTCAACAGGAAACAGATTCTGTTGTGTTGTGAGATTCTAAATGCTGCATGTGTCAATAAGTTGGTGAATGTTTTCTAAATACTGTACATGTGCTTTTTTTAAATTTATTTAAATGGGTTTTCTTAATTTGCAGTATGTTGAGGTCTCAGGGCCAGCATAGAACATATGTTGCCCTAGTTTCGTGGCGCAGCGCAGGGTGGCGGAGCTGGCGCGATGCAAGTTTCAACCAGCCCAGCCTTGCGCACGGTCAGTTTGGCAGTTTGGTGGTCTACTCTTGGCGTAGACATGCCTAAATGGCTCCGGCATGGCTGGGACTACAGGTTGCTGAGGCGCTGCTGGTGCAGGGACAGGAGACGGATCAGGCTCCACCGGTGCAGTGACTGAGGATGGCTGAGGTGCTGCCGAGGCCGGAACTGGAGACGGCAGAGGCTCTGCTGTTGCAGGAAGAGTTGAGAGCGGACCCCTGGCAGGATGCGTGGAGCAGGCGTCGGCCGGTCCCCCGTTGGAACAGGAACGGGCGATGAGTGGACCCCTGGCAGGATGTGTGGAGCAGGTGTCGGATGGTCCCCCGTCATGACAGGAATGGGTGACGAGTCACTGTGTTCAAGATGGCGCTGCGTGAGTGGCAGCTTGTTGCAGCAGCTCTCGCTCACTTCTGAGCTTTTTTCCTCTTTCATATTCTCTTTGTACTTTTTGTCTATTTTTATTTACATCGATTTGGAGCTCTCTCTCCGGGCAGTATGGAGACCAGAGTTGTTTTTATCGCTCTGGTGCTAATACTGCTTTTTTCGCTGTTTTCCGCCGTTTCCGGGGAGTCCTATTGTTTACAGTAGGGATCAGCTGTTGGCCCTCAGTAGCGCTGCGGTGTCGCCGCTCGAGCGGCCCGATTTACCGCGCGAGCTGAAGAGGAGGAGACGTGGATGCCGTGCCAGAGCTGCTCGCCGTAGCAGGAGGAGACGCAACAGACCCGTCCTCCTGTCGGTCATCATAGGGAATGTGAGATCTCTCCCGAACAAGATGGATGAGCTAACGGCGCTGACCCGGCATCAGAGGGACTACCGTGAGAGCAGCATCATGTTGTTTACCGAGACGTGGCTAACGGCGCAGACCCCGGACACGGACGCTAACCTGGACGGAATTTCAAATGCGGCGGGCGGACAGGACGGCAGAGAGCGGTAAGAGGAAAGGAGGAGGGCTGACTGTGTTTGTTAATGACAGATGGTGTAACTCTGGGCACATCACTGTTAAAGAACAGGTCTGCAGTAAGGATATTGAACTTTTAGCGGTTAGCATGACGCCGTACTATCTCCCGAGGGAGTTCACACAGGTGATCGTACTCGCTGTGTATATCCCCCCCCCTCTGCTAACGCTGATGCAGCTTGTGACGCTCTTCACTCAGTCACAAGTTCACTGCAGACACGGCACCCACAGGCCCTCTTCTTCATCTCTGTGGATTTTAATCATGCCTCTCTGTCCTCCACTCTGCCCACATCCACACCAGAGACAATAAAACACTGGACTTATTTTATGCCAACTGCAAGGAGGCATACAACTCATCCCCCCTCCCTCCCCTGGGAAGATCTGACCACAACCTGGTTCATCTCCTGCCTGTGTACATGCCCCTTGTAAACAGGCAACCAGTGGACACCCGCACAGTCAAAGCATGGACTGAGGAGTCTGAAGAGGCTCTGAGGGACTGCTTTGACTCAACTGTGTGTGAAGAACTCTGGGTCATTCCGTGTCATTTCATCAAATGCCTGCCACCTCACCATCTCAGAATGTCCTGAAAAAATTTAAGTACAAAGACACACTTATAAATAGGACAAATCCAAAATATTAGGTCTCTACTCTCAACAGTTTCTTCATGAAACGTCATTGAATAAAGGGTAGTTTAGACGGTTTTTGGCATCATACTCTGAAAAGCCATTTTTAAACGGCTTTATCTGGAAAACTATCTCACCTGTGGCCTTCAAAATCTCTACAAGTTCCAAACATGAAATATCAGGGGTGTAGCTCAATGATAACCTAGTATGGTAGGTACTTAAAATGAGGCTTGTTGAAATAAAGTAGTAGATTTGAAGAGTACCTGAATGATCCTAGGAGCTATGTTGTCCGGGGCTTAATGCCCCTGGTAGGGTCTCCCAAGGCAAACAGGTCCTAGGTGACAGGTCAGACTAAGAGCGGTTCCAAAGCCCTTAATGAAGAAGCTAAAATCGAGGACGTTCACGTCGCCCGGATTGGCATCACCGGGGCCCCACCCTGGAGCCAGGCCCGGGGTTGGGGCTCGCAGGCGAGCGCCTGGTGGCCGGGTCTGTGCCCACGGGACCCGGCCGGGCACAGCCCGAAAGAGCGACGTGGGCCCGCCCTCCTGTAGGCCCACCACCCGCAGGAGGGTTCAGAAGGGGCCGGTGCGGTGGGATTTGGGTGGCTGTCCTGGGCGGGTGCCCCGGCGACCCAATCCCCGGACGGTGACTCTAGCCATGGGGACATGGAATGTCACCTCACTGGGGGGTAAAGAGCCTGAGCTAGTGCGGGAGGTAGAGCGCTACCGGCTACAGGTAGTCGGGCTCACCTCCACGCACAGTCTGGGCTCTGGAACCCAACTCCTTGAGAGAGGCTGGACTCTCTTCTACTCTGGAGTTGCCCGCGGTGAAAGGCGCCGAGCTGGTGTGGGCTTGCTCATAGCCCCCCAGCTCGGCCGCCATGTGTTGGAGTTTTCCCCGGTGAACGAGAGGGTCGTTTCCCTGCGCCTTCGGGTCGGGGATAGGTCTCTCACTGTTGTTTCGGCCTATGGGCCAAACGGCAGTGCAGAGTACCCGGCCTTCTTGGAGTCCTTGGGAGGGGTACTTGAGAGTGCTCCAACCGGGGACTCCATTGTTTTACTGGGGGACTTCAACGCTCACGTGGGCAATGACAGTGTTACCTGGAGGGGCGTGATTGGGAGGGACGGCCTCCCCGATCAGAACCCGAGTGGGGTTCTGTTATTGGACTTCTGTGCTGGTCACGGTTTGTCCATAACGAACACCATGTTCAAACATAAGGGTGTCCATCAGTGCACATGGCACCAGGACACCCTAGGCCGGAGGTAAATGATCGACTTCGTGGTTGTGTCATCTGACCTCCGGCCGTATGTTTTGGACACTCGGGTGAAGAGAGGGGCTGAGCTGTCAACTGATCACCACCTGGTGGTGAGTTGGATCCGCTGGCAGGGGAGGAAGCTGGACAGACTTGGCAGACCTAAACGCGTTGTGAGGGTCTGCTGGGAACGTCTGGTGGAACCCTCTGTCAGGGAGGTCTTCAACTCCCACCTCCGGGAGAGCTTTGACCAGATCCCGAGGGAGGCTGGGGACATTGAGTCCGAATGGACCTTGTTCTCTGCCTCCATTGTTGACGCGGCTGTTCGAAGCTGTGGCCGTAAGGTCTCCGGTGCCTGTCGTGGTGGCAATCCCCGAACCCGGTGGTGGACACCGGAAGTAAGGGATGCTGTCAAGCTGAAGAAGGAGTCCTACCGAACCTGGTTGGCTCGGGGGACTCCCAAGGCAGCTGATGGGTACCGGCAGGCCAAGCGTGCTGCAGCACGGGCGGTCGCTGAAGCAAAAGTTCGGGTCTGGGAAGAGTTCGGGGAGGCCATGGAGGAGGACTATCGGTCGGCCTCGAGGAAATTCTGGCAAACCATCCGGCGCCTTAGGAAGGGGAAGCAGCCCTCCACCAACACTGTTTACGGTGGAGGTGGGGAGCTGCTGACTTCGACTGGGGATATCGTCGGGCGGTGGAAGGAATACTTCGAGGATCTCCTCAACCCCACTGACACGTCTCCCATTGGGGAAGCAGAGGCTGGAGACTCAGAGGTTCATCCACCCATTACACGGGCTGAAGTCACCGAGGTAGTTAAGAAGCTCCCCGGTGGCAAGGCACCGGGGGTGGATGAGATCCACCCTGAGTACCTCAAGTCTCTGGATGTTGTGGGGCTGTCTTGGTTGACACGTCTCTGCAACATCGCGTGGCAGTTGGGGACAGTGCCTCTGGACTGGCAGACCGGGGTGGTGGTCCCTCTATTCAAAAAGGGGGACCGGAGGGTGTGTTCCAACTATCGGGGGATCACACTTCTCAGCCTCCCCGGGAAAGTCTATTCCAGGGTGCTGGAGAGGAGAATTAGGCCGATAGTCGAACCTCGGATTCAGGAGGAACAATGCGGTTTTCGTCCTGGCCGTGGAACACTGGACCAGCTCTATACCCTCCGCAGGGTGCTTGAGGGTTCATGGGAGTTTGCCCAACCAGTCCACATGTGTTTTGTGGACTTGGAGAAGGCATTCGACCGTGTCCCTCGTGGCATTCTGTGGGAGGTACTTCGGAAGTACGGGGTCGGGGGCCCTCTGCTAAGGGCTGTTCGGTCCCTGTATGACCGGAGCAGGAGCTTGGTTCGCATTGCCGGCAGTAAGTCAGACCTGTTCCAGGTGCATGTTGGACTCCGGCAGGGCTGCCCTTTGTCACCGGTCCTGTTCATTATTTTTATGGACAGGATTTCTAGGCGCAGCCGTGGGCCGGAGGGGATCTTGTTCGGGAGCCACTGGATTTCATCCCTGCTTTTTGCGGACGATGTGGTCTTGTTGGCTCCTTCGAGCCAGGACCTCCAGCATGTCCTGGGGCGGTTTGCAGCCGAGTGTGAAGCAGCCGGGATGAGGATTAGCACCTCCAAATCTGAGGCCATGGTTCTCGACCGGAAAAAGGTGGCTTGCTCCCTCCAGGTCGGGGGGGAGTTCCTGCCTCAAGTGGAGGAGTTTAAGTATCTTGGGGTCTTGTTCACGAGTGAGGGAAGGATGGAACGCGAGATTGACAGGCGGATCGGTGCAGCGGCTGCAGTAATGCGGTCGCTGTATCGGTCCGTCGTGGTAAAGAGAGAGCTAAGCCGAAAGGCGAAGCTCTCGGTTTACCGGTCAATCTACGTTCCTACCCTCACCTATGGTCATGAACTTTGGGTCATGACCGAAAGAATAAGATCCCGGATACAAGCGGCCGAAATGAGCTTCCTCCGCAGGGTGGCGGGGCGCTCCCTTAGAGATAGGGTGAGGAGCTCCGTCACACGGGGGGAGCTCGGAGTAGAGCCGCTGCTCCTCCACATCGAGAGGAGCCAGTTGAGGTGGCTCGGGCATCTGCATTGGATGCCCCCTGGACGCCTCCCTCGGGAGGTGTTCCAGGCATGCCCCACCGGGAGGAGACCCCGAGGAAGACCCAGGACACGCTGGAGTGACTATGTCACCCGGCTGGCCTGGGAACGCCTTGGGGTCCTCCCGGAGGAGCTAGGGGAAGTGTCCGGGGAGAGGGAAGTCTGGGCGTCCCTGCTCAGGCAGCTGCCCCCGCGACCCGGTACTGGATAAGCGGAAGAAAATGGATGGATGGATGGATTTGAAGAGTGGCTGAGCCCCCATTTTTACAGATAAAAGACTTCTATCACTTCTGCCTCTATCTCTGGGGTTAGCTTAAACATTCTACAAAATATGGTCTCTCTTAGATTATTGGTTTCACAGATATTAAGGCTCAAAAATGGAAGTTAACACATCTTTGCCCAACTTCAGAGTCATATTCCAAAAAACACGTATCAGGTCCAAACTTACTTTTTTGAAAGATCATATTCTTGTTAAAATCATATTAAAAAATCAGGAGGGTGTTTTGCCTCATTTTGTCGCAGTGATTTTTTAAAATCCTGATATTGGTGGGGTTTTTGTGGCTGGTTTTTGTGCCTGAAGCTGGGAAAAGTGCCACTGTTGTGGAAAACCTCCTGCGTGGTACCAGTACCAAAGATCCCTCACCCTAAGGACTTCAACAACTACAGACCAGTTGCTCTCACTTCACACCCGATGAAGACCCTGGAGTGGCTGGTCCTCATCCATCTCCACCCTCTGGTGGGTCCTTTTATGGACCCACTCCAGTTTTCCTACCAGCCTGGCATCGGAGTGGACGACGCCATCATCTTCCTCCTGGACAGATCACTGTCCCACCTGGAGAAGCCTGGAAGAACTGTGAGGATCATGTTCTTTGATTTCTCCAGTGCTTTCAACACCATACAGCCTGTACTTTTGGGGGACAAGCTGGAGCTCGTGGGGGTGGATCAACACCTCACAACCTGGATCCTGGATTACCTCACCAACCTGCCACAGTATGTGAGGACTCGGGACTGTGTGTCGGACACAGTCATCTGCAGTACAGGGGCCCCACAGGGAACAGTCCTGGCCCCTTTACTGTTCACCCTGTACACTGCAGACTTCTCGCACCAAACACCTCACAGCCCTCTACAAAAGTTATCTGACGACTCTGCTATCGTCGGCGTCATCAGGGACGGGGACGACAGAGCCTACAGAGAACTTATTAAAGACCAGTGTTGGGAGTAACGCGTTACAAAAGTAATGCATTACTGTAATGCATTACGTTTTGCTGTAACGCGGTAATGTAAGGCATTACAAAAAAAAAATGGTAATATTTTACTCGGTACAAATCTCAGTAACGCACGTTACAATGCATTTTAAACCCGAAATCAATTGACTCTACATTCGCAATCGCGAGATGGGCATACGCTCCACTTTTGGAAAAGTGTGAAAGCCGGTCCGTGTGACTTTACACTATGTTAATGAATCGCTGTTGTTAGCAGGCTCCATGAGCTGGACACCGACTCACGGAGCGGCTCCCGGTCGGTCAGAGCGCACCCGCCCCCGGCAGTTACACCGAGGATCAACAGCTGAGGGGCGGCGGCGAAGAGGCGGAGGCTCCGATTCTCCCCGTCGGTTTTGAACCGCTTTTATGTCCGCGTCATAACGCTTTTGGTGCGAGTTTAAAACAGTAGGTTTACTTCAAAACGCGAGCGTCAGACGCTGTCAGAGCGTTAATGAACAGTGTTTTAGAGCTCCCCTAAATGTCTCAGGTAGGCTTTCAGGTAATTACGCAGCATAACACAGCGCCTTCAGGGTCATTAAAAAAGACGAACGGCAAATCTGGAATGAAAAATGGCACTGTTATTTTCTCCCCGAATCCCATTCATGAACACAATATCTAATATCAGTTAACGAGTCGTTTTCCGTTTCTTGTTTTCCGTTTTTACGAATAACGGAATACAAGTCATTTTCCGTTTTTCGTTTTTATTTTCCTTTTATTTTGAAGCGAAAAACATCACATCCTGCAGTGTAATGAGATGCATTGAACACAAGAAAATCTATTGAGAACAAAAAAAAAATGTTTGGCGAAAAGTAATGCAAAAGTAATGTAAAAGTAGTGTAATGCCTTACAATTCAAAGACAGTAATATTGTAATGTAACTAATTACTTTGAAATGACAGTAACAAGTAATAAATAATGCATCGAACAACGACATGGAATTACAGCCGAGGCCATACGTTCCGCGCTTGCGCGAGATGTAATGTCTCCAAATCTAATCTGTATTGTGGGCCAAAAAACATGAAAACCAGAAGTAGCCGGTCCTCTCTAGACCGAGCACGCTGTCCTCACCAGTCACTGTTGTCAGCAGAGTGAGGTTGTAGACTGTAGTTGTGATTACTCTCTGAACGGAAAAATCAAAAATGTTGGATGATGTCGATACGGAGACACTGGCCTTGTCAGCTCTCGCACTTATTCTTATGGAAGTGGAATTCTTCTTCGATTCCACTGTTTATCTGGTATGTTTACCATCGTCACTTCCGGGCTTCACTGATTCGCTAGTCAAGCTGCTAGCCTCCACCAATCAGAATGGTAAAAGAATGACCGACTCGAATGGCGGATTATACATTTGAATCGGCTGAAATGAACGCCGACGTGGGCCGATTCGAGGGACCACACCAAGTAGACTCATGTCACGGACGCCGACTCTCTCAAAGACGCAGATTTTCGGTCCGGTGTGAACTCGGCTTAAGCCCTGGAGTCTGTTAGCTTTTGTTTGTGGACCCAGACCGAGAGACGAGAGACTGGAGCGGTTGGTAAAGAATTTATTCAAACAGGGAATGTGCAGTGAGCTGGTGAACACGCCGTGGCCGAGCAGGCAGGTCGGCAGCAGGCAGGCAGGTGAGGTGGCGAGCAGGCAGGCAGGCAGGCAGGCGGAAATCCAGAGGCAGGGACGCTGCAGGTTTCAGGCGGAGGACTCAATGGGCTAGAGGAAACAGGCTTAGGCAGGGATACGTGAAACGAGGGATGCACTTTTAGTGAAGCTGGAAGCCTGAGCCGGGCCACCACAGGGTTAATCATCCTTATAATTTCAAAGGGACCGATGTACCTGGGTGCCAGCTTGCGGGAGTCAGTTTGTAGGGGAAGGTCCTTGGACGAGAGCCACACTCTTTGACCCGTGACGTAGGTGGGTGCCGGTCTGCCGTGCCTGTCCGCTAGGCGTTGGTTCTGTGCCGCCGTGCGCACGAGAGTAGCGCGGGCCGTCTGCCAGACATGCCGACACTGTCTCATGTGGTCCTGGACGGACGGAACCGCCACCTCATCTTCCTGCTCGGGGAACCAGGGGGGCTGAAAGCCGTTAGCGGCCATGAATGGAGACATACCCATGGTGGAGCTGACAAGGGAGTTGTGCGCGTACTAATATGAACTGAGATGAACTGCGGGCCCCGGTCCGAAACTATGTCCAGGGGGAGACTGTGGAGCTTAAACACATTCAACACAAGATGGTTAGCGGTCTCTAAGGCTGAGGGGAGTTTGGGTAGGGGGACATAATGGACAGCCTTAGAGAACCGGTCCACAATGGTGAGGATTACCGTGTTACCCTCCGAAGGTGGTATTCCCGAGATGAAATCCACTGCGATGTGCGACCAGGGTCGGTGGGGAACGGGGAGAGGTCGTAATAGGCCAGCTGGAGCACGATGGGATGTTTTGCTGCGGGAACAGACTGAGCAGGCAGCGACGAACTCCTTCATGTCAGCGTACATCGTGGGCCACCAAAACCACTGCCGCACGAGGGATAAGGTGCGATGAAAACCCGGATGACACGCCAGTTTAGAAGAATGCCCCCATTCGAGGACCAGGGACCTGGAGGGGTCCGGGACGAACAACCGGCCGGGTGGGCAGCCATCCGGTGGAGGATGAGTGCGCTGTGCTGCCTCGACGGAGCGTTCCACGTCCTATCTAGCGGCTGCGATTACACACTCTGCGGGAATGATGGGCTCGTCGACACTTTGCTCGTCAGCGGGGGAAAACTGGCGAGAGAGGGCGTCGGGCTTGGTATTCCTAGAACGGGGCCGGTAGGTGAGGGTGAACTGGAACCGTCCCAGGAACAAGGCCCAGAGAGCCTGGCGTGAGTTCAGTCGCTTGGCCGAGCGCAGATAGGTTAGGTTACGGTGGTCGGTCCAGACGAGGAAAGGAACCGTCACCCCCTCCAGCCAGTGCCTCCATTCCTGGAGCGCCAGGACAACGGCCAGCAGCTCCCGATTACCCACGTCGTAGTTCCTCTCAGTTTGGGACAGGCGGCAGGAGAAAAAGGCGCAGGGGTGGAGCTTCTGGTCCGTCAGGGATCGCTGCGATAGTACTGCCCTGACTCCGGTGTCCGAGGCGTCCACCTCCACCACATATTGGAGAGCCGGACCCGGGTGGGCCAGGACCGTAGCCGTGGAGAACAGCGTCTTGAGATGGGTAAACGCTGCCTCCGCTTCTGACGACCAGAGGTAGGGGATCTTGATGGAAGTGAGCCGAGTGAGAGGAGCAGCTTTCCGGCTGTAGTCCCGAATGAAGCGGTGATAGAAATTCGCCAACCCCAGGAAGCACTGGAGCTGTTTTCGGCTCTCCGGGATCAGCCAGTCCGTCACCGCTCGCACCTTGAAGGGGTCCACCCTCACCTGCCCCTGCTCCACCACGAAGCCCAGGAACTCTACGGAGGTAGTGTGGAACACCTTGACAAACAGTCTGTTCTCCAATAGTCTTTGCAAGACGGCCCGGACATGCTGAACATGCTCTTCTGGGGAGCGGGAGAAAATAAGAATATCGTCAATGTATACGAAAAGAAATCTATTCAACATGTCACGGAGCACGTCGTTAACCAGCGCCTGGAACACCGCTGCCGCGTTGGTGAGTCCGAATAGCATCACCACATATTCGAAGTGACCCAGGTGAGTATTAAAAGCGGTCTTCCACTCATCATTTTCCCGAATGCGTAGTAGGTGATATGCGCTGCGTAAGTCCAACTTAGGAAAGATGGTGGCCTGGTGAAGGGGACCAAAAGCAGAGTCAGCGGGGGAGAGTGGGGATGTGAGACTGGTTTACCGTGTCTAAATCAATAAAGTTGTCGTCGGAGCCCGAGTCGATGAGTACCAGGAGGGAGAGGGGCCGTTGAGACCAGGTAAGGGTTCCCGAAGCAGGATTCGAGAGGGGGAAGTGGGTGCAGTGGTGGTTCGGCTCATCAACGCTCCCCCGTTGCGTGATGAGCCACGGATTTTGGTCGTATAGGCAGAGCCCGTCTCTTAGCCTACGCTGACGTTCGGCTGGTGAGAGGTGCAACCGGCCCAGTTGCATCGGTTCCTCCGCAGGCGGGGCTGAGGGGGGAGGCATAGCAGTGGGACGGGAAGGCACCGCGGATGGATGTCGGGGCTGAGGGAAAGCAGGAGGGAACCGAAAAGACCTCTCCCTACGTCTCTCTCTGAGCCTATTGTCCAGACGAATGGCTAAAGAAATGAACTCCTCTAGGGAAGTAGTCTCGTCCCGGGTGGCTAACTCGTCCTGGATATTGTCCACTAAACCCCGTAAAAACACCCCCTGAAACGCGGCCTCATCCCAACCAGTCTCTGCGGCCAAGATCCGGAAATGGACCGCGAAGTCCGCTACTGAACTGGCCCCCTGCCTGAGAGCTAACAAGCGATTTGAGATCTCCCTGCCCTGAACTGGTTGGTCGAAGATCTTGAGTAGCTCAGCGGTGTAGAAGAAAATGTGTTACCTTACAATTCTTATTTTAATCTCATACTAATATTCCTTTCTCTTGTACTCATCAAATGTCCTGCTGTCCCTATTTGATTGTGGTTGACTTGTTATTCTTGATGAAAAGACCCTTTGAATTGTCCCCCTTCCTGGACCGTCTCCGAAACACCTTTATCTCACATACTTGATCAAGGCCTTCATGAATGACCCCTGATGTGACATTATGTAGAAAGCACCCAGCTGTTCCGAGGGAAGTCACACCTTTCTGTTGTCTCGGGATGTCTCTTCCTCTTGGGAGAGACGGGTATTGAATCTATGTAAATCCACTGTTTAGACCTGCCCCTTTGGTTCTGTCTATAAAACTCTCCCTTGCCCCAAACTATTCAGAATTGATCTTCATGGATACACTCAATCCGCGCCAAATTCAAAGGGTAAAGGAAACCTCTTGTAAAATTCTTTTGCTTTTGCTGATATTCACAATGCCCTGTCTCAGGTCCGGATCTTCCATAGACCCAGGTAACGCAATTTAAATTTCAAATAGCAGTGATTGACTGCAGGCGGTTCTGGTGAGTTTTAAGCAAAAAGGCCTTTTGTAGTATAATGACGGATTACATGGTACGATTCTCTATGAAGTGACCTTATGGGTTTGAGTTTTTCTCTGTGTAACGGTTTATTATATGAGGTGGATAATATTGTATTGGAGTAACCAGGCTACCATACAGATTATCGTGATTCCTATTGGTAGAATATGAACACTTTGCATGGTGGAATTCTCCGTGACATTATGGGTCTTAGTATTTCTCCATGTAACGGATTCTTATATGAGGTGGATATTATTAGTGGAGTGAATCAGTCTGACTCTAGAGTATCATAATTCCTATTGTACTATGAGAACCCTTTGCATAGTGGAATTCTCCGTGACCTTATGAGTCTGAGAGTTTCTCTGTGTAACGGATTCTTATATGAGGTGGATATTAGTGTATGGAGTAACCAGTCTGCCAAACAGAGTATCATAATTCCTATTGTAGTATGAGAACACTTTGCATGAGGGAATTCTCCATGACCTTATGAGTCTGAGAGTTTTTTTTATTCTATTTTTTTATTTCTTGTTACTCAAGACTGTTAGTAACTTGCCCTTTATCCCTTCTCTAACTAGTTGGTTTGTCTCTCTGTTTTAATTAGTTTCCCCCACCCGCCCTTTGTTATTTACTCTTTTGTTCTTTCCTGTAGTTAAATTGTTGGTTCTTTTAGTATTCTGGCTTCTCTTTAGCCTGTTGGTTTGTTTATTTTTTTAAATCACTTCACCCTACCTACCTTCTATTATTTTAGTATTTTTTTTGTAAATATTTCATTTTTTCGATTTTATGATTTCTTGTTTCTCATAACTAATACCGTACCTTATCCTTCTAGTATTATAATTTCTTTTGAGCCGGTTGTTTCTGTATTAATTAATTTGCCCCGTTTTATTTTTTATGTAAAAATATTGTTTCTCAATTTTCAGTACTATTATGATTTTCTCGTTAATCATTTTATAATAGTTTTTTTGTTTCAATTGTATTTTTATTTTTTATTTTCACTGTATTTGATTTTTATTTTTATTATTATTTTTTATTTTTGCCTGGTTTTTGCCTGGAATGCTCTATACAAATCTGGCACCCTATTGAACAGAGTAAAACTGAGAGAGCGTGCCGTTCACAGACACCAGGATGAACGCATTCACAGTAGCGTTCATCAGGCAGAAACACAATACGTTCAGTTCACGTTCTTCCCAAAATATGAACGAGTTCATGAACTATCGTTCAATGGATAGGTTCAGGCACAACACTGTTAAGTATCGCTTCTCTAACTAGTTGGTTGTCTGTCTGTTTTAATGCATTTTCCGCAACCTACCTGTTGCTATTTTAGTCTTTTTGTAAATACATTATTTTTCTATTTTATTATTTCAGGTTTCACATACTGTTAGTAATTTGTCCTTTAAGTGTTATTGTTTATCTTAACTAGTTTGTTTTTTTGTCTATATTAATTAATTTTTAAATTTCTCGTTAATAATCATGTTGGTTTTAATTTTTATTTCATCCTATTTTTTATTAGTGTTTCATTATTATTTTCGCTTGTACATTTTTACTTTATTTTTTCTCTCTTCTAAAAAATAAAGATAAAGTAAATAAAAAGAGGGATAAATTAACTGAATTATATGACTTGCCATCAATCCTAAAGACTTGTCCTCCGTTGAATTGTCCTCTGAGGTTGTAAACACAGTAGGCGTCTCCGGCATCACTAAACAAAACCCAGTAAGTGCTCCAATGACAGTGGAATTAGGCCCCCTATCTAGAGACCATGGCCCTCATTTATCAAACGAACGTAGAAACCAGCGCAGATCCGAGCGCAGAAATCATCTTACGACAGCGTCAACGTGTGATTCATGAAACGTTCGTACCTCGCCGATCACAGCGTATAAATGATTGGGCATTGATAAATGCGGCAGCTGAAAACAATCCTCATTTAAATATCACGCCCTTAAATATTCTCAGTTTGGAGGCCTCGCCCCTAGAGTTTACGACATGGAGATGCGGAATACGTCAAAGAAGAGAAACTTCTCCGAAGTTGAAATTGAGACCTTAACGTCACAGGTACAAGTAAACAAAGTAGTTTTATTTGGAAGCCTGAAAAGTGGCATCAAAGCGGGTCGCAAGAATGCTGTATGGAAAGAAATTACTGCTGCGGTCAACAGCGTTGCCGTGGTTAATCGAACTCCAGCTGAGGTTTGAATATTTAATGTACACATCCACGATATAGTCACACATATATGTATATTATATATATATAATCGATTATATTTATAAAATATTTAGGTCAAGAAAAAATGGTCGGACATTAAACTCGCCACCAAAAAGCGTGTTGCGGCTCTCAGGCGAAGTACCACGCTGACTGGAGGAGGCCAGCTGGACCCCAGCCTTGCACTGACCCAGAGAGAGGAGCGGGTGGCCCCACTAATCGGGTCTGCTTCGGTCTCGGGCATAAGCGGCGGAGGAGACACGGACGCACCACCTGAGCCTGAGCCGGATAATGGTAAACATTTAATAGCCTACTAATATTTGTTGTACAGAGTTCGGTTGCTGGAAATCCCTGAATGCTTGAAGCATTTTGGCTGTTTAGCCTATATTTAAATTAACCACAGCCTGTGGTATGGTGCTGGAAAACTTGCAAATGCACCTTGAAAAGTGTTTGTATTTGACTTGGGAAAAGGTGTATGAACCATGTTTGTAGTTTAAATAATTACTCGGTTGCAGTCAGAGCTCATTTGTTTATTTAAATGATGTTCCAGATCATTCGGAGCCAGGCACGAGTGGTGTTCAGGCTTCAGCTGAAGACACCGGTCTGGAGCCAGTCCCACAGAGCCGGTCATCTGCCAGCTGTGCGTGCGGACGCGTGTCCTCCGCAGCCCGTGCAGGCACACCACCACCACCACGACCCTGGGTTCTAACAGCAGAAGTCCTAGAAAAGCAAACAGAAATGTGTCGGTCAATGGCAGAGATAAATCGCTCACTGATTTCAATAAACGACACTTTAAAGGAGATAAGCGAAAACCTCAAACGTGCATCACAATAAAATGTTTGACTAAACGTTATGCATTGTCTGTTTCCCTGTATTGAATAGTTGCCAAATATAAGTATTTAACACTTTACATTTTAGAAGCGTTGAATGAGGTCCTGTCTCCTTCGTACAGCCTCCAGTGGGGGCTGTGCTGGCCACGGCTCTCTGGGCATGGGTTCATCTGGCTGCACCGGGACATCAAATGGCACCCTGTTTTCCTGCGCAATTTTGTGCAGAACCCCACAGGCTAAAATGATGTTGCACACTTTCTCTGGTGTGTACAATAAGGTTCCCCCCGCGGATCCTAGACAGAGCCATCTGCCCTTTAGCAACCCAATGCAGCACTCCACCGTGGCCCGTGTGCGTATTTGCGCATTGTTAAATCTGCGCTCCTGCGCTGTTGCCGGGTTTGTCAGTGGCGTTATCAGGTATTCCTTGAGGGGATAACCTTTGTCACCTAGCACACGAATCACACCAAAATGTTAATAATTTGATTACCTTTAGAATATTTATTTAACACAGTAGTTAGGCTACTCACCGAGGAGATGACTCCGGCCCTGCAGTGCGCCCACCTGTAGCCGTGTCCCTACGCTGCTGTTTTGCCAGATGAAGGAGTCATGTGTGCCCCCGGGCCACCGGGCTACCACGTTTAGGAGAGCGAGCCTGGCATCACAAATGACCTGAACGTTGATGGAGTGATAGTTCTTACGATTGATGAATGCGTAATCATTCATGGATGGTGGTTCAGACGCACATGGGTACAATCAATCGCACCTATCACATTAGGAAACCCAGCAATCTCATAAAATTCTCTCTTAATCACAGTTTGCTGAGCATCATTGTAAGGGAATTGGATGTACTGACGAGACAGGGACTTGATAGCCGCCAACACTGCTGGCATCATTCTGCTGATGGTTGGCTGTGATATACCGGACCTATCCCCGATCTCTCGCTGAAAGGTGCCGGTGGCCAAAAACCCCAACGTGGAGAGCACCTGGACTGGCACAGGTATGGCATTAGAGAGTCTGGTTTCTCTCCTTAACCGGGGCTCTAAATTGTGGCATAATTGCAGGAGGAGATGCCTTGGCAGACGAAAGCGACTTAAAAGCCACTCATCACTCTCCATAAAGAGATCCCTGCGGTCCCGAAAAACCCTCTCGCGTCTTACGGGCGCATGGAGGTCCTCTAACAGAGCCAGATCTGCCATTGTCGAGATGTGATGCCTGCCAAAGCTCTTGTTTAAATAGGTAACTGAGTAAGCATCTGACCTATCACATTGCTTTCCTTTTAGATTGGCTGCTTGTAATTATGTCACCTGCCTCAAAATCTTTCTCAAAATGAAAGAGAAATTAATATTACAGCAATAAACTGTTAACCCCGTTAATTGCTAACTATTTGAAACTAGTAGGCTATATGGTCTAATAACAATTCTCGGACTCCGCCAGATTTATGCTGCACCGCACTGACTTGAGAACTTGCATACACGAACTCAGACCAGACGTGAGATCTGAGCGTAGCTCCCGCTCACGTCCAAATTGATAAATGCCGAAGCTTGCGTGGAAATGGTCGTACGCACGGTTTTCTGCCGTACGTTCGTTTGATAAATGAGGGCCCATGCCTTTCTAATGGCTACTGATACCCCTCTGAACTTACTGGGTCGTGATTTATTGTCAATTTGGCTGCACTATTAAATGCACCCCTGATGGGGTATATCTTGATGTACCTGATGCTAACGTTACTACTGTGTTTTCTATGCTACAACAGGTTTCCCGATCAGTGACCTATGCTTGGCAGTTGCCCTCTCCTCAACTTTCTTTAAAACTTCAAACAATCTATGACCATATAACCAAACAACCCACTTCTCCTTTCCTTTCTTGGCTGATTTCTGAAATATCTGACTCTTTGCTCTGGTTTCCCTCACTCCATTGTCTAGCTCATCACGATGCAGTTCCAAATTCTGAGTATACTCAAAAAGCTGAGCAACATGAAAGAGCAACCTCCCTCTTGCATGTTAATGATATATATTTTGGTCATGCAGGGATTGCACTCGATGTAGAACTATCTCTCACTCAACAACCTATGATTCAGAAGGATACCCTATATCGCAGTAGCTACTGCTAACAAATGCGACACCTTGGAGCTGGGCAAGATGGTAAACTTATTCCAATGACAAAACATTTTGTGATACTCTAGCCAGTTACCCACTGTACAAGGTTGGCTCTTTGGGGTCCATCCTGTGTGTGTCAGGTCCGAGCAAGGAGGGAGGACTCTGGTGCAGGGTAGTGGCAGAAAAAAACAGGCTTTATTTCTAAATAAAACAAAACAAAAGATCGCTCCACCGGGAGGAAAAAACGAGGCTATAAACTTAAACTATAAACAAAACTAACAAAGAACACAAAAACATAAACTTTACTTAACTCGACAAGGCTATAAATCATGGAGAATCTTGACGTGACGAAGGATGAAACGAACTGGCACAGGACAAGGGGAGACGCAGACTACAGAATACACAGAGGGTTAACGAGCAACAGGTGAAAACAGTCAGGGATTAGGGATGACATCAGACCAGGAAACACATGAGAAAGGGCAAGTGACCTGAAACGAGAGGGGAGTTACTTTCAAAATAAAACAGGAAATGACAAGACAAAAACCAAGACAAGACAAACCTCACCGGCGTGACAGTGTGTCTCTTTTGAACCACAACCTGTTATCTTTTCAGCCCTGTCACAGACAGAACCACACCTAGCCCCCAGCCTATTTTCCCATCTACAACCTCCTTCCATCTTCTCTCCCAGATCCCTCCTGCTTTGTGGTCCTCTCACCCTAATGATGTAGGACTGATTCTTTCTGCTTCTAGTGTAAAAATTAATGTCAACCCAGATAAACCACTCCCAAAGAAACGCCAGTATCCCCTTAAACCCGACGCAGAACTTGGAATTGCACTTGTGATAGAGTCCCTGTTAGAACAAGGCATAATAATACCCACCTCCAGCCCCTATAACACTCCCATTTTGCCCATACCAAAACCAAATAAGACAAATTATAAGACCTCAATGCAGTTAATGACTATTTTTCCTGTAGTTCCAGATCCAACCACTATCCTCTCTTCCTGTTCTTTTTCTCTATCCCTGTTCATCCCGGGTCCCAGTATTTTTCTTTATTTCAGTCACGCTGAAGAAACTACCTCCTCCATGGTACTGGGATCTTCACTAAACACTATTTGCCCCCCACTCTGTCTCCCATGTTGTCTTCCGCTCTGAAACGCAACATTTTTCCTCCTCTAGACAGACTTATGAGTTATGAGTTCACCCTTCTTCCAAACCTAACCTTACTATTGAACGCTGATCACCTCTTAACTCTGTTTCCCTCCTTCCTTCCCTAATTGATGGCAAGCCATATAGTTGTGAAAGTTGATCTTAGTTGATCATTATGCTCACCCCATCCCGATCCACTAGACAAACCACTTGCAAAACCTGAGTTCATTTTGTTTGTAGATGGTAGCTCATACTGCTCTCCCACTGGAGCACTTGACTAGAACCCTATGAAATTCATTTTAATTTTTCAAGATTCCATTTATTTTTCCCTAATTCCGTGCTCTCCGTTTTAATTTTTCTAAATTCTGATTTCCATTTTAATTATTCTAAATTCCATGTTTTCCCATTTAATTTTTCCCAAATTCCGTACTTTCCGTTTTAAGTTTTCTAAAATCCCGGTTTCTGTTTAATTTTTCTAAATTCTGTTTTCCCATTTAATTTTCCCAAATTCCGTACTTTCCGTTTTAAGTTTTCTAAAATCCCGGTTTCTGTTTAATTTTCCTAAATTCTGTTTTCCAGTTTAATTTTTCTAAATTCTGTGTTTTCCATTTTATTTTTTTCGAAATTGTGTGTTTTGCGTTTCAATTCTTCTAACATTTGTTTTCCGTTTTCATTTTTCGGAATTATGTTTTCCGTTTTCATTTATAGAAATTCTGTATTTTACAATTTTATAGCATTTTTTTCATCAAATAGTGTCTAATCGTGTAGGTGATAAATCAAAATAAAGAAATTTCTAGCAGCCCCCTGCCCCCGACTTTCGCTGTGCCTAAAATCAGCGTATCTGTCGATCCACTCGCCGCTATTTATGTTTCACTTTTCAGACATGCTGGATGAGGGGGTGTTCCTGTTGATTACACTAAAACACAATAGAGACTCTCCACGTCCCCCCCCCCCCCCCCCCCTTTTTCAGCTTAGGTATGGTAACAAACTCTTATAATGATCGAGAAAACATTGATTTTCAGATTTCGTTGGAATCAGAGAGCCCTACACTTGACTCAGGTTATGCAATTGGTCCCCTATTTGAGATCCTAGAATCTCCCGTGCTGCATTAACTGCGATAAAGGCACCCATTTCAACTCCTCTATCACACAAGAACTCTGCAAGGAACTGTGTTCTTCTGTCTAAGCTCTGCACTAACAGGTGATCGCAGCCCACACGCCTCCCACTGACACAACCTTCAGCCTGGTGATTTCAACCCTGAAGCAGTTCAAGCGAAGGAACACTCTCCAGCCCAGATGGATCCACTCTTCACACTGCAGAAGATCAACAGCCCAGCAGGATGCCAACATGGACCAGTGAAGATCAACAGCCCAGCAGGAGGACAACCCGGAGCGGTGCTGTTCTGACCAGATTCTGACGGAGGACACCAACATGGCTGCTGCTTGTGACCGGATTACCACCTCTGTGGCTCCTTGGCAGTACCAATATTAACCAATGGGGACAGACGGTTGCTTTGGAAGACCCCCCTCTTAATACTGAATATTAGCAATATCTCGTCCCTCCTTGGATGCTCCATCCTTCAACAGAGACGAGAAACTGGACCCGATACATTTCTCACACATGACCAAATTATTTCGACAAACACTTATATCAACCTGCCTAGAATGATAGCTGACCAAAGCTCCAATTCTACCAACGGTTAAACATGTGGATTCATCCCACATAATACCAATGAACTCTTCCCACTGATGACTCTGCCCATTTCCGACTGCAACACGTGCCATTTACTTCACCGGAATACACACATCTTACACCCATGAACTTTAAACAGTTTTCACCTGAAATTTGAACTTTATCCTGCAAATATCCACAAACAAGTGTCAGGCATGCATGGATGCCCCTGCTACCATCCCTCTTAGTGTAGTTCCAGGACCATTAAAATTGTGTATTTAAGGCACTGGAAGTGGTCATGACATGAATTTCAAATTGTCACTTTGTGTCTTCCTCCAGTACCAACAAGAACTTTGATAATTTGGACTTCAACCTGGCCTTCACCTCCTGCCTAAAGCTTTAGACAATCTTTTGGCATCCCAAGGTGGTACCTGTGCAGTGATTGGTGTTGAACGTTGTGTTTATGCGACAGATTATCATTGCATGCATTCCACACAATACTGATGAGGTGCACACCAGCAATATTAGCAAAACTTTTGAATGATTGGAAACAAATATAGCCTAGTATTTTGTTTGTTGGAATAATCAGTTTTTTTTAATTACCTCTTATTATTTACTTATGTAAGAACAATATACAAAACTACTACAGTTAAGGTGACTGCTTAAATGAACTCTTACCCGAAGAACTCTTTCATTATGTTTTTGATGTATTGTGTTGTAATTTTCATGTGTCATTTGATTACATTTTCTTGTAAATTTAGTGTTGTCCTATAGGACAAAATGGGGAATTGTAGAAGAAAATGCGTTACCTTACAATTCTTATTTTAATCTCATACTAATATTCCTTTCTCTTGTACTCATCAAATGTCCTGCTGTCCCTATTTGATTGTGGTTGACTTGTTATTCTTGATGAAAAGACCCTTTGAATTGTCCCCCTTCCTGGACCGTCTCCGAAACACCTTTATCTCACATACTTGATCAAGACCTTCATGAATGACCCCTGATGTGACATTATGTAGAAAGAACCCAGCTGTTCAGAGGGAAGTCACACTTTTCTGTTGTCTCGGGACGTCTCTTCCTCTTGGGAGAGACATGTATTGAATCTATGTAAATCCACTGTTTAGACCTGCCCCTTTGGTTCTGTCTATAAAACTCTCCCTTGCCCCAAACTATTCAGAATGGATCTTCATGGATACTGTAGCACGCTCGGGGGTACGGGAAGGCGCTACGTGACCAATCTCAGGGAAAAGAGGGCTGTCCACACCAAATTCACAGTCAAGAGTCTTTATTAAAGATTTGTACTGGGCTGCTGTCAGTGCCACGGAGTGCGGAGCTGGCCTGAGTGGGCTGGGACTGAGGCGGCGTCGTTGGACGAGAGCGGGGTTCGGTACACGGGGACGGCAGTCATACGGTCCGGGGCTCGGCGGGAGGTGTGGCCATAGACGGATTATCATGACCACGGGCCCTGGACACAAACTCGCCACGGGCCCCTGCCTACACACGCAAATAGTCTTCCCATTACGCACATAACAACACCGCAACACCACAACAACCACAAAATGACTGTCATTTTAGGTCTGTTTTGTTTGGCACCTGCCATGTACAGGACAATATACATATTATGAGAGAGACAGCAAGCTCAAATAGCCAGACATGGTAGTATTATGGAGTAAAACACACCTTAATTAAAATATAACCACCTAAAACAAATCGTGAAAGTAATAAAGGCAACATGAATACACATCAGTAAAGAGCCACAGCTACGACCACACAAAACCAAAGTGAAACTACTCACCTAAACCACCAGCTTTTTCCTGGCCTTCTTCGAGGAAAAGTCCTTGATAAGGTCATCAAAGTCCAACTCTCGGACCAGTTCGGCCTCTATGGCCATGAGTGACAAACTGTTAAGGCGTCTCTGGGTCATTTTTGTCCGAAGTTCAATTTTTATCCTGGCCATTTGAGAGAATGACTGTTCTCCCTCGCAGTTTGTGACAGGAAGCGTCAGATACAGTCTTATGGCAATGTACACATTAGGAAATGTTGACTGTAATCCACAATCAAGTATTGTTTTAAGACATTTAGATGGAGGCACATTATGTCCGTCTGATCTGATGAAAGATCTGAAGTGAATCAGTTCATTTCCAAGATTGCTGTCCAAGTCAGCGGGATAGGCAAAGGCAAGTGTGTTCGCTTTGTCAATTAACTCACGGTCAGATGTGTTTTCCGGCATGAAAAGAACACCAAACAGATCACACAGGTGCTTGTATGCATCAATTCTGTGGCTGAGACAGCTGACTAACTTATCGATAGCCACATTGAATGTTTCTATTTGGAATTTGCTTTTCCCATCAAATACCGCATCTTTTTCTGCGCTGTCATCCTCAAATCGTTTGCGCTTTCTGGTGCGCTGGAGGTCATATTTGTACGTCTGGCACACGCCTGGCACTGCTAAGGCTTCCTTTTCAAAGTCTGTGAAAAGACCTCTCTGTGCTGATACAAAATCACGCAGAGATATAAGAAGGCGCACAGCTGTCATGAGCTCTATGTCCGCTTTTTGGAGCTGTAAACTTGTCAGTTGGAATCGAGTCAGAATGGTATTCCAGAAATTAGCCATGAATGCAGTTTCCAATTTATTTAATTTTACAGCGAGTGTGCTGGCCTCACTTCGGGTGTCTCTTTTCTCAGTTTCATCTTCAGCTATGCTCTCTAATGCCTCCCTTATTTTAACATAGTTTTGCCAAAGAGCTTTAGTCGAGTCAGCTCGGCAGCTCCACCTAGTGTTTGACAGTGATTTTAATGTTAAGTCTATATGAATATCAGAGTTCCGAAAAACTCGCTCCCACCTGTGAGTGGAGGCAGCACAGAATGTGTACAAGGATTGCAGTGAATCAAAATACTGTCCCACTTCTAGACTGCTTACCTCTATGCTGTTTACACCCACTAAATTTAGAGAATGGGCAGCACAAGGCACATAGTGGATTAATGGGTTTCTTTTCTTCAAATGTGCCTGTAGTCCATTGTACCGGCCCGACATGTTGCTGGCATTATCAAATGATTGGCCTCTACAATTAGATAAGTCCAGCCCAAGATTCTCCACCATGGCAGTCACACAATCTGCCAGACTTTGGCCTGTATGGCTCTGAATTGGCTCAAATGCCAGGAAAAGCTCCACTATGTTGCCTTGCTTGCTAACAAATCTGAAGATAAATGTTAACTGATCAACATGAGAGAGGTCGGGAGTGGAATCTACAATGACAGAGAAATATTTTGCATCACGGAGCTCTTCTGCAATTGCCTGGTTTTTTCTCCCATCATGTCAATGAACTCCTCACATATTGTTGACGACAGATATGAGACGCTCCCTCTGCCCTTCTGGCCATATGTTTTAATATGCTCTGCCAGAAATGGGTCAAATTGGGATATTAACTCTAATATCCCCAAATAGTTGCCATTATGTAGCGATCCAAGGAGCTCATCATTCCCTCTGAATGCCAGTCCTCTTTCTCCTAAAAACTTGATCACTGCCACTACACGTCGCAGAACAGCCCTCCAATATTCCCTCGCATCCGAAGTTTGCTTTCTCAGGGCTGAGTCGATTGCACCAGTTCCACTCATCCTCTGCATCAGTGTCAGCATGTTGGACATATGGACGGGGCTCCTCTCATGCTCTGAAATGCGATGTGGATGTTTCCAGTCGCAAAAACCGTCCACAAATGCATTCTTTGTTGCCCCGAAAAGTTTGCAGGCAAAGCAAAACACATGTCCAGTTGATGGTGAATACACCACCCATTCTCGTGGTGCTAGTTGTCCATTAGGCAGTCGACTGCACATCATGTCATTGGTTAATGAACGAACCCGACCACCTAGACCGCAGTCTCTTGTCGATGCAGGGTATTTTGCTCGTCTGTTGTGAAACGAAGAGGGCCCTCTTTCAATGAGAACACTCTACTTTGTCACTGGATATATTTCCCCACAGCGCAGGATCAGTAACAGTTTCACACCAGGAGTCTTCATCATCATCCCTCTGCTGTACGGCACCCGCCAACATCTCAACCTCCGCCCGGCTGCTGCACGCCGTAGTACTGCTGCCCGCCGCCGTAGTCCTGCTGCCCGCCGCCGTAGTACTGCTGCCCGCCGCCGTAGTCCTGCTGCCCGCCGCCGTAGTACTGCTGCCCGCCGCCGTAGTCCTGCTGCCCGCCGTAGTACTGCTAGCACTGTCCGCTAAGGTTTCCGTAGGAGGCAGCGCCGCTCCACCGCTACCAAACGTCTCCGGTGAACTTGCGCTAGCAGTGTTAGCATCCTGCAGGTCGTCCCGGTGAGTTGTAGTACTGCTACTACCGCTGCTATGAGTAGCACCATCATCTTGACCCACTTTTCTGGTGAAAAATGTTGCGATGGATGGGATTTGCTGCACCAAAGCAGCATCTTTGGCTTCTTTTTCTTTCCTTTGTTTTCTTTTAGCTGATCCACTGAGCTCCCGCTTCTCCATTTTGAAAATGCAATGTACGGTTGACCCCCAGCATACGTAGCCTACATACGTACGTCATTGTGTCATCACACATTACTGATTTAATCTTATCATTTCTAAAACATTCAAATTATTTTATTATCATACTACATTTTCAAAACCACAGCCATTCCGATATATTTTTTAAATTGTATCAAAAAAAAAACAAAAAAAAAAACAACTCTGAAGGCCAAGGGCCCCTATTGGCTCTGGGGCCCTGGGCACACGCCCACTTTACCCATGCGGTAATCCGTCTATGGGTGTGGCAGTCAAGCAGGCGGGGGTCGAAGCAGAGGCGGGTTGTCAGACGGTCCGGGGGTCGATCAGGTTCTCCTACAAAAACGTGTCATACACAGGGCTTTTAATTCTCTCTTTCTCTCTCTCAACATCTCCTTACTCTCCACACCAACGTGTCGTCTCCTTTTATCATCTTCTGTCGTCTTGCTGGGATTTCCTCCCAGCCGTGTTCCTCCGCGCAGGTGACTCTGATTGGTAATCGGAACTCCATATATGGTCCGCCGTCCGTTCACTGCGCTGTGCCTTGGAGGGATAGAGTGAGGTGACAACTGCGCCGTGGCTGTCACATGCCACGGCTGTACATAAACATTATTTATTATGCTTCCCGGTTCCCTCCTCCTCACCTCTGTCCCGCGGGCGCCACATACCGCCCCCCTCAGCTCCGACCATGTGGGAGGGGCGATCCAGCCACTCAGGGCGTCCCGACAGGACAGGGCATCCGCGTTTCCATGGGCTGAGCCGTACCTGTGGGTGACAGTGAACGAGTATGGCTGGAGAGCCAGGAACCATCGGGTTACTCGGGCGTTGGTGTCCTTGTGTCGGGCCATCCACACCGGAGGATGAGACCGGAGCATGATCGGTCACCATAGTGAACTGCCTTCCCAGGAGATAATATCTCAGTTTCTCCACGGCCCACTTGATCGCCAGACATTCCCGTTCCAGGGTTGAATAATTCTTCTCACTGGGCGTCAGCTTACGGCTGATGTACGTGATGGGGTGTTCCTCACCTTCTTGCACTTGGGCCAGGACGGCACCCACCCCGGTTTCCAACGCGTCGGTTTGGACCAGTAGGGGAAGGGAGAAATCAGGTGTCACCAGCACGGGGTCGGAGCAGAGGGCGTCCTTCAGTCCCTGGAATGATTTTTCTGCCTCTGGGGTCCACTGGATCCGGTCTGGCTGTTGCTTCTTTGTATACTCCGTGAGGGGGCCTACGAGAGAGGAGAAGTGAGGGACGAAGCGGCGGTAATAACTGGCTAAGCCCAGGAATGTTTTCACCTGACGCTTCCTCTGGGGGCGGGGCCACTCGCGGATCGCCTTGACCTTCCCCACCTGGGGTTTCACGCAGCCCCTGCCGATGGCGAAGCCTAGGTAGTTGGCTTCTTGCAGGCTGAGGCGACACTTCTTGGCGTTGGCGGTGAGCCCCGCCTCCCGCAGAGCCTGGAGTACTGCGATCAGTTGTTCCAGATGGGTTCCCCACTCCTCTCCATGGATCACGATGTTGTCCAGGTACGCCGCCGCGTATTCCCGGTGGGGCCGGAGTACCTGGTCCATCAAGCGCTGGAATGTGGCGGGGGCCCCGTGTAATCCGAACGGGAGTCGGAGGTACTGGAAAAGCCCCTCGGAGGTCGCGAAGGCGGTCTTCTCGCGGGCTTCGGGGGAGAGGGGCACCTGCCAATATCTCTTAGTCAGGTCGAGGGTGGAAATTAACCTGGCCTTTCCCAGGCGTTCTATCAGCTCATCCACCCTTGGCATGGGGTATGAATCGAATTGAGAGATGGCGTTGAGGTGCCGGAAATCATTGCAAAACCGCAACGAACCATCGGGTTTGGGGACTAGGACGATGGGGCTACACCATTCACTCCGGGACTCTTCTATAATGCCTGCTTGTAGCATTTTCGGGACCTCTTCTCTAATGGCCTTTCTCCTGGCCTCGGGGACACGGTAGGGTCTTAGCTTTACCTTCCTGCCGGGGTTGTGTGGATGGGGTGTTCGATGAGGGTGGTGTAGCCCGCCTCGGTGGAGAAAACCCGGTAGTGCCTCTGCACCAGCTACCTGAGGTCCTGGATCTGTCGGGGCGTGAGCTGCTCTCCCATGGTACTGCCTCCAGCACTGTCGTGTGCGACTTCTGTGGGGGAGAGAGAAACAGACACCCCACCCACTTTTTCAGGAGGTTTATATGATATATTTTGGTGGGGTGTCGTCTACCTGGCTGTCGTACCCTTTAATTAACTTTGCCCGTCCTCTCGATCACCTCGCCGTGGATTTTTATTTTTATTTTTTTTATTAACCTTTATTTATACAGGTAAAATCTCATTGAGACCCAGGGTCTCATTTACAAGAGAGACCTGTTCCAGGTAGGCAGCAGCAAAACACAAAGTTACAGACAACTGAACATACAGGAGACACAACACAGAATACAAACATTAAAATAAAATGCAAACTACAAAGTGCAAAGAAGAATAGGACTGGTTAAATACATGTGCAGACCCCCACAGACTGTCTCATCAGCTTTCCTACCAGCAATTTGAATCCCCCTAAAGGAATAAAGCTGGACAGCTTCAGCCTCTGCTGGAGCATGTTCCAGGTTGCAGGTGCAGCATAAGAGAACGCCTTCTTGCCAAGTTCAGTACGGACTGACGGGATGGCAAACGAGATGAATTCCAGGGACCGGAGGCTGCGATCGGACTGTTTCCGTGTCAAGTATGTGGACAAGTAGGAGGGGAGCAGTCCGATGATGGATTTATAGATAAATAGATACCAGTGAGTGGTTCTATGCATGGAAAGTGAAGACCAGTTTGTGAGAGAGTACAATGTACAGTGATGTGTGAGGGGTTTACAACCAGTTATGAATCTCAAGGCCCCGTGATATGCGGCATCTAGCAGTTGCAAGGAGTGAGCAGGGGCATTCATATATATAACATCACCATCAGGCCCGGCCCTAACCAATCTGGAGCCCTAGGCAAGATTTTAGGTGGCGCCCCCCTTGCATCGGCAGTGTAGTGTATATACTCACAAGAAACCGAATAGCTTTGTCTTTGACCTTTTTTTTAATTAAAGAAAGCAAATTCACAATCAGAATAGTTAACAAGATAAAAAAATTATGAATAAATAAATGAATACAAAAAATAAAATGAATATATGAAATACAATCATTTTTACATACATTCATAAATAGTCTTAAGTATAAGATCTAACTAAACACAAAATAAAACGTGTCAACAAGTTGCATGAAATAAATTTAAAAAACAATATAAATAAGGCACTGCACAAAACAAGATATTAAAGGTGGGGGTTGTGCTGCTGAGTTGGAGGCAGCAGTGGTAGATGTGGTAGATGGGATTTAGAAACTTCAACAGTGCATCTGAAGAGAGGAGTATGTGACACCATTGAGTATTACAGTCTAATAATAAAAACATATGATTCCAGGAATGAAATGAAATGATATAATATAAATGAAAAACCAAAGAGATATATGTATGATGTTAACTGATATGCAAATTAGATTAGATTCAATTTATTGTCATCATTACAGTGAAATGCTGAATAGCAGAATGCAAAGTAGCAGTAATATATGAGAATGTTATGTTATGATTATCTTTGACCGAATCACAGCAGTGCTCATATTCAAAACAGCATTCTCTCTCATGTGATATTGCTTAATTAACATTAATGATGTGCACTTTAACAACTAGGCTTACAACTAGAATATATAAAGGGGTGGAAAAGTGACTATTACCAGCAGGGCAAATGTTAGCTAATCAGAAGGCAATAAAAATGTAAACAAATGCTTAAAAGATCTAATACAAATGTCCCTGAGGAATGTAAGGTGGGAGTACTGTAATTATACCTAACGTTACATTATTACTTTCCATAACAACTTAGCCCCCTCCACAATATTAACTGACGTTAAAACAGTCAACTGACGTTAGCTATTTATTGATTAGCAATTAGCGAATCATGTAACCTTATCTTAATGCTAAAAAGCCAGGTGTCTATCTGTAACAGATAAATAATTTCATGTAACGTTACCTCTGTCTTTTTATCGTTTCTCCTCCTCTTCTTTTCTTTTTTTTCTTCCCTGGGCACCGGACAGTTTTGGCCGTTTTGACATTTTTTTGATGTGATGACGTCCAAAAAGAATCATGATAGGCTACGGGAAGGGAGGGGGCGCATCATGCATGGGAGGGGGGGAGGGGGTTTGTAATGTTGTTACAAATATTATTTCTATTAAATAGGCTTTGCTTTGCGTTTTAATTAACGTGGGATTATTTCTTGTACCAACTTTTTTTTTTTTTTTTTTTACCATTTGTGGCACTGGCGTGGCGCCCCCCGATGGACAGCGCCCTTAGCATTTGCCTATACGGCCTATGCCACGGGCCGGCCCTGATCACCATAATCCAGGAGTGGCAAGAAAGTGGCCGCAACAATCCGTTTTCTGGCTTTAAAAGAGAAACAGGCTTTGTTTCTGAATAAAAACCCCAGCTTTAACTTCAATTTCTTCAGTAACTGGTCAACATGACATTTAAAAGAAAGGCTATCATCCACTGTGATGCCTAGATATTTGTAAGTGGCCACAGACTCAATGGGAGTACCCTGAGCAGACGTAATACGGGGTAGAACCGCAGGCACCTTCTTTTTATTTGAAAAGAACATAAACTTAGTTTTACCTGCATTTAGAACTAGCCTGAGATGAGACAATTGTGCCTGAATTGCGTCAAATGCAGACTGCAGTTCTGTGAACACCTGGGCAACAGAAGATGCACAGCAATAGACAACGGTGTCATCAGCATAAAGATGTACAGATGCATTAATATTTTGACCCACCTCATTCATATAGATAGTAAAGAGCGTGGGTCCTAAAATAGAACCTTGTGGCACACCATTTACAGTGTTTAGGAACCCGGAGCAAAGATCATTGGACTGCACACACTGCTTACGGTTGGAAAGGTAGTTAGAAAACCAGCCAACTGCATGGTCTGACATTCCAATGGTGGACAGTCGCTGACATAAAATACTGTGATCGACTGTGTCAAATGCCTTTGAAAGATCGATAAAAAGGGCAGCACAATATTTCTTGGCATCCGTGGCTTCCAACATATCATTTATCACCTTAATGGTAGCAGTTGCAGTACTGTGTTGCTTCCTAAAACCAGATTGAAAAGGAGATAAAATATTCTTCAGGCTCAGGTAATCCTTGACCTGGTCATTCACCAGCCTTTCAAGAACTTTTGCTAAAATAGAGAGCTTGGAAATGGGTCTATAATTATTCAATAAAGTGTGGTCACCCCCTTTCAGGAGAGGGAGCACATAGGCGGTTTTCCACACATCAGGAATGACGTTGTTCTGGATAGAAAGATTAAAGATGTGAGATACCGGCTGAGCTATAATGTGCGCAGCCAAACGTAAGAAGTAAGGGGGAAGGTTATCAGGACCTGCTGATTTTCGGGGGTCTAGGTCTTTTAAGGCCATAAGAACCCCTTTAACAGAAAAGGGGGTGAAAGAGAAAGAGAAATCTTGGCTACCCGTGGCTGGGCTGACGAGGGACAGAGTGGGTGAGTTACCATCACAAGAGGAATCAAACAAGGAGCTGGAGGCTATAAAATGTTTGTTAAAACAGTTTAGCATCTTAGATTTGTCTGATATAGGGGTGGAGTCAACAACAATATTGGGAGGCAGCTCTGAAGAGCAGGTATTGGCTGAAAGAGATTTTATGGTATGCCAAAATTTCCTAGGGTTATTTAAGTTGTCTGTGGTCTGTGATAAATAGTACTCTCGTTTAGCTTCCCTAATAGCGCTAGTGCAGCTGTTACGTGCTTGCCTAAAAAGTAACCAGTCAGCCTCAAGCCCCAACTTCCTTGCATTGGCCCAGAGCTGGTTTCTCCTGTGTAAGAGATCAGGGGCTCTCTCGTCCCTTCACCCTGAACCGACGAAGAGGAGCATGTTTGTTCATAAAATAACTAAAACTGTCATAAAAGTATTCCCATGCAAGATTTAAATCATCAATTAATAAAATACGATCCCAGTTAAAATGAGAAAGATCATGAAGAAAATCTTGTTCAACAAAGTGCTTAAGGCATCTTTTAAGAACAATACGAGGTTTAGTGCGAGGGATTTTAGTGTCCCTAACAGCACCGATCACACAGTGATCACTCAGATCATTGGCAAAAACTGCTGTAGCAGAATATTTATGTAGCATGTTGGTAATTAAAAGATCAATAAGAGAAGATTTGGTTGGGCATTTGGGGTTAAGACGCGTGGGGCTTTCAATGATTTGGGTAAGGTTACGGTGCAGGTCACGGTGACCGTGTCTGGAAGCGGCGGGCCGGGGGCGAACTCGGGGCGGGCTAGCGTCCACAATACACTGTGAATTTCTTTTCTCCACTGTCAGTGATTAAACCTCATTTGAACCAGCCACAGAATTGGACCTGGAGAGCTTTCTTCCACAGCGGTAAATAGATTAAAAGAGTAACAAAAAGGGGCCTGAGACTTGGAGGCGGCTACTGCCCACTGGGATGCCCTGTCACCTAGCAAACTCATGACAAACGCTACCATTGCTCCCTGAGCCGACAGGGCGTTGCAGAGGTGCTCGGTCTCGGCCGGGTCCATGTGGCCAGATTGTTCTGTTAGGTTTTGTTTGTGGACTCGGACTGAGAGACCAGAGACTGGAGCGGTTGGTAAAGAGTTTATTCAAACAGGGAATGTGCAGTGAGCTGTTGAACACGCCGTGGCCGAGCGGGAACCTCCTTATTAAATTAGATATCATATAATTTAGTTGAGTGTGAAACAGCTCAGTGAACTACATCTCTGGTCTCACACAATGCAGCCGTTAGCTTGTCATGCTAGCTAGCTAGCTAACTTACATTCCATCACTAATGTAATGTTATCTTAGCTGATGTGTTTTATCCAGCGACAGGCATCAAGAAGACCTCAGGTTGTGGTATAACTGTTGAACTATTAGACTGTGAAAATACATATGCTAATTCTAAAGACTTTCCATCCAAAAGTGTCTTAAGTGATGTCTCTGAAGCTATAAAAACAGGTCCCACGTATTCTTTCTCTTGTTGCATAAACCTAAATGTATTACAACAAACTGAGACTTCTCAGATCATACAATAACAACTGAATCAACATTCAAAACCACACATTTTTACTTGTAATAACTTGGTGTTGAGAAGTTAAGTCATGATAATTTGCTTTTATTAAATTAGGCAAGTTAGATATGTTAAATTAAGTAAACATCCTTGTTTACCAAGACTTGTTTTCTCCACCCATTCGCTTGAGAAAGATCTGACGGGGATGTGTGCTGTGTGGTACCACCTTGTCCCAAGGCACTTCGTCACTACTGGGAGTGTTTGTCTGCGACTCTGTGTGTAGCTTCCAGTGCCGTGTTAGGCTGCTTTGTCATCACAGGTCTTTCTCTAAGTTCTTTGTCTCACAAGTCCTTGGCAAATATTCAGAAGTAAACAGGAAGGCGGATGTGGCCACGGCCTGCATGTACACCTTCTCACACAGGTGCTTGATTTATGGGCTGCAGCTGAATCACTGGTTAAAGTGGAGGCAAACACACAGACACACACACACACACACACACACACACACACACACACACACACACACAGTTTAATATTGGACTAGCACCACAATGAGGCTGATACAAATGTCCTCAGAAACCTCGTACTTCTATTGTGCATGTGTGTAAGGTGCAGGTGTAATCATTGTACATTGCAATCTCAAAAACATGGGATTTTAAAAAAGCAAAAATAGAAGTTGACATTTTTTGCGTGTCCATTGCCAAGTCCAATGCATTCCAATTCTAAGTTATTGCAGAACAAAATGTCACGACAGAATGGGAGCATAATGTGTAGCATAATGTCTTTTGACCCCCCACCAATTCAATGTAATTTACAATGAATTGGTGGAGGGTCTCAGGCAGTGCTTGAATTGGGCCGGTACTCACCAGTATCTGATTTTTACCCATCTGCGTACCGTTACTTCTTACAGCGTACCGCCACCTCATGACGCATCTAGGTACGCATATTGTAGTTCTTTTATCATGTTGTGGATACCTATAATAAGCTATGTAGTTGATGAATCTGTCTTCATTTTAGATCGACAAGATTAAGTTTAAAAGATTTTCGAGAGCTTGCGGGAGGCTGCGGCGCACTGTCTCTCCACACTTGCCGTCAGTCGAATGCATTTCAGGATATACCGTAAATCCTCTAATATAGCCTCAGCCAAAATCTTCGCGACGCGAACCTGACAATCTATTATCTGACAATCTATTATCAGAATCTATTTATGTACAGGGAGCAGAAATGGAAAAATAAAACCGGTCACCCTCTCTGGATGGAGAGGACTAGACAGGAATTCAAGAGTGAGTATCTAAGTTGTGATATCTTTATTCCAAGACACTCTCTCTCTCTCTCTCTCTCTCTCTCTCTCTCTCTCTCTCTCTCTCTCTCTCCGGGACTAGGGCAAGCAAGTTGAGAGACAGAGCAAACAAGCAAGCAGAATGCAAGTAGCTACAATAAAACCACACATAGTTGCCATCTCACTGTACATTGTATCCATTAGACAAACAATATTTAGGGTGTCATGCTATGTTGAGTCGAGGGGGAGTCTGAACAGGTGAGTCTTGAGCCTTTTTCGGAAGATGGCAAATTACTCTGCTGTCCTGACATTGGTCGGGAGTTCGTTCCACCACTGAGGCGCCAGAACAGAGAAGAGTCTGGACTTTGCTGAGCGACATTTGTTTGATTTCAGCGATGGTGGTACCAGCCGGCCAGCTGAAGTAGAGGAGCTCGTTTCGGGGCGTGAGGTTTGACCAGTGTTTGAAGGTAGATGGGTGCCGTTCCATTGATGGCCCTGAAGGCCAGTGTCATCGTCTTGAATTGGATGCGTGCTGCAACAGGGAGCCAGTGGAGGTCACGGAGGAGGGGGGTCACATGGGAGAATTTGGGTAGATTGAAGATAAGGCGTGCTGCAGCATTCTGGATACGCTGCAATGGTTTAGTCGCAGAGGCCGGGAGTCCGGCCAGGAGAGAGTTGCAGTAGTCAAGGCGGGAGATGACCAGTGCTTGGACCAGGAGTTGCGTAGCATCCTTTGTGAGGAAGGTTCGAATCCTGCGGATATTGTAGAGGGCAAATCTGCAGGATCGGGCCACAGCAGTGATGTTGGGGGTGCAGGATAGTTGGTCATCGAGGATTACACCCAGGGTCGTCGCAGTTGAGGAAGGTAATACTGTGATGCCCTCGACAGTGACCGACAGGTCCATGCAAGGGCAGTCTTTCCCTGGGATGAAGAGGAGTTCGGTTTTATTCAGGTTAAGCTGGAGGTGATGTGCAGTTGTCGAGACAGAGATGTCAGCCAGACAGTCCGAGATGCGAGTTGCAATGTGAGTGTCAGAGGTTGGGGGAAAAGAGAGGAACAGCTGGGTGTCATCTGCGTAGCAATGGTAGGAGAATCCATGCAATGTAATAACAGAACCTAGTGATCTGGTGTATAGTGAGAACAGAAGCGGTCCTAATACTGAGCCTTGAGGGACACCCGTGTCCAGAGAACAGGGTCTGGACATAGAGCCATTCCATGTGACCTGAAAGGTGCGATTTGTCAAGTATGATGTAAACCAGGTGAGACCAGAGTCAGTTATGCCAAGTTCAGCCAGGGTGGAGAGGAGGATTTGGTGGTTGACTGTGTCGAATGCAGCAGATAGGTCGAGGAGAATGAGAACGGATTACAGACTATTTCTGAATGAAATAGTATGACCTTCTCCATCAATTTTAATTCTATTAACTTTTTACTTTTTACTATGAATTTCTCACAGGGCTGTTTTCAACTACAATATAAATATCAAATCTATGAACTTGAATATAAATATTATAAATTATGAATACATTTTCACAGGGGTACACTTTCCTCAAGTGAGCTTTATTTTTGAAAACCTCATGAAAACACATTTACACGTGTATGATGCTGCAGGTACTTTGACATGTTACCGTGCTCCCACTGATGGGCTAACCTGGTGCAGAATAGCAAATAAACAATAAGAAACAACTTGTAAAACCTTTCTTTTGTTGCACCGACATCTTCCCCTTTGCCGCTAAGGTGAACACATCACCAGCCTGGCTAACGTTAGCAATCTCAGGTCTTAAATTGTCTATGAAAAAATACGTGGGCTAATTTGTTAGCTGCCTCAATGTTGGCACAAGACATATTATTTATTGTTTAACTTTCCGGATTCGGACTGCAGTGCCATCACTTCGGTGCCACGCTTGAGACGGGGCACACATTTATTTCTACTCCATGAACTCGGAGGAGGTGCTTTTTCATGTTCGTAGTGCACCCTCCTATGCACAAAATAATCTTGTCGCAAGTGTTGCATTTTGCCGAGATTTCGTTGTTTTTAGAAAAGTGAAGCCACACTTTTTACCGCCGACACACGCTATCCATGCTCGACTCGCTCGATTATGCAAACACTTCCAGTGGACGCTTCTCCGTTGGTGTTTCTTCTTCTCCCCTCGGCGGACTGGCAGTAATACAAACCACGGAAACAAACTAATGCGGGCATTTAGGAACTGAACAAAATAATCTAAATTCAAACATCTTCGTAACGGTCCCGAAACCGGACGTTAGGATCTCGGTGCCCAACCCTAAATATGTTTGCTCTTCACGTATTACAAATTAGTTTTAAATGGTTGTATGAGTTTGGTTGTATGTATGTATGTAGTTTTGTTGTCTAGAGCTAACTATGTAGTTTTGATGTTTAAAGCTAACTGAATAGTTTTATTGTCAAGAGCTAACTAGTTTTGTTGTCTAGAGCTAACTATGTAGTTTTGATATCTAAAGGAGCAACGCTGACTGCTTGCACAGGCAACATGGCTCTGACATGATATGTGATGAAATTCCTTTGGATCTAGGTTCAATCCCACAGGCATATAAATAAGGTGGCTGCTGCTGAAAAATAAGCATGAGAATATTGTGCAAACAGGTAGCCTAAGGCATATGGTTTAATCATATTTCACATATTAAATAAAGTAAATATTTCCACTTGTACTAGTTTTAATCCCCAACAGAATTCTGCATCAACACACAGAAATGTCCTTAAACATTTCAGAAAACTCCTTTTCGCAAAAAGGTATGCAAAGATGTTTTTCAACATGGTCAAAACTGCAGAATGCTCAGACCCCCCTCCCCCCTTTAAAGGAGACAGGGTTGCTCATACACACACACTCACTTAGACAAACACACACACTTGATTACACACACTGTGTGTCAGAAATCAAAACAGACTCAGCCTGCAGTTACAGTTTGATCTTTATTTATGCAATTTTTGTGGGTTTAAAATCTCATCAAGCTAACACTAATTATGCTAATACATATGACATAAATAGAGGAATTATTCCTGCAGATGATATTGATACATGATACAGTTATGACATGTTCATGCACTACTTGTCTGGTGGTTTGCCTCATCTCCTGCGTCGACGTGACTTGTTGCTGGGAGTTTTCGTCATCCCACTGCGGCCAACCACAGAGCACTCTGTCTTGAGGCAGCCGCAGGTGTTGATGTGGGTGTACGTGTAGGTGAGCTCTGTGTTGTCAGGGCAGGAGAGCTGGATGTGCCGCTCAGATGTGGCCACCTCCTGGCAGCAGGAGCAGGTGTGCTGCAGGGATCTCATTTTGGTAGAGTAGCTGAGACAAGAGAGAGAGGGAGGTGGCAAAGAAAGGAGGAAACAAGAAAAGGATATCCAGTTATAGAAAATTCAAGTTGAAGACTGCAGAGCTAAACAAAAAAAAATAAAATAATTGAGAGCTGCTCAATATGGTCATAAATGATATAAACCACATTTATACCCATCTCTTCTCCTCTGCCGGCCACTAGCCCCATGCCCCCTCCCTCATTTCAACAGTTATTTTACAGTTAATTTATTAATTTATTTGTTTATTTATTTGTTTGTTTATTTCTTTTCTGTAAAGAGTCTTTAGTGAAAAGCGCAATATTACATTTATTATTATGATTATGATTATTATTATGATACAGAACTGAGTAAAACTCTTTTAGATGCAATCATTTCTGATCATTTCAGGGAGCACTCAAACGATTTTACACATAACGATCAGTTTACTACTCATGGTTAGTACTACTGAGTTGGAATGGGACCATACAGGACTTTATCATGGATCGTGACAAAAAACACTCACAATAAGTTGATCGTGGATCCAATATCGGGATAATCGTAAAAATCGTCACGAGCGATTTGAAAAAGCTGTCATGGTAGATGGCTGAAAAATGTGTTTATCTCTTATTATACATGGAGACCTTGTGATTTCTGATCATGATGGTGATTTGATTGTTTTTTACTAAATGAATGACCTATTCACTAAAAAAAGATGTTGCAATAATATATTTGTAAATGTAAAATGATACCAATATGCTTAAGTACATTTTAAGAATTTTATGTTGAATTCATTATTTTAAATGATTATCAGGATAATATCATGAGTCACATTTATTTTGGCCAGAATAATGAAATTGAAATTATTTTGAAAATGGTCATGATATTTTCATATCATCCTTATATTGGTCGAACCCTTGAATCCTTGAAATAAAACTCAGGATATCTCAGGCCTCCGATACAGTGTTAATGACCACTTTTGTTCTATAATGTGTCTCTTAAAGTTCCCGGAACAAATAAACGTTGATTTGGAGAGAATTTTCCACAACCCTGATAATGAACAAAATGACATGATGGGGACTCACAAGGTGAAGGTTCCGCATGCTCCACTACAGGATGTGATGTTGATCAGGTCGTTGGAGTGGCAGCCCTGGCTCTCGAGGCGCACAGAAGTGGTGATCACGCTGCACGGCTGACCCTTCCGAATACCTGAGGAGGCAAGAGAAGGATGTTGACATGGAAAACGTGTTTGTTGTGTGTTGTGAAGTTGATGTTTTTTTGTTCTAAAGATGATGTTTTCATGTCATGATATTACAGTAATGTTTTCCTATCGTCAAATTTATGTTTTTGTGTGTCCTCAAGTTGTGTTGTGTGATGATTTGGTTTTCTTGGGTGCAAAAATGTTTCATTTTGGTGTTAATTCTTTCGTCGTTCTTTATTCTGAATATATGAAACAGCTCAATAAACCAATGATGTCATGAATGAAGTCTCATCTAATTAGCCATAACATATTTGATTATCATTTCTATAAAGCCAACAAAGGTATTACAAATAACTTCAAAATGCATAATTATGTATATGAAGTCAAAAGACATCATAACTGAGAGTAAGATGAGAGTGTCAGCAGGTTGTTTGTAAATAATATGTAGGTGTGAAAAAGTCATGGAAGCAATACATACAGACATGGCAGCATCCATCTGGAGCTATGGTCTCTGTTTCCTGTAGGAGACACACACATTCACGTCAGTATTGTTGGAGAGATTCACATTCGACAGAACATCATCAAAGACACGTTTTATAGTCCATGCTGTAGGACTCAAATCTTAGTAAAAAGCTACAATGATGAGTTGGTGTGTGTTCGTGTGTGTGTGTGTGTGTGTGTGTGCAGTCACAGGTATGCAGTCTTTAGGGTCATATGGAGGACAGATGATCTTGGCCTCAACGGTGATGAACTGATTGGCGATCTTCACACACTCAAACTTCTCACAGGGTGTGTGTGTGTGTGTGTGTGTGTGTGTGCAGTCACCGGTATGCAGTCTTTAGGGTCATATGGAGGACAGATGATCTTGGCCTCTACGGTGATGAACTGATTGGCGATCTTCACACACTCAAACTTCTCACAGGGGTTCTCAGATGGAGTCCAAACGCTGCCAGGCTAAAGAACAAGAACAACACAATTTTGTTGTAGTAGTCTCCCAGACAGATCTCTATTTGAAGTTACCTCGCTAACTGCAAATCCTGCTTTGTAGTCCAGGGTCCTCATTTATCAACCAAGCCTACCCTCAGTTGTGTGTAATGGGTGTATACGATCGTTCCTACACAAAGTGTGGAATTGATCAACTTGTACTTAGGAATGTGTGTAGATATAAGCACAGCACCTAGTGGTAGAATAGGGGAACTGCAAATAGAACGCATTGCCAGTGTCACAGCATGTGTTAAACAATCACAACATCCACACATTTTCCTTATTTTTGATTAATAATTACTCACTTAGTATTCTTTTGTAGTTAAGAACAGACATGTGGCCTAATTGGTGTCAACATCTATAAAATACAATTGTGACAAGTATTAATCTAACATGGCTCATCTTGCATTACTGGAAGATTTAGTAAACGATGCGCTCCACAACGAGTTGTCAGAGCGCTGATCTGTTTGGTGAGAGAACAGAGTGGCTTCTGGGTAGGGACCGCTTCCCCACATATTGTACCATATATGGTTAATTGGGGGCATTTCTGAATGCAAATAACCCCAAATGTGCACGAGCATGGTGGTTTAAAACATTTATCAATGCTGGTGTGCTTACGACCGGGGTTTGTTTGATAAATACAGATTTGTTTGTACGTAAGCACATTCTAATTTGATTCATACGACATAATTTAAAACCTTTTCTATGCACTGTTGATAAATGAGGGCCCAGGACTCTGGTAGCATTATCTGGTAGATATGTTTGAGAACTTCGTGACCTCATAGATATATCTGTACACACACACACACACACACACACACACACACACACACACACACACACACACACAAAACAACAACAACAACAACCTGTAATGTGTGTGTGGAGTTAGAGCCTGGCAGTGCAACAACACAGCTTATTTGTACACAAGTCCCACAGCACTGGCCAGTCCGGATCTGGTACTCATAACCCTGAATGGATACACAGAGACAAACAAATCATAAAAATCCAAAGTAAATCCAACACACAGATCTGGGTGATATTTTATCGCTTCTAAATGTACAGAGAATGCTAAAGTCAGTCATTTGGATGAGTATTCTGTTTGGTTTACAGTATGGCTTTTATTTTCTCTCTTTTATGTATTCATTGTCTTTTAGTTATATTGTACAGTACATATAAGCCCCTAATCAAGTAAACACAACAAACACAATTGGAAGGGTGATGGATGCCTCAGAACTCTGTTCCTTGCCATGCTTCTTTATTTACTTGTTAGACCCTCTTAACGTATCAAAAGTAGGGCTTATTTTCATTACTGCAAGTTGTCATGGTCCTCCCTCTCAGCACACCTCACCCTCCTGCCAATCACCGGTCTACCACACCCCTAATCAGCCCAAACTCCACTCAGCTGGTCTCCACAGCTGCAGCTGATCACCAATCAGTCCGGTATATATACTCCCCGTCATCCTGCACTCGGTGCCAGATTGTTCTATGTCGTTTGCACTAGTCTCTCCAGCTTACCTCTGCCTGTCCCCGACTAGCCTGCTCTGTCTCTGCCCCGGTGTTCGACCCAGCCTTCCTGCCCTGACTACGGATTCTGCCTGCTCCTTGTCTGTTTTCCGCCAGTGTGGTTCTGTGACGGAAAAATAAAGAATCGCTATTCCCTGCCCCTCATTGCATCTGCCTTCGAGCTCCTGGAAGGTGCCACTATCTTCACCAAACTGGATCTACGCTACGCCTATCACCTGGTCCGAATCGGCCGCTACGCATCTGCCGCCAACCATCGTCGCTCCCAGGCCCCGGGATATTGGCTAGGGGATAAGGTCTGGCTCTCTACCTGGGACCTCCCCCTGAAAGTGGAGTCTAAAAAGCTGGCCCCACGGTTCATCGGGGCCTTCGAGATTAAGGAAGTCATTAACCCGGTGGCCGTGCGGCTCAAGCTCCCCCGGTCCATGCGGGTCCATCCCACCTTCCACGTGTCAAAGGTCAAGCCGGTTCGAGAGAGTGCTCTGGTCCCCGTGACGCCTCCCCCTCGGGGGTCCCGCCTACACGTTCCGCCGCCTCCTATGGTCCGGCGCGGCAGAGGGATACAATACCTGGTGGACTGGGAGGGGTATGGTCCCGAAACGAGGTCCTGGGTCCCAGCGAGTGACGTGCTGGATCGGGCCCTAATCAAAAAGACCAGCCCACCAGGACCAGCTGCATCCCCAGACCTCGGGGTCGGCCTCCTCGGTCATCCCATCTTCCTGACCTAGAGTTCTCAACGGGCCTGAAAATTACGACCCGACCCGGCACGTGGCTTTTAAAGCCCTGACCCGATGTAAACCGACACATCAACATGGATTATCTGCCCGAACCCGGCCCTTTTGTTTTTTTTGTTTTTTTTTCTCATACACGTATTATCATGACCAGAAGACGGCGACGGTGAATTCACCTGCGGCAAGTTTACTTTTCACCAACTCCATCTACTTCTCCAGGCTAAAGGCGTGCACGCAGCGGCGTCGGGTCTGCCCCCGCCCTCTGTCTACTGTGAACTGTCCTGATTCCAAGTGTGCAATAAGTCATTACCGAACGTCTGCCTACATGTGCTGCATTTGGGTCCGCTCCCGCGCCCGTTACACAAGTAGGTATTTCCAGTGGCAGTAAAGAGGCAAAACGACAGGTGAGTATGTCTCACACAGTTTGAGTAATGTGCGTGGTCGAAAAAATATGTATCCAAGCATGATTGCTCTAAATTGGGGAAGCACAAACCAAATCACATATTCTGCAGCTCATGCTTTCAGCGAAAGCTGAAACTCCTTGCTCTGATACTGTTAAATCTCCTACCTGAACTAGTAAAAACGATGCTTGTTTAAATTTGTTTTGTAACCAATGGTTTTGTTCAATTGATCTGTTTCAATGCACATTTAATGTTTGATGATATCCATGCATGTTGTATTTTGCTCATTCCCAACAGTAATAAATGCAGATTTTACCCTTTTTTTTCAGACGACGACATCATAAATATTCATGCTCATGTTGTCAATGTTAGTGTGGTTTTGTTCCAGCCATCCAGACCAGTGAGAAGATTTAAACGTTGTATTAAAACTGTCAGCAGCATCTACATGTCTACTTGTTTAATGTTTGTACGTCAGAATCCATATTCCAAGGCTGTATCCAAAATCACTCCCTACTCCCTATATAGTGCACTATATAGGGAGTTCGCCATTTTGTAGGGGTGTCCGAATGTGTAGTGAGCATTACTATTCCCCATATAGTGCACTCAAAGTTTCCCACAATGCATCGTGAATAGTGTACAGCCGATGGTCACTAGCCAAGCAAATTTTACCATCATGACATTGCGCTGAAAGACAAATTGCAAAGGGACGAGAGGAGAGAGAGCAGGAAAAAGCTGCAGAAATAAGAATAATCGTATAATAATAAATGTTAATATTTGATAGGCCTTTATGTATTGCAGAACAAGGACGACACAAACGGCCAAAGTGTGATGTTTTACTGTATTTACTTAAAAAAAACGTGATATATATTTGAGACTTTGGGTAAACTTAGGCGGCGGCCGGCGAGAGGCAACGGTGGCGGTGGGGTCTTTGTCCATCAAAAACCGTCACTCGCCACTCAAAGCAAAGCGCCGTATGACAGTCTGAAAACTATAAAGATGCGGAGATGAGGGACAGATTGTGGCGAGTGATCACCGAGGAGTTTGGGATCGAGGACGGACTGCAGGTCAGGTGGATCGCGGACATGTGGGGTGCCGGTAGTGCTGCAACCTGGTCCTGAAGTCCACCTGGACCCGATCGGGATCGTTGAAAATAAAAATAGCAGTGAGGACGATGTAGTGATCGTCTCATTATTGAAAATTATTTTTTTTCTCAAGAAATGAGACGGCCACGGAATCTCCCTCCTGCTGGAGGCCTCGTTCTTTTTTCCGTTTTGTAAATTTTCGCAACAAATATGTATTAAAAAATGTATTATCCTGGTAATTTATGTGCGTGTGAGTGTGAGACTTAAGAGCCGTCGGCGGAATCTGACGTATTAATTATGCATCAGGAACAACGTCCTCAATGGTGCCGAAAGAAATCCCCCGAGTAGTGTCCGAAAGTGTTTTTTCATTTTGCCTTTGAGTCCACTATATAGTGCCCTCCATAGAACTCCCCTATATAGGGAGTAGGGAGTAGGGAATGATTTCGGACACAGCCCAAAGACTCAAGTTCTACAGAGTTCAGACAGGAACACCATGGTGTTTCAGTTGAACTGGTGACCGTGTTAACTGGTGACTCTCAGCTCATAGTCACTTCAGTAAATGGTTGGTGTAGATCACAAACAGATGTATTTGAAATACATTGAAGGCTTTTATGAGGACACCTCCATGTTCTGTTGTTGTTTTCAACAGCTGAGAGTCACCCGTTTATAAACATGTTGACTACCACTGGAAAAAGAGCACAGGAAAGTGTCAGAAGTCAGTTTTTATGGGCAATAATGCCAACTACAAAAATTATTTCATGAATTATTAAAGAAAAGAGAGAGGAGCTGAACTTACCTGAGGGCAGTGTGTGTCACATTGTGTAGGCTGACATTCTATTATGTGCAGTTTTCTGGTGTCTGTCTTGCTACTACAAATGCAGTCTTCACATGGCTTCAGGTGCACCAGGTCTCCAACCTGGACGAACAGAGTGAGAAGGTTAGATTCACAGATTAAAAACAATGCAGCTCAGCACCTACCCAGTTTCATGGCAGCTAATTAACTAGTCACAAAATGCAATCTACTGGTTCCATGTTCAGGGACATGAATTGTCCATTTTCTTTCGTGTCACTCAGATCTGAAACAATGCCAATAGAAAGTAGCATCCTCTTTCATGGAGGATGCATTTATTGAACACATCCATGTGAATATGCAATGTCCAAATGTAGTGGCAGAGTATTAAATATTGAAATGGGCTGTTGGATGGGCACAATAGGATGCCCATATTTGAAATATAAGGTTGTCATCTTTATAACTAATTTTGTCTAATAAGATTCACATGAGGGTGGTAGATGTGGGGTCTTACCTGATATTCATGGTTTTTGGAAACACACACATCTTTAGGCTCTGTAAAGGAAACAGAAGAACGACAAATTAAATGTGATGCAACAATCCGTGGCAAAAATGAATTGCAGCTATGCAGTTACAATAACATGCACCAGCACAGCACACTCACTGCAGGAGTATTTGGAACAGCAGACTCCCTTGGTGATGTTGAGAATATAACCAACCGAGCATGATGGTACAGTACCAGGACACAGCTTCACATCACACTCTGTTCAAAGACACAGATAGATGAATGAATGTTCACAGCACCAAATAAGGTATCATAAACCTTTATTAGATCAGTAACAACAGAGGAGCTCTTTCGCTGAGGAACAAGCACCTATAAATACTCAAAAGGGCCTTGGTTTATACAACAAGCAAGAAAAGAGCATGTTGTGGTCTTGTTTGGTCGTATATGAAGTAGTGTTCCAGGGTTTTATTCCATTTTCACTATGGCCTCCTGTAAACAACCTGCCATATGTCCATCCATCCATTTTCTTCCGCTTATCCAGTACCGGGTCGCGGGGGCAGCTGCCTGAGCAGGGACGCCCAGACTTCCCTCTCCCCGGACACTTCCCCTAGCTCCTCCGGGAGGACCCCAAGGCGTTCCCAGGCCAGCCGGGTGACATAGTCACTCCAGCGTGTCCTGGGTCTTCCTCGGGGTCTCCTCCCGGTGGGGCATGCCTGGAACACCTCCCGAGGGAGGCGTCCAGGGGGCATCCGATGCAGATGCCCGAGCCACCTCAACTGGCTCCTCTCGATGTGGAGGAGCAGCGGCTCTACTCCGAGCTCCCCCCGTGTGACGGAGCTCCTCACCCTATCTCTAAGGGAGCGCCCCGCCACCCTGCGGAGGAAGCTCATTTCGGCCGCTTGTATCCGGGATCTTATTCTTTCGGTCATGACCCAAAGTTCATGACCATAGGTGAGGGTAGGAACGTAGACCTGCCATATGTGATCCAGTTAAAACATTGTCCTTCAAATTTTTGATCCGGAGTTTTGGTTATAAATATTCACTGACATATCAGTCAGCCTGCTCTCCTTAAAATGACACTCCCACTCTCCCAACTAAACTGCATTATTAGGGAACATTTCGAGGGAAAAGTTTTTGTGGTGGATTAGGTTTTCTCTTGACGTATCACAAATTAGTTTCAAATGAGTCCTAGACGTCCACATAGGGAAGAGTTCTGGGTGGTGGACAGTTCCAAAAACACAGGACTTTCACCAGGAGACTGATCTGACTGATCTAACTCCTTGTAGAAGCAATAGTTCTGTTTTATTTTAGTTTTGTTTCAATTTCACAGTCATTATAAGCAAAATGCCTGACTAACGTAAACCTGACTATGTCGTTTTGTAGCATTTTGTTCATCAAAAACGTGTTCAAACTGTCTTTTTACTCAGCACTTCACCGTATTTTGCTCGGACCACTTCAAGCTGAGAATCTCATCATGATGAAGACGGACAAAGCCCTTTTGCAGAAGCAATTAGCCGACAAGACACTGACTGTTGCATCCTCCGTGTGGTTAGAGTGGTGATATATTGTTAAAAAGCTTGGAAGAAGTGCTCCCCAGAGCCCTGCGGACAGAACCTTACACTGTCTCATACTAGAAGCTACAGTCCCAGTGAAGAAGGGAGAGGGTTGTGAGTTACTGTGCTATCCGTATTACCCAGTAAAACAGAGTATTTAAGAGGTGTACAGTTACAAATGGGATTTAAATCAAATCATTCACATTTGATTGGACCGCTAAACGTGTTGTAGAATGTAGTGCGACACGGAGCTACAGAGGCTCCACACACACCTTCACAATCACTAAAGAATCAGATTGAAGTAAATAGATGTCATATTTTGTTTTACAGAAAGAAAAGATGTCTATTGTATTTTGATATAAAAATACAAAGAAATAGATTTTGTTCTTTATGTGCACAATATGACCGGTGTGACAGTATGTGATCAAAAAGGGTAAACATGTCATCTCTCCTTTAATGGACACTTATCAAAAACAAGTATTTCCAGTGCTATACATACAGTATATCTTTACATATAAATAGAGATCTGACTCCAGTATTGGTACTCACTTACCACACTTCTCCTTTTGACAGCAGCCAACAGTGTGCCTGACCTTGCCCTGACCCTCATGGTCACAGCTGAGGGGCAGCGGTGCTGGACAGGACACATGATGGCAGCTGACCTGCAGCGTGTCCTCCTCACATATACATTCATTGCAGCCTTCTGTCCATGTTGAATTGGCCTGAGGACACAATGTTTGATGCAATATTTTGGCAGGAGGCTTCAGCTATTACTGGTCTGTCATAAGGTTATGTGGATTAGGGACTGGTATTTCAGGCAAATCACTTACCTTTTTCCATTTTCCATTTGGCAGCCTACAAATTTCTGAGGAGAAAAATATAAAGCATAATTAGATTTTGATTATTTAGTCTGCCTGCCTCAGGAGCTAAGTAAATCCTCAAAGTAGCCTCTATGGAATGACAGCTACAAATAGTTTTTATTACGAAACGTTTTTGGGAACATTACCTTTCTATCATTTCCCCACTTAATATTCTGAAAATTGGTTTACCATTAAAACTAGACTAACAGTCTTTCACATTTGGTGAAGGTATGTATTGTGTAGCAGACAAGTGTTGCTCAGCTTCCTCAGATGCATATACAACCCAGTCTAAGGGCGGTTTGTGAAATACTCATGGAATGTACTCTATTGGTTTCATGTACAGGGACATACATTTTCCGTGTCTCTCAGCCTTAAAACAATGTCCATGGAAAGTTAATTAGGATCCTTTTTCATGGTGGACACAAAGTAAACATCCACGTGACCACTATTGTAAAATAAGTTATATTGAGAGTGGGAAGGTGGATGGGTTCAACAACATTTTATACCAGTGTTGGTGTCCCAAAGTATTGTTGTGAATTGATGGGTTCTTGAGGGTATTCCCAACCCTAACTAACAGGTTTTGTTGCATAATGTTTGCCCGAAAAAATGGTGCAGGCACGAATTATACTGATACAGATTTGTTAAAAAGTTGTGCTGACTGAAATGTAAAAATGTAAAATTGTTGTATCTTCCGTATTATCTACACGACACAGTATTGTTGGTAATTAAAACATTTTGCAATATGCGTAATATACATTTTAATAAAGAAAGTCTGCTATCTGCTCTTACCACAGGTGGGCACACATTCATTTGAGTTTGAGGAGAGAAGGGAGGTGTTACTTGGGCAGTAGCAGCCCTCCAGCTTCATCTTCGTCATGGCACTGAACTCATCGACAGCATAGATGAATTTCTGGTTGTACCTGAAGAAAACAACAGCATATTGTGAGCATTGTGTGTTGGAGGTGAGTCAAAGCAAAAAATGCATGAACATTGATTGACTGTGATGAGCAACAACAATGTGTTGGTGAACTGTTTGTAGGCCTACCAGGATTCACAAGTAGGCTCCACCTGAGGGCCACAGGCCTGATACACTTTGGGACTCTGACATTTATAATCTATTAAGGGATGAAGAGAGAAGAAACATTTTTGAGATGAGGTCATTGCTGTGATGTTGTTTATGAAATGATTAGTAATGCTGGACTTTAAAATAGTAACCAAATCCCTAAACCATTTATTTACAACTGAAAACCAATTTGTCTGGGTATTTTGTAGCGTTGTTGATTGATTCAGGTCCAATGTTGAATTCTAGGAATTTTAATTCCACATATTGTTATATACATAGCAACTGTCTCCTTCCCCTCCCTGCCTTTATAGGCATCACTTCCCTGCAGACTGTGGAATATTAGTGAAGAGTATCCCTGACGCTTTCAATTAGCCTGTAAATCACTTATGCCAATCAAAAATGCGTATTACCTGCATGTAAACTCAAATCCACACATTTTTATAATAGTTTGAACTGCATTTTGTCACTATAACAGACCTTTACCACACTTTCCTAACCACATAGCACTAGCATCAGTGATTAGCATAGTCATAAGCTAATGTAAAGGGCCATCATGACCTGCAAGTTAAAAACAGTGAAGTGGGGGTAAACTAATGTAAACCAAGTCCAGCAATTCATGTGGTGCTTTGTATGTTCTGTAACTGTAGCATGGGTTAGCAAGCTAGCTAGCTAACTAGCCAGCCTCTTAATTAATAAATTGCACAACTTCATGCTTCATCCAAAAACTCTGGTCACAGTGTAGGAAAGAACTTTCTCATCAGCAGATAATTAGTCAATAACACGGATTAACCACATTTTGTAATGCTAATGATATTAATTTGAATGGGTTATTTCCAACATTCCCAAGGCATTTTTTTTTTATTTCCAGGCTTGAGGCGCTTCAACCGAAATTGTGGGGTTTAGTAACTCTTTAAAAAAACATATTTTGGTTGCATACCACAGAGTCCTTTGGTGGCACTCCTCCAGTCAATACACACTCCAGATTCAGCACAGGCATGAGCGTAGGTTTGTAAGCTGGTGCAGCCAATGTGATTTAGGTGGATGTGGCAAACGTCAAACTCACAGGCCAAAACAAATGGATTGTAGTCGATGATCTTGTGGCAAGCTTCGAACACACTGGAGAACATGGGATGTCATTATGGACACAAGCTGAATGCATCATTACACGTTATCAAAACAGGAATCAACGAGGAATGTGTTGCTTGTCAGGTGTGTTACAATCCTAGAATGTATATGTCTATAAGAAGTGGATGAAGTTATTGTGAAATCACCCATTGGTTTATGGACTATGGCTTTCAAGGCAAGTTCAGCAGTTTGGCAGTCACCATCTGGGATTTTGGCTGTTGCCATCTAGGAATTTTTGCAAGCAAGTGTGACCATATTTGTAAAAAGAAATACTGTCTAAATTAACCAGACAATGTTATATTGTTACTGTAATGCTTTAATCTGAAGCTCAAATATAAATATATAAATCAACTTTGACAGGTACGGTGGCTGAGGAGGAACATACAAGGTGAACTCGCACTTTACAACAGTGCCCCTAGTGGTTTATCAATTACACCCAGAATCACAGAGAGGGAGCGAGGGGGGCTCTCAGTCTAGTTATCTGACCGCCGGTCTTAAACTGATGGTGGAAACCTTAACTGAACAACAGCTGAACACAATTATAACTGTTACAATGATGATCTGTAAAATGTAATAACATGTATGAATATAGGCTGATTTAATGTAAAATAATGGTCACAGTGTTTAAATGATGACGTATAGGTTGCTCTGACTGTTAATACAGATGGGTTTACATTGGAGTTAGTTTGGAGCCTGGTGCGTCCCATACAGATGCTAAAGAGTGACATGGTGCATCTGTATTTGAGTTGGAAGTGAGATCAGGTTGGATGTTATAGATGACATGTTTTCCCCTTCCCTCTTACCTGCTCTTGATGATTTCACAGATGCTGGTATCGCAGGGATTAGGTACAGGTGCTGGCGTTGGGTGAACTTGTTTGCAGTAACCATTGTTCGCATGCCACTCGTATGCCATATTAGGACATGAATCATCAATTTTGCCACTAGGCAACATGCAGTCATCTGTCCGGTTGTTGTCACATGTGCCTAGAAAAATGTAAATCACATCGATTACAGATTATATCAAATTCACAATTTCGCAAAAGATTAAAACATTTTGTAATTTAAGCTGTTGTTTTCTACTGCAGGACTCACCACACTGTCCCTGGGTGTTGCCGCCAAATTCATTATAGGGCAGGTAGATACTGAATATGAGACCTGAGAACGTGATCTTGGCATGGATTTTAGGGATGACAAGCTCCGTTTCAATACCAGTGGTAATTACACGGAAGTCAGCATTCTGGTATGCAGGATTTACACGCTTGTCATTCACAGAAATCTAAAAAAAAAAGAAAAGGCATTATAGATAGAAATGTCAGAAATAACCCTTTACAAAATTCCTTTTCAGGTTCAATGCACCTACAGGAAGACATTTTTAGGCAATTTTACTAATTAGGATCAGATAAGGTATGTGTAGTTGCTGCTAGGATCATGACTAGAGTTTGAATTAGAAATGGAGATAGTGACATTTATTTACCTGATTTGAGAAAATGCCATTGATATCCTTCTGTGTCATAAAGATGGTGTATCTTTTGTAGAAGACGGTAATGGACTGAGGACAGGAAAAGCTTTCGCCGCAGTAGTAGTTATCGATCAAAACACTGAAGTTGTATTTGGGCAAGATCTCTTTCACCAGCCAGTAGGAACAGTTGCCTTGAAAACCATAGTACGTTCCATCGAAGGTGACATAATGGGGGTCTCCCCAACCAAAGCAGACACCTTCATACGATACATACATACATACATTCCATTTTTAATATAACATTTGAAATAATCTGGTCTCATCAACACACAAAGTTATATAAAATAGAAGTAAAACACAATTTTAAAATAACATAACATTTTAAATCATTGCTACAGGTAAAATGCTTTCACATGTTAAACCTGAGAATTTTGCAGACCAAGTAACATTTTAGTAGGTCATACTTACATTGGCATTCATAGTGAAAACAGCATCCATCATCATCCAGCACTTTCATAGGAGGGAAGTTATTTGCGCAAACTACAGGTTTTGGAACTGGACACTGTGTCTTGTTGAAGGCTACCTTGCCATCGTCACATTTTCCTACAACACAGTTACTCTCCTTCCAAATGTCACCATCCTATGTGGACAAAAAACAAAAAGAAATACCATATTAATTAGTTATGCAAAATCTCTTAATAAATGGTAGTATTTATCTTGATTGAGTAGTATTGCTTAACAACTGCATGTAAAAACAAGGTTCAATATGTATGGGATGGAAATAAACCGGTACCTTTCTATGAGGCGTTACAGAAACACACTCTCTCCCAGGATTAGGACACGGGTGATGTTTGACTACTATATGACAGCTCTCATTGCAGTACCCTATGTAACAGTAGCCATCATAGTCTGTCTTATTGTAGACTATAGAGTCTGAAAATGAGGCACAGCAAAATCAAATCAAAACCAGACAAATATTCTCATTCGAGTCAACGTAGCATTTGCGACTGTTGTGGCGAGTAACTTCTGTATAAACTAAACTGACCGAGGTTTTACAGTTAGGACTATCAGAAGACGAGTAATGTCATGAAGCATAGAGAGACAGACTAGATGAGTAACTTTTAACAACTTAATGCTTCATCTACATATGACAGATGGCTGATAACTTTGTTCAGCTCATTTTCTGTAAAAGTGCAAAGTACTGGAATTAGCAAGCCAGCTATGTTGTCCATATGTTGTGTTCTGAAATTCACAATGTATTAAATAGATGTGGCACAACTGCAAATTAACAAAAAATTGTGTGTCTTCATGAATCAGAACTTACCACGAGGGAACATTGTACCATAATGGAGGCATTGGCAAATCACTGGCAATGTGGCTGGAGTCGAGGTTGCACCTGTCACTATCGTAAACTCAGTTGTTGGAGTGGAAGTTGCTGTTCTTGTAGTGCTTCTTACAGTTGGGGTGGAAGGTGTGGTGGTAGTAGTAGTTGAATGTGTTGAAGTTGGGATTGTAGTTGGAACTGTAGTTGTTGTTTCAGTTGTCGTAGAAGGTGCGGTGGTTGTCGTAGTTGAATGCGTTGTAGTTGGGATTGTAGTTGGAACTATACTTGTAACTGTTGTGGAAGGAGGTGGTGACGTTAGACAACCACAGCATTTAAATTTAATTTCATAATCAAAACACTCTTGCTGAAGGCCTTGTTGTTTGTTATGGCAAATGAGACCAACTTCTTTATTGCAAGTCACAGTTTGTCCCACCAGTGACATGGAAAGATGTGGGTAAAGAACAGCTCTACACTGGACTTCTTCAGGAGCTGAGCACACATGAGGATTAGCAGCGATGATCTTCTGGATGGATTCATTGTCTCCACCATCAGGGCCTGGTGTGGGCTTGTCAAGATTCATCCATTCTGACCAACCACATGTCATATTATGTCCCCCAGGGCAAGCTGTAGTTGATGATGGGGGAGTAGGAGTTTTTTCAGTTGTGGTGGAAGGTGTGGTGGTTGTTGTAGTTGAATGTGTTGAAGTTGGGATTGTAGTTGGAACTGTAGTTGTTGTTTCAGTTGTCGTAGAAGGTGCAGTGGTGGACGTAGTTGAATGCGTTGTAGTTGGGATTGTAGTTGTCACTATACTTGTAACTGTTGTGGAAGGAGTGGAAGGAGGTGGTGACGTTAGACAACCACAGCATTTAAATTTAATTTCATAATCAAAACACTCTTGCTGAAGGCCTTGTTGTTTGTTGTGGCAAATGAGACCAACTTCTTTATTGCAAGTCACAGTTTGTCCCACCAGTGACATGGAAAGATGTGGGTAAAGAACAGCTCTACACTGGACTTCTTCAGGAGCTGAGCACACATGAGGATTAGCAGCGATGATCTTCTGGATGGATTCATTTTCTCCACCATCAGGGCCTGGTGTGGGCTTGTCAAGATTCATCCATTCTGACCAACCACATGTCATATTATGTCCCCCAGGGCAAACTGTAGTTGATGATGGGGGAGTAGGAGTTGTTTCAGTTGTGGTGGAAGGTGTGGTGGTTGTTGTGGTTGAATGTGTTGAAGTTGGGATTGTAGTTGGAACTGTAGTTGTTGTTTCAGTTGTCGTAGAAGGTGCAGTGGTTGACGTAGTTGAATGCGTTGTAGTTGGGATTGTAGTTGTCACTATACTTGTAACTGTTGTGGAAGGAGTGGAAGGAGGTGGTGACGTTAGACAACCACAGCATTTAAATTTAATTTCATAATCAAAACACTCTTGCTGAAGGCCTTGTTGTTTGTTGTGGCAAATGAGACCAACTTCTTTATTGCAAGTCACAGTTTGTCCCACCAGTGACATGGAAAGATGTGGGTAAAGAACAGCTCTACACTGGACTTCTTCAGGAGCTGAGCACACATGAGGATTAGCAGCGATGATCTTCTGGATGGATTCATTTTCTCCACCATCAGGGCCTGGTGTGGGCTTGTCAGGATTCATCCATTCTGACCAACCACATGTCATATTATGTCCCCCAGGGCAAACTGTAGTTGATGATGGGGGAGTAGGAGTTATTTCAGTTGTGGTGGAAGGTGTGGTGGTTGTCGTAGTTGAATGTGTTGAAGTTGGGATTGTAGTTGGAACTGTAGTTGTTGTTTCAGTTGTCGTAGAAGGTGCAGTGGTTGACGTAGTTGAATGCGTTGTAGTTGGGATTGTAGTTGGAACTATACTTGTAACTGTTGTGGAAGGAGTGGAAGGAGGTGGTGACGTTAGACAACCACAGCATTTAAATTTAATTTCGTAATCAAAACACTCTTGCTGAAGGCCTTGTTGTTTGTTGTGGCAAATGAGACCAACTTCTTTATTGCAAGTCAGAGTTTGTCCTACCAGTGACATGGAAAGATGTGGGTAAAGAACAGCTCTACACTGGACTTCTTCAGGAGCTGAGCACACATGAGGATTAGCAGCGAGGATCTTCTGGATGGATTCATTTTCTCCACCATCAGGGCCTGGTGTTGGCTTGTCAAGATTCATCCATTCTGACCAACCACATGTCATATTATGTCCCCCAGGGCAAACTGTAGTTGATGATGGCGGAGTAGCAGTTGTTCCAGTTGTGGTGGAAGGTGTGGTGGTTGTCATAGTTGAATGTGTTGAAGTTGGGATTGTAGTTGGAACTGTAGTTGTTGTTTCAGTTGTCGTAGAAGGTGCAGTGGTTGACATAGTTGAATGCGTTGTAGTTGGGATTGTAGTTGGAACTATACTTGTAACTGTTGTGGAATGAGTGGAAGGAGGTGGTGACGTTAGACAACCACAGCATTTAAATTTAATTTCATAATCAAAACACTCTTGCTGAAGACCTTGTTGTTTGTTGTGGCAAATGAGACCAACTTCTTTATTGCAAGTCACAGTTTGTCCCACCAGTGACATGGAAAGATGTGGGTAAAGAACAGCTCTACACTGGACTTCTTCAGGAGCTGAGCACACATGAGGATTAGCAGCGAGGATCTTCTGGATGGATTCATTTTCTCCACCATCAGGGCCTGGTGTTGGCTTGTCAAGATTCATCCATTCTGACCAACCACATGTCATATTATGTCCCCCAGGGCAAACTGTAGTTGATGATGGGGGAGTAGGAGTTGTTTCAGTTGTGGTGGAAGGTGTGGTGGTTGTCGTAGTTGAATGTGTTGAAGTTGGGATTGTAGTTGGAACTGTAGTTGTTGTTTCAGTTGTCGTAGAAGGTGCAGTGGTTGACGTAGTTGAATGCGTTGTAGTTGGGATTGTAGTTGGAACTATACTTGTAACTGTTGTTAAAGGAGTGGAAGGAGGTGGTGACGTTAGACAACCACAGCATTTAAATTTAATTTCGTAATCAAAACACTCTTGCTGAAGGCCTTGTTGTTTGTTGTGGCAAATGAGACCAACTTCTTTATTGCAAGTCAGAGTTTGTCCTACCAGTGACATGGAAAGATGTGGGTAAAGAACAGCTCTACACTGGACTTCTTCAGGAGCTGAGCACACATGAGGATTAGCAGCGAGGATCTTCTGGATGGATTCATTTTCTCCACCATCAGGGCCTGGTGTTGGCTTGTCAAGATTCATCCATTCTGACCAACCACATGTCATATTATGTCCCCCAGGGCAAGCTGTAGTTGGTGATGGGGGAGTAGGAGTTTTTTCAGTTGTGGTGGAAGGTGTGGTGGTTGTTGTAGTTGAATGTGTTGAAGTTGGGATTGTAGTTGGAACTGTAGTTGTTGTTTCAGTTGTCGTAGAAGGTGCAGTGGTTGACGTAGTTGAATGCGTTGTAGTTGGGATTGTAGTTGGAACTATACTTGTAACTGTTGTGGAAGGAGTGGAAGGAGGTGGTGACGTTAGACAACCACAGCATTTAAATTTAATTTCATAATCAAAACACTCTTGCTGAAGGCCTTGTTGTTTGTTGTGGCATATGAGACCAACTTCTTTATTGCAACTCACAGTTTGTCCCACCAGTGACATGGAAAGATGTGGGTAAAGAACAGCTCTACACTGGACTTCTTCAGGAGCGGAGCACACATGAGGATTAGCAGCGAGGATCTTCTGGATGGATTCATTTTCTCCACCATCAGGGCCTGGTGTTGGCTTGTCAAGATTCATCCATTCTGACCAACCACATGTCATATTATGTCCCCCAGGGCAAACTGTAGTTGATGATGGCGGAGTAGCAGTTGTTCCAGTTGTGGTGGAAGGTGTGGTGGTTGTCATAGTTGAATGTGTTGAAGTTGGGATTGTAGTTGGAACTGTAGTTGTTGTTTCAGTTGTCGTAGAAGGTGCAGTGGTTGACATAGTTGAATGCGTTGTAGTTGGGATTGTAGTTGGAACTATACTTGTAACTGTTGTGGAATGAGTGGAAGGAGGTGGTGACGTTAGACAACCACAGCATTTAAATTTAATTTCATAATCAAAACACTCTTGCTGAAGACCTTGTTGTTTGTTGTGGCAAATGAGACCAACTTCTTTATTGCAAGTCACAGTTTGTCCCACCAGTGACATGGAAAGATGTGGGTAAAGAACAGCTCTACACTGGACTTCTTCAGGAGCTGAGCACACATGAGGATTAGCAGCGAGGATCTTCTGGATGGAATCATTTTCTCCACCATCAGGGCCTGGTGTTGGCTTGTCAAGATTCATCCATTCTGACCAACCACATGTCATATTATGTCCCCCAGGGCAAACTGTAGTTGATGATGGCGGAGTAGGAGTTGTTTCAGTTGTGGTGGAAGGTGTGGTGGTTGTCGTAGTTGAATGTGTTGAAGTTGGGATTGTAGTTGGAACTGTAGTTGTTGTTTCAGTTGTCGTAGAAGGTGCAGTGGTTGACGTAGTTGAATGCGTTGTAGTTGGGATTGTAGTTGGAACTATACTTGTAACTGTTGTGGAAGGAGTGGAAGGAGGTGGTGACGTTAGACAACCACAGCATTTAAATTTAATTTCATAATCAAAACACTCTTGCTGAAGGCCTTGTTGTTTGTTGTGGCATATGAGACCAACTTCTTTATTGCAACTCACAGTTTGTCCCACCAGTGACATGGAAAGATGTGGGTAAAGAACAGCTCTACACTGGACTTCTTCAGGAGCGGAGCACACATGAGGATTAGCAGCGAGGATCTTCTGGATGGATTCATTTTCTCCACCATCAGGGCCTGGTGTTGGCTTGTCAAGATTCATCCATTCTGACCAACCACATGTCATATTATGTCCCCCAGGGCAAACTGTAGTTGATGATGGCGGAGTAGCAGTTGTTCCAGTTGTGGTGGAAGGTGTGGTGGTTGTCATAGTTGAATGTGTTGAAGTTGGGATTGTAGTTGGAACTGTAGTTGTTGTTTCAGTTGTCGTAGAAGGTGCAGTGGTTGACATAGTTGAATGCGTTGTAGTTGGGATTGTAGTTGGAACTATACTTGTAACTGTTGTGGAATGAGTGGAAGGAGGTGGTGACGTTAGACAACCACAGCATTTAAATTTAATTTCATAATCAAAACACTCTTGCTGAAGACCTTGTTGTTTGTTGTGGCAAATGAGACCAACTTCTTTATTGCAAGTCACAGTTTGTCCCACCAGTGACATGGAAAGATGTGGGTAAAGAACAGCTCTACACTGGACTTCTTCAGGAGCTGAGCACACATGAGGATTAGCAGCGAGGATCTTCTGGATGGAATCATTTTCTCCACCATCAGGACCTGGTGTTGGCTTGTCAAGATTCATCCATTCTGACCAACCACATGTCATATTATGTCCCCCAGGGCAAACTGTAGTTGATGATGGCGGAGTAGGAGTTGTTTCAGTTGTGGTGGAAGGTGTGGTGGTTGTCGTAGTTGAATGTGTTGAAGTTGGGATTGTAGTTGGAACTGTAGTTGTTGTTTCAGTTGTCGTAGAAGGTGCAGTGGTTGACATAGTTGAATGCGTTGTAGTTGGGATTGTAGTTGGAACTATACTTGTAACTGTTGTGGAATGAGTGGAAGGAGGTGGTGACGTTAGACAACCACAGCATTTAAATTTAATTTCATAATCAAAACACTCTTGCTGAAGACCTTGTTGTTTGTTGTGGCAAATGAGACCAACTTCTTTATTGCAAGTCACAGTTTGTCCCACCAGTGACATGGAAAGATGTGGGTAAAGAACAGCTCTACACTGGACTTCTTCAGGAGCTGAGCACACATGAGGATTAGCAGCGAGGATCTTCTGGATGGATTCATTTTCTCCACCATCAGGGCCTGGTGTTGGCTTGTCAAGATTCATCCATTCTGACCAACCACATGTCATATTATGTCCCCCAGGGCAAACTGTAGTTGATGATGGCGGAGTAGCAGTTGTTCCAGTTGTGGTGGAAGGTGTGGTGGTTGTCATAGTTGAATGTGTTGAAGTTGGGATTGTAGTTGGAACTGTAGTTGTTGTTTCAGTTGTCGTAGAAGGTGCAGTGGTTGACATAGTTGAATGCGTTGTAGTTGGGATTGTAGTTGGAACTATACTTGTAACTGTTGTGGAATGAGTGGAAGGAGGTGGTGACGTTAGACAACCACAGCATTTAAATTTAATTTCATAATCAAAACACTCTTGCTGAAGACCTTGTTGTTTGTTGTGGCAAATGAGACCAACTTCTTTATTGCAAGTCACAGTTTGTCCCACCAGTGACATGGAAAGATGTGGGTAAAGAACAGCTCTACACTGGACTTCTTCAGGAGCTGAGCACACATGAGGATTAGCAGCGAGGATCTTCTGGATGGATTCATTTTCTCCACCATCAGGGCCTGGTGTTGGCTTGTCAAGATTCATCCATTCTGACCAACCACATGTCATATTATGTCCCCCAGGGCAAACTGTAGTTGATGATGGCGGAGTAGCAGTTGTTCCAGTTGTGGTGGAAGGTGTGGTGGTTGTCATAGTTGAATGTGTTGAAGTTGGGATTGTAGTTGGAACTGTAGTTGTTGTTTCAGTTGTCGTAGAAGGTGCAGTGGTTGACGTAGTTGAATGCGTTGAAGTTGGGATTGTAGTTGGAACTATACTTGTAACTGTTGTGGAATGAGTGGAAGGAGGTGGTGACGTTAGACAACCACAGCATTTAAATTTAATTTCATAATCAAAACACTCTTGCTGAAGGCCTTGTTGTTTGTTGTGGCAAATGAGACCAACTTCTTTATTGCAAGTCACAGTTTGCCCTACCAGTGACATGGAAAGATGTGGGTAAAGAACAGCTCTACACTGGACTTCTTCAGGAGCTGAGCACACATGAAGATTAGCAGCGACGATCTTCTGGATGGATTCATTTTCTCCACCATCAGGGCCTGGTGTGGGCTTGTCAAGATTCATCCATTCTGACCAACCACATGTCATATTATGTCCCCCAGGGCAAGCTGTGGTTGATGATGGGGGAGTAGCAGTTGTTTCAGTCGTGGTGGTTGTCGTAGTTGAATGTGTTGAAGTTGGGATTGTAGTTGGAACTGTAGTTGGAACCGTAGTTGTTGTTTCAGTTGTCATAGAAGGTGAGGTGGTTGTCGTAGATGAATGTGTTGTAGTTGTGCTTGTAGTTGGAACTGTAGTGGAAGGAGTGGAAGGAGTTGAAGTTGGGATTGTAGTTGGAGCTGTAGTTGGAGCTGTAGTTGTTGTTTCAGTTATTGTCGAAGGTGAGGTGGTTGTCGTAGTTGAATGGGTTGTAGTAGGGATTGTAGTTGGAACTGTACTTGTAACTGTCGTGGAAGGATTGGAAGGAGTTGTCATAGAAGGTGTGGTGGTTGTAGTTTGTCTTCCATATGTGGGAGATGATTTAGTAGTTGTAGTGGGTAGTGGTTGAGTTGCAGTAGATGGTTGAGTTGGTACGGTTGTGGAAGTAATTGTAGGTTTTGGTGTTGTACTGCAATGCACTTTCTTGCAACATTTTACCTTTATTTCATAATTCAAACATATGGGAGGAAACTGCATCCGGTTCTCACACAGAAGTCCTTGATTATTACATGTAACTCTTTGCTCCAATTTTGCTAGGGGAAGCCCCGGGTAATGCACAGCCTGACATTCCACTGCCACTGGATTCTCACAGATTTGATGTCCTTTCTGGATAATATGTTGGATGGTTTCATTGTCCCCACCTCCAGGACCATATTCAGGGTAGTCTGAATTAATCCATTGTGACCAGGTGCATGTTTCTTGACAAGGTGTTTCGGAAACAAATTTGGTTGTTGTAGGTATTATTGGAGATTTTGTAGTTGACATTGGGGGTGTTGTGGAAGGTGTAGGTTTAATTGGGCATGCACTATCGTCACAACACAGGACTCTGATTTGGTAGTTAAAGCACAAGGCCAGCGGCCCTGACTGGTCTTCATTTCTGCATGTTAGTCCCTTCGCCAGATTACATTGTACCACTTGTCCGACATTGACAATGGTGACATTAGGAAATTTCTCAGCTCTGCATTGGATCTGGCTTGGCTTTGCACATATCTTGTGCCCTGCCGCTCTGATCTTTTGGTAGGTTTCACTGTCTCCTCCTGGAGATCCCAATGTGGGGAAGCTAGTGTCATACCATGGCGACCATTTACAAGGATTACATGTGACTGGGACTGTGGATGGCTCTGGGGACACACAATAACATTTACATTTAGGTCAACATAGGTGTTTAGTATGTTGTAAATCTTACACTCATTTCATCTCATCGTCTACCGACCGGTGTCGGGTCGCCGGGGCAGCAGCTTTAGCAGGGGGCCCCAACCTTCCCTTTCCCGGGCCACATCAGCCAACACTGACTGGGGGATCCCGAGGTGTTCCCAGGCCAGTGTGGAGATATAATCTCTCCACCTAGTCCTGGGTCTTCCCCGTGGCCTCCTCCCAGCTGGTCGCACCTGAAACACCTCCCTAGGGAGGCACCCAGGGGGCATCCTTACCAGATGCCTGAACCATCTCAGCTGTCTCCTTTCGATGCAAAGGAGCAGCGGCTCTACTCCGAGTCCCTCACGGATTACTGAGCTTCTCACCCTATCTCTAAGGGAGATGCCAGCCACCCTCCTGAGGAAACTCATTTCAGGCCGCTTGTACCTGCGATCTAGTTCTTCTCATGACCCATCCCTCATGACCATAGGTGAGGGTAGGAACGGAGATTGACCGGTAGACTGAGAGCTTTGCCTTCCGGCTCAGCTCTCTTTTCGTCACAACGGAGCGGTACAGCGAATCCAATACCGCACCTGCTGCTCCAATTCTCTGACCAATCTCAGGTTCCATTGTCCACTCACTCACGAACAAGACCCCGAGGTACTTGAACTCCTTCACTTCATTCCCTACACGGAGCAGGCAATCCACCGGTTTCCTGCTGAGCACCATGGCCTCAGATTTAGAGGTGCTGATCCTCATCCCATCTTACACTATAGAGTTCAATATCTCTTCTGTTTTAAAAATGAATAGCTTGCACATACCTGGTGTGGTTGTAAAAACAAAGGTGGTTGTAGGGTGGCCGACTGTAATAGCGGTTGCAGTCGGCATATGTGGTGTCGGTGTGGGAACTGGGCATGGATGTGATCTCCTGTCAATGGTACCATTCTTCCCACAAACTGCTGTGATACAGTTACTATGTCCATCTGTTGTGTTATAGATGGTATTCCCGGGGTGATACTTGTTCCCACGATATGTGCATGTACAGGCTGTAAAGAGTGGAGAGGTATTGTTAAAATAATTAAAGTGTATACTTTTACAACCCTCAAATATCCCAATTTTTACATACCTTGGGGATCGTAATGGCATTGGATGGTCACTGAATTGCATGTGCTTCAAGAAAGAAAACATGAAATATATTGTCAGTTTTGATTTGTTTCCATTCAATGTAAACCTCTCACAAAGTTCTTACCTTGATTGTGACATGTAATACTGTATATGTAAGACCTACCATGTTTGACAGTTTTCCGTTGTTGGCACTTGGTCATTATTAATATAGTGTCTCCCCTCTTTATCGTAGCAGCCACAATGTTCTTTTAGAACACATGTCATTGTATCCTCATCAAAGTATGGCTGAGCAGGAGGACATTTTGGATAACAACCTAATTGAAAAAACAACTTTTCACTTATTGCAAGAAATGTGATCTTTAATACTTGTTGGCGTTATTGAAAACATGGGTCCCACCAGTTGGATGCATTTTTTGTGTGTTCTCCTGGCATTGTGGTTGAATGAGTAATATTATTAAGCAACTTTTTAAGCATACCTATAAAGATACAGCCAACGTAAAAAAAGACAGCTGATGTGTTCTTAAAAATTCAACATTTTATTTATTTTTATTATAGGTTTGGTCACGTTATAAAAACATCATCTTGTGACATACCTTCGAGAGGAGGTATCTGTGTAGAGCAGCTGCCTGAGGGGTTCCTGCAGGTTTTCATACAAGCAGATCCACATGGCAAGTAGTGCCATTCACATTCACCAGGTGGATTGTAGTAATCACAGAAGAGAGCTGGGAAAGATAATAATACTTATTATTGGTACATTCCAGACATTTAGAGAGCATACTAATGGTTTTATGTGGTGGTACATAGCCTTATTTTAAGCTTTATACTAGGCAGATATGGTACAATGGCCTGAAACCAGAGCACTGCAATAGCCCTTCATTTTCTAATTCCATATATTCCAATAGCCCTATGATAGCCTGACTCCACTAAATAAATTCAAAAGAAACTCAATGAAACCGAAAACGGAGGCCAGATGCAGTATAAATAAATAATGAGTACAAATAAACCAACAACACAGTCTGGCTTTTCGTCAAGTGTTAAACTTCGTTTAACAGACTTGTCAAGGCAGTATTGCAGTGGAGCTACTCCATCACTACAAAGAAATTTCCAAAGGTTCACTGTGGTAGTGGTGGTGACGAAACATTACAGCACATATGTTTCGACTGCTACAGCACCACGGAAATAAGGAGGAAAATTGCCAGGGAAGGAATGAACATCATAAACAATCTGAATCTGAAATCAAGCATGCATGGACGTTTCAAGAAAACCTTCAATGAACTAGGTAATGAAAAGTAAGGCATAGTAAAACAATTTGGAAAGAACTTTGGTGGAGATGGTGGCAGAACCAGAAGCATTGAACAACTCAATTTGGTGGTGAAGAGCATTTCTTGTGTAAAAGCATGGTGGGCTAATCTCTCTTGGGTTATGGAGGGGGCTGGACAGCAATCTGATGAAGAAGTAAATACCACTAAAGTACACTTGGATGGTGGATGTTCTGATTTAGTGGGTAGGTGTGAGTGATGTTTTGATTGACATTGTGGTGTTGGTGGAAGGAAATGGCAGGTTGTGCGAGGTATGGAAGGATTTGAAACTACATCATCCTGAGTAGTACGGGAGTGAGGAGGCTATTCAAGATTACTTGAAGCAATGACGAGGTGGAAAATCTGGAGGTTAAGTAAAATGGTTTTAATCTGCTGCATAGGGTTTACATTTCTGAAATGAAAGATGCCAGAAATGGAGTTCACGTAGCCTGGAACATGGGCAGTGCGCATAATTAATTGTTTAATTGTTGTTGATTAATTGTTTGCTGATATTTAGGTGAGTCTGTGGATGAACTTCATGATGTCTAGTAATTCGAGCAACTATTGTGATTCTGCTTATGATATTGGTGGTGCTGCATTCATGCCACAAAAGAAGGGAGTGAGGACAGTTCTGGAGGCCAAGTGGAGGCAACTCTACCGCTGTAGTAACTTCTGTATCCGGTGGAGGGTGCTGCAAAGGTGTGCAGTTAGATGTCTTCGGCTGAGTTATGTGACCATCATAGAAAACACAAATGACATTCTGAGAGGAAAGGAAGTAATGCCACACTCTCAAGGGTGAAGGGAAAGGCTTGCAGTAGACAGGTTCACTCAATGGGATGAAATCAAGAGGAAGGATCAACCTTGAGGGATGATGTGGATGGTGAAATTCAGGTATCTGAGTAGGAAAAGAAGGTGGTACAACTGGTGGAAATGGGTAGTTGTTAGAAATAGAAATGTCCAAAGAGATGGAGTTTCTCGATTGGGAGGAAGGCTTGCGCTTGATCCGCTTTTCTTGAGGGAAAGGATACAAAAGTAAAGCAGACTTTAGTGTGGAGAGACAACACGGAAAATATGATGGCGTGAAGTGAGGTAGTTGTCCAGAGGATGACTGATAAGGATCCGGCCTTGTACTTGCAAAGGGAATCATATAATTTGGCGCTGCTCTTGAACTTGAAAGAGAAATGGATGGTGAAGTAGAAAGAAGCTTTTGAAGTCTGGATGACTGGGTAAAACTTTTAAGGTGGTGGTGATGTCAGCTTTGGCTAACCAGGCGCCATTGCCAGTTAAATGCATGGGGCGGACAGCATGTGAGATGGTGAAGTAATGCATGGAATATTCCAAAGTAAGGATGGGACTGTTGATGTTTGATGTATCAGTGCCATGGGGGCAAGAGGGATGGATGATGTCTTACCAGAGTACTTCAAGGTGGCGATGAGACTGTGTTATTAGTGTAAATGGACCTGGTGTTGCCAGAGGTATAGAGACCTCCTGAGCTAACCCCCCAGGCTAGGTGACTGACTAGATATTTTTTAATTATTGAAAACCCATTTTTTTCATCTCCTCCTAAACTCCTACAGGTCTGATTGATAAAAAATCTTCAGTGGATCATTATTTGACCAATCTTATCAAAGGTAATTTAAAAGGGGGCGGTGGTGCAGTGGTTAGGACAGCCGCCCCATGTACAGAGGCTTAACGTCAATAGACAATAGACCTGACTCAACAGTTGTTGGGCCAGTTATCATGAAACTTGTATTATATGTCCACCAGATTACCTGAAACATGATATATGTATACTTCTATATACTGATATAGAAGTGTTGATCTCGACTCAGTGTGCTGACTTACAGACGTCTGTGTTAATCACTAAACTGATCAGACTTTACGAGTGACTTGAGTCACTTGAGTCAATATTACCCAGAGCATTGATCCCCGCTATTTTTTCAAGGAGAGCCACACTTCCAAGTCCACAGGAGAGGAACCTCGACTGCAAAATACCAAAAGCCATCTCCAACTAAGCATATCTGCTGACTTTATTTTCATCCCACTTAAAATACAGTATATGGAATGCATCCAGCTATTATTTAGGGCCCTATAAAATCAGTTTTATTTCTTCTTCTTTTTTTCCCCTTTTTTTACAATTTCGGAGCATTTTATTTCCATCATATGGTGTCTCAACATGTGCTGCACGGTGGTGTAGTGGGTAGCACTGTCGCCTCACAGCAAGAGGGTCCCAGGTTCCTTCTGTGGATGTTTGCATGTTCTCCCTGTGTGAGCATGGGTTCTCTCCGGGTTCTCCGGCTTCCTCCCACAGTCCAAAGACATGATGGGGATAGGCTAATTGATGACTCTAAATTGCCCGTAGGTGTGAATGTGAGTGTGAATGGTTGTTTGTCTCTACATGTCGGCCCTGGGATAGACTGGCGACCTGTCCAGGGTGTCCCTGCCTTCGCCCAATGATAGCTGGGATCGGCTCCGCCCCCCCCCCCCCCCCCCCCCCACCCGCAACCCTGAATACAGGATAAGCGGTAGACAATGGATGGATGGTGTCTCATCATGTGGTTGATGAATCAGAATTAAGATATTTACTGAAGAAACATTCTAGTAGTTCTAGTAGTTCCCCCCCAGCCCCCACCGACTTTTACCATGTCTAAAGTCAGCGCATCTGCCGATCCACTCGCAGCTATTAAAAAGATATCTAAAAGATAAGTCTGATTTGATAGACTTGTCTCTCCCTTTGTCTTAAAAATAAGTTTAGCTCAGATATACTGTATTAACTGCATGCCTGTTGTAGCTTTTAAACACGTAATGTTCCATCTTGGTTACTCACGACAGATCTTTGGGGTTCTCCATCGAATGCAGACGCCAGCTTGATTACAGGATTCGGCATAAGAAGCCACAGCAGTGCAGAAACACTCACAGTCTCCACCCGTGTCACAAGCACATGAGTCAAACGCACATGCTTCGTAGTATGGAGCAGGATCCACCTAGAGGCAAATGTATGATCATACACTATTAAGTTAAATGGAGACTGCTGCACTTCTAGTTCTACAGCTGTTTAGTTCTACATCTGAGAGGCAAACAAAATTATGGTTACTGCACTAAATATATCAGATACATATATGCAAATTAAGATTTTAGTATCGGTCATATGAAAAGGTTAAAGAATATGAACATTGATCTGTGCAACAGTATATTAAATAGTTATTCGCCTCTACTAGCTACGACATTATAATGCTGTATAGATGTTAATGCATTGCAAAAAATAATATAAAGTAATATATAATAATTAATGGGCAATATTCAAAATACAAATTTAAGTGTTTATTTTACTCCTTGGTCTATTTGCCTCTGTAGATTTCTCCTAATTTCACCATAAGTTACCTTTAATAAAACCGTGTTTACATATTTAAACATGTCGTTTCAGAAAACATAGTAAAAAAAATGAATTGCCTTAATGCGAGCAATCAAATGGGGAAGTTGATGGTAACATATTTTATTGTTATTATATATATTTTTTAACCCTATTGACCTGTATATCTTCATGTCTTCAACATGTATGTTGTTTTACAATTTACATTTTTTTTTTGACTTTCCAGTTTCATTCCTATCTATATTCTGAAGGTTTTTCCAGAGGGGCTTGTATGTATATCATGCATGGCCTCATTTATACAACATTTTATAACTAAAAACATGGAGGAAAGTTTTTTTCTATGGCTGTGACGGTATTTTCTGATTTATGGAGTGATACAAAGAGATATCCAAAATGTCCTCAATACAACCTTTGACTCCTATATGTCAGCCAAATTAAACATTTATATTTTCTAAGTATTTTGAACGTGATTTTATCCAATGTTCAGATTTCTGTTCTGAAAATCATTTCATAAGATTGTATCTCATGTTCATATTACATAAACATTTTCCATAATGTGTCTTAATGACAGTAATCAACAGGGGGAGTTTCATGGTGATTTGTATTTAACCCTATTCATTTTACAATCCTTATCTGTAAAGGCCAATTTCTCTGAATTAGCGTTTTCTCAGACTCAAACAGCGTCTTCAGTAGCGCTTACATCCACCAAACTTTCAAGTTTCATTCCTATTTATATTCTGAAAGTTTTTAACTAAAGTTTTTTTTTTTTTCATTTTATTTATGAATATTTTATTCCAAGGGATATAGTGTAAATAGATTTTGAAATGGCTGTTTTTCTGATTTATGGAGTATTAGAAAAGACATATCATAGTCTCCACTTCAACAACAACCTACAACGGAATGGCAGGCAGAGAAGACGTCACTCTGTATGATGCTGCACTGTTTCTGAGCCCACGCCTGTCTGTATGGGTTGGTTTTGCAGGGGCTGCCGATGCTCAGAGCATCAGGGCAGATTGGTAAATCCTTCCAGCTGTTCCCAAACACCAGCGAGTTGACAACCACAGCGTGGCCCCTTGTTGTGAAGTCATTATTTGCATTGTCATCATAGTTGCCACACAGCCCGCACACACGACCCTGAAAAAGTAGAGCTCCTTATATCATGTTGGTCAATCAAAATATCAAAGCAAAGCTTGCCTTTTGTTGTCTGAACAAATCAAACTTTCCTTCACAATTTGCACATTTACCTTATATTTGGGGCTAAGCTTGATGAACAAGCTGGTCTTCCTGTCCCATATGAAAATTAGTCCATTGTTGGCTTCAATCACCAGGTAGATACCCATAGTGCTGTAACGGAATGGGACCGTTTCTTCATTTCCACTTGAAAGGAGCTGGTAGCTTCCCTCGGTCAGAATCAGCTCTGCACTCTGAAAAAAGAAATGTATTGTTGGTCAATGTTTCTATATACAGAATATGAATAGTATAAATCAACCTGCTCTCACTGCCAAGGCATAAAAAATGAAGCAAACAGGACAGGAGACTGCTGTAAGTGTTCCATGTTAACATTAGTTGTTAGTAATGTGAATTTAAGAGTCTGAAATCATGTGAGTCATTAGTCAGTGAAGTTTATGTGAACACACTCTTTTCGAAAAACTAACCAAGAGGTGTTTTTGCCTTAACCTAAGTTTCTGTGAAGACAGAATTTAATTTACATTTTATAAGTTAGAGCGAGTCATGATATCAAATGCTTTATATTAATGGTTTACCCCCAGGAAGATCTTGATGTTCTTGGAGCAGGTGGTTCCAGTGGTTCCACATGGAACATTTTCAGTGAGTACTCTGAAGGTTCCATTACTCTGAGCACTGCCACAGTAGTCCTGAGGGAAAAAAACACATACATACAGATCATCCATATTAGTGGCTCTGCTTCACTCCTGACTTGCTGGTTCCCACCTTTCTCATTGGTCAGAGATACATGTTGGTGTTGATACAGTTACTGAAGTGAGGCAGTAGCAAGGTTATTACAACATATACCTATTTGTCTTGTATTTTGTGAGTGGAGCCAAACTGTTAGAAAGTGATATTTCTGTTGTACCATTGTCACAAAGTTGTAACACTAAAATCACAAAGAATATGAATGAAATGGACGCCCAGTGTTTCCCACAGGATTTTTGGAGACTATGGTGGGGGGGTTCGCGATCCTGTCCGGGGGCATGCCCCCCTGGGGAGAACATTTTTAATATATTTCATTTTAATGCATCAATTTGGTGAATTTTAAGAACCGAAATATGACATACCAATTACTGACCAATTTCTTACAAACTGCTGCTACAGATACAAATGTTCACATACTAAATGGGGTTGAGGAGTTTAAGCTTTCAAGAAAAGATGAAAACAAAAATGACTAAATCACAGTGCTGAGCCTTTATACTATTAGATTATTATGACTATTATTATTATTAATACTGTTAAATATAATATAATAAATATTTTCCGAATAGCACCAAGTACCTACCATACTAGGTTATAATTGAGCTACACCCCTGAAATGCCATGTCTCGAGGCTATTAGTAACAGATACTGTATACACTGTAGAAAATTTGAAGGCCACAGGTGAGATAGTTTTCCAGATATTGCTGTTTAAAAATGGCTTTCAGAGTATGACGCCAAAGACCGTCTCAACTACCCTTCATTCAATGATGTTTCATGAGAAATCTATTGACAGTAGAGACCTAATATTTTGGACTTTTCCTATTAACAAGTCTGTCTTCATACTAGATTTTTTTCAAGAAATTCTGTGATGGTCAGGTGGGAAGATTTTCAGAAATTTGATGAAATGACACGGAATGACCCAAATGCTAACAGGCTTAATGCATGGAATGAGTAAATAGCGCGTGCATATTTGAATACAAATGAGAAATCTATTGACAGTAGAGACCTAATATTTTGGACTTTTCCTATTAACAAGTCTTACTTCATACTAAATTTTTTTCAAGAAATTCTGTGATGGTCAGGTGGGAAGATTTTCAGAAATTTGATGAAATGACACGGAATGACCCAAATGCTAACAGGCTTAATGCATGGAATCAGTAAATAGCGCGTGCATATTTGTATACAAATCCCCCCCCCCCCCCCAAAAAAAAAGAAAAATATCGATTTAAAAAAAAATGTATATCGATATAGTATCACGATATATCGATATATTGTCCCACCACTTCTATACAAAACAACAACCCAGTATTTTCTGCTGTTTTTGTGCCACCACAATGACGTAAATGTGACAACTACTCCAAATTGGTCTATTGTGGGGGACACATAATGCTCATAATGTCCTCCCACAATATACTGTGTTGATGAAAAATATAAATTACATAAAAAAAACTGCTCTTGTTAGCTATGATAGCGATCACACCACCGTGTTGAAACGGAAACTTAAACAAATGTCGCTCAGCAAAGTCCTGACTCTTCTCTGTTCTGGCGCCTCAGTGGTGGAAGGAACTCCCGACCAATGTCAGGACAGCAGAGTCACTTAACATCTTCCGCAAAAGACTCAAGACTCACCTGTTAGGAGTTTCATCATGCATCATGAGGACCTAACACTTTTTTCTACTTTTACGCTCTTTATCGGTGTGGAAGAAAACTCTTCAGGTCCAATTCTGTGGCTGGTTCAAATGAGGTTTAATCACTGACAGTGGAGAAAAGAAATTCACAGTGTATCCATGAAGATCCAGTCTGTCGAATGGCCTGGCCGAGTTGGATTTATACAGAACATTCGAGAGAACAAAAGGGAAGGTGTCATGAGTGGATTTGCATTGAATCAACACGTCTCTCTGCAGAGGAAGAGACATCTGTTGATATCTACAAGGTGTGACCGTTCTCGGGAGAGCTAGATGATGTCACTACAGGGGTCTCTCATCGGGCCTTGATCAATGTATGAAAGACAAATGTTACGGCGACAGTTCATGAAGAGGGAAAGATCAAAGAGTCTTTTCATCAAGACTGCAAGGTTTAAATTCAATAGAAACAGCTCAGCAGGACATTTGATGTTCCCGAGAGAAAGGAACATTATATGGGGAACATATAAGAAATGTAAGGTAACACGTTTTCTTCTACATCGGCAATGATATGTTGGAAAAAAGTTTCTGCTAAATGCCCTAAATGTAATGCTGTCTGGTGCAAACACACAATTTTCATCACTCTGTTCACCAATTGTTTTTGTGTGCGTTCATACCTGAGTGAGAATGTATTCACAGCTGCCATCAAAAGAAAAGCGCTTCTGATCAAACGTCATGTAGTGTCCAGCACCGTAGACAGAGCAGGTTCCATCACAATGGTTGGTAGTGCACTGCCACTTCCTGTCTTTACAAGTGCTATAAACAGATACACATGAGATGGCACCAGGCTTATAATAAAAGGGATGCTTTGTATTTGATATTTGAAGTCACAGATAGGGGTGTGACCACTTGTGATTTACCTACCAGGTGTTGCAGTCCACCTTGGTGGTCTCTCTAGGCTGGTAGGATATGCCATTGTGGACACAGGGACAGGCCTCTGGCTTGATGCAGCCACCTTTACCATCAGACACCATCCCAGATGGACACATACAGCCAGAGACACACTCTGTGGTCACCTAGAGAGGAGATCAAACTTACAATCCAGTTTTTAGATGCACATTAAAATATTATAATGTCTTCAGCGTCAGGCATCAAGTCTTGCCTCTTGTCCATATCACACTTGTGCCCAGGCAACCAATCAATTGGAGGAAAAAGTAGGCTTTACTACCACTTCCTTCCTGTTTTGTTGCTGGTAAATGTGGTAGGAACAGACAATGGCAATTAGCGTTTTTTGAATTACGACAAACCAAAATGCCTTTTGCAGCGTGTCTCGGTGTGATCTGCCCCTGAGACAGCGCCCACCTGTCACTCAAAGCAGCCACGCCCTAATTATGCACTTTAAGCTTTAATATAATTATATAAACAGGTGAGCTATATAAAACTTCAACCTTCGCACATATGAAAGGGGATACTAGCTATAGAAATCAAAATATTCTTTTGTACCAGGATGATTATTTCTACTGTAAAGTTGGGTCTTTTAACATGGAGGTCTATGGGGATTGACCATAGACTGTGTTAAAGTCATTTTAGTAGCTAACTGCATTGGTGGTGGTGTGGTAGTGACCTGTCAGTCACAAGGTAGTCCCGCCCCTAAAGCATCCTCTGCTTTCTGGTCTATTAGACTCTAAATGGACCATAATTTATGAAATTAGCAAACTAGTGATGACTAGTTTATTGAGACCATAAACTGGTGTTTAAATGTTTATTTATTTTTGCAACCAAAGAAGTCGCCTCCAGATGTCCAGGATAGAATGTCAATTTAAGGCACTTTACCTTAGCTTCTTTTTCAGAAACAAAGGTTGCTGCCTGGGATTGAGCCTCAAGTGATCATTTGATGATCTGCACTCTACCTTGTAACTCAGATTATAAATGTTCCTTAATGTTTGGGAGAAGGTGACTCACACAGGCCATGTCTAATGTGTTGCAGCTCTTCTCACACTCAGTTCCTTTTGCAGCCTGACCATTAGCAGAGCAGTTGAAGAAAACCATGGGAGGAGCACAGGCTGCTGGGAAAAGACACATCAGAAATTACTTTAATGTATTTCTAAAATGCATCTTGGTCAATATTTTAACTTCACTGTTGGCCTGATTTAATGCAAGATAGTGTATGTTATATCTTAATTAATAGAGCTTTATTAGAACTTGAAGATTTGCAGAAGAGACATTCAGTAGTTTACATTTGTAATATATTTAAATGTTGGTTAGGCATGGGACGATAAAACATTCTTGTCACAACTATCCTAAATCAATTCAAACTGTTAAAATTACAGTTTAACATAATGATATGACTTTACATTACAAATATTTGTATTGTGTCACAGAAAAATATACATCTTTTTTTGTGAAAAACAATCAAACAATCTTAAATAGATGATCATAAATCATAAAGTCTACCTGCAAACATTATGAATGAATAGAAATGTATTTTTGTATCCTATATTTTTAAAATCAGGCTCTATGTTTCACACCTCTACCATGATAGTAGGGCTGTTGGAATGAACTTTGGGAGTAAAATATAATTTGAATAGTAAAAAAAAAAAGTACTATTCCAACGCTGAAATTTGTATTAAAATGTTTTTTCTAACGTTTGTTTTCTAACGTTAGCTAATCTTGCCCTCCTCACCTTGGCCTCCCCGCATAAACGGGTGCTTTTGACACATTGGGCCCTAGTTTCGTGGCGCAGTGCAGGGTGGCGCAGGGTGGCGGAGCCGGCACAATGCAAATTTTGACCAGCGTAACCTTGCGCACGGTCAGTTAGGCAGTTTTGTGGATCGCCTGCACCAAGATGGGTGTGGCGGCGCAGCAGCGGGAGGCGTCACAGATTCAGCTTGGCGCAGTGGAAGTTTCGTGGCAAAAAGCCTCGCCGAGACTGCGCCGAAAGCCCGCCAGCTCCAACCTGGTCTACTCTTGGCGCTGGCGGAGTGGCAGTTTGGCTCATCGGCGCGCAGTGCGCACACGTCACCAAGACCTCACAGGCAGGTTTCCACAGTTCCGGGCACATTTAAATGCAATAAATCACAACAAACATTAATTAATGCAACTAATTGAATTGACACGTGAATTTATATCTATATAGATTGTCCCATCACATCTGACGTCAGATCAACGCGTAACGGAAACTCAGCCTGACTGAATTAACACAGCTGAAACTTGGCCCTCTCGGACCAAAACATCAAGGGCCCTAGTTTCGTGGTGCAGCGCAGGGCGGCGCAGGGTGGCGGAGCCGGCGTAATGCAAGTTTCGACCCGCGCAGCCTTGCGCACGGTCAGTTTGGCAGTTTGGTGGAACGCCTGCGCCAAGATGGGTGTGGCGGCGCAGCAGGGGGAGATTCAGCTTGGCGTAGCGGAAGTTTCGTGGCAAAAAGCCTCGCCGAGACTGCGCTGAAAGCTCGCCAGCTCCAACCTGCTCTACTCTCGGCTCAAGGCGCAAGGCGTAAATAAAGTCCATTCATTCAAGGCGAATCACAGCTGGCGGATTGGAAGTTTGGCTGACGGCGCGCAGTGCGCACACGTCACCGAGACCTCACAGGCAGGTTTCCACAGTTCCAGGCACATTTAAATGCAATAAATAATCACAACAAACACTATTTAATGCAACTAATTGAATCGACACGTGAATTTATATCTATATAGATTGTCCCGTCACATCTGACGTCAGATCAGATTCGTAACGGAAACTCAGCCTCTCGGACCAAAACATCTCCCTCTCTCTCTCCTGTTTTTTATAATATCGCCATTGTTATTATTATGATACGCACACACAGCGCGTGATGCGCGTGGTGGGAGCGGCGGCGCTGCTTCTGTCATCGGGTTGTCAAGTAACGAAACTTGCACTAAACCTCCCCTAACGCATTAAAGGTGAGGAGAGGAGCTCATTTGATTGGTGAAGATCTGAATCGGCTGTATTAATCCCAGTCCACGCCTCGTCTCCTCCTCGTCTCCCACTCACGCCTTCTTCTCCTCCCTCTTTCCCACTTGTGCGGGTGGGAGTGACGGGAGGTATGCCGGCGCCTACCTGCGCGGTGCACGAAACTTGCAAAGTCCAGGCGGACACACCCCGTCGGCGTGGCGCAGGTGCACTGAGAACTGACTGCGCCTGGTCTACGAAACTAGGGCCCCAAGTGACGAAACTTGCACTGCACCTCGCCTTGGCGCATTAAAGGTGAGGAGAGGAGCTCATTGGATTGTGAAGATCTGAATCGGCTGTCTTAATCCCACTCCACGCCTTCTCTCCTCCTCGTCTCCCACTCACGCCTTCTCTCCTCCCTCTTTCCCACTTGCGGGGGTAGGAGTGACGGGAGGAGTGCCTGCGCCCGACTGTGTCGTGCACGAAACTTGCAAAGTCCAGGCGGACACACACCGTCAGCGTGGCGCAGGTGCGCTGCGCCCCTACTGCGCCTGGTGTACGAAACTAGGGCCCATTAAGTCTGATGAACAATAAAGTTTTCTGAATCACAATCTCACTATCAGAAATAGCAACATTGGCGCACACGCAGAGATAACCGCGCGGCAGCACTTGGTGAGATGAAAAGAAAAATATGGACGGAGCTCTAGAAGCGATGACGTCATGACAAAGATGCATTCATGCTGCTTACTGCTAGCTAGATCGATCCGCGTTTCGATCAGCTTATTCATCTGCTCTTGGTCTCAACGAGACCAAGAGCAGGATGTACATGAGAAAGTGAAAGTAGAGCTGAAGGTGAGACGAGGAGTGCGTAGCCATGGCAACAGGGACACAGCATCACCAGGAGAACGGCAATGTGGTTGTTTTACTTTCTTAATTCTTATTAATCTTAATTCTAGAAAGCTATCAGCTTTTGGTAATTCAACATATTTATTGGTAATGTTTTTGGAACGCCCTCTCGTGGACAGGAAGTAAAACAACCACATTGCCGACAATGGCATTGGCAACTTATCAGCCTGTGTAGTTAATATTAATAATAGGTAATAATAGCTGAATTTGACATTAAATATTTGAATATAATTTGAATATTGAAAAAAATATGTAATGAAATTTGAATAGTATTATAGAGGAAAATTGACAGCTCTACATGATAATGAGACAGCTTTTTCAAGTCACCACGATGGATTAATTGGGAGTGTGTTTTATTGCTTATCCACAATAAAATCCTATATGGTCCCATGTTGTTAGGTCGATTTGCTAAAGCTGGCTTTCTGCCTTGATTCTAGTCTCTAACCACGTCCTGATAAATGAACATATTTCCTTTCAAACTGTTATCATCTGACAAATTCCCAGGTTGTATTTTCAAAAATAGAATTAGTTCAAATGATGCAGCCAACAACTGTCAACAACTGTAACTGTATTGCGATGTGAGTTCATGTGCTACAATCTGGAAGGAAGTTATTAGATATTATGGAACTTACATGGCTGTACAAGAAACTCTCCAATGCAGCTGAGTTTGCCCTCCTTACACGTGCTTTTGGAGAAATATGTTTAAAAAAAAACACATTAATAAACATACACCATACATCACACTGTTTACAAGTGTTCTTACAACTGTAAATAAAATAGATAAAAAGGAGTGAAGATTGAAAACATGCCTGTGTCTCAAATGTGTTGAATGGTGTTTGACTACAACAAATCAGTCACTGTAATTATCATGATGAGTTTAGAAACACTCAAATGTTTAAATTTCTTTATTTTAGCTTTTAGCTTTTTTAGTAAAGACATTATAGACTGTGGATTAAAGACTAAGATACAAGGTATAGCTGACATAGCGAATTCCATACACATTAAATAAAATAGCAGTAGAAGGGACATTTCCATTCAAATCAACGTAGCAGGATGCTCAGAGCAGCGGACATTTTTATGTGCACTGTTGCCATTGTGGCGGTTGTAGCGCGCCACTTCTCTATAACGTAAACTGACTTACAGCATGTGGTGGACTCTCTGAGGTGAAGTTTTCCAGTAACAACTCTCAGTGGAGTTGCAACGTTACTAAACTCAGGGAGACAGACTGGATGTGTCTAGCTATCTACCTATCTGCCTAGCTACATATCTACCTATCTGCCTATCTACCTAGCTACCCAACTATCTAGCTACCTATCTGCCTAGCTACCTAGCTACCTATCTACCTATCTGCCTAGTTACCTAAATACCTATCTGCCTAGCTACCTATCTGCCTAGCTACCTCTCTACCTAGCTACATATCTGCCTAGCTACCTATCTAACTATCTGCCTAGCTACCTATCTACTTAGCTACCTATCTACCTATCTGCCTAGCTACCTATCTAGCTAGCTACCTATCTGCCTAGCTACCCATCTAACTATCTGCCTAGCTACCTATCTAACTATCTACCTACCTATCTGCCTATCTACTTAGCTACCTATCTGCCTAGCTACCTATCTACGTATCTGCCGAGCTACCTGTCTACCTACCTACCTATCCGCCTCGCTACCTATCCATCTAGCTACCTATCTACCTAGCTACCTATCTACCTATCTGCCTATCTACCTAGCTACCTATCTGCCTAAATACATATCTGCCTATCTACCTAGCTACCTATCTGCCTAGCTTCCTAGCTACCTATCTGCCTAAATACATATCTGCCTATCTACCTAGCTACCTATCTGCCTAGCTACCTTTCTACCTATCTACCTAGCTACTTATCTGCCTACCTACCTAGCTACCTAACTACCTAACTGCCTGTCTGCATAGCTACCTATCTACCTAGCTACCTATCTGCATATCTACATAGTTACCTGCCTACCTAGCTACCTATCTGCTGAGCTACCTATCTACCTACCTACCTAGCTACCTATCTATCTAGCTACCTATATATTTAGCAACCTATCTGCCTAGTTACCTGCCTACCTAGCTACCTATCTACCTAGCTACATATCTGCCTACCTACCTAGCTACCTAACTACCTAGCTGCCTATCTACCTAGCTACCTGTCTGCATAGCTACCTATCTACCTATCTGCCTAGCTACCTATCTAACTATCTGCCTAGCTACCTATCTACCTACCTACCTATCTGCCTAGCTACCTATCTATCTAGCTCCCTATAGCTACCTATCTCCCTATCTGTCTAGCTACCTTGATACCTAGCAAGAAATCTTTCTCCAGAGCTGTGTCCGCTCTCTTCCTGATGAGGTGTGTGACATAAGCCCACTGACGTGTGTTGTCACCATAGCAACTAACAACAATCTCCAATTTCAATGACAGTTCAATGTCCCTTCTACTCCTATTTTATTTTTATAACATCGAAGCAATAAAACTTGTGCAAGTTATGTACGTACCACATGACCCCGTCCTTGTTGACGACCTGACCGGGAGGCAGTACTGATCCTTTGTCATAACAGGGACACTCCTGAGACAGGACACACTTCCCAGTGTCATCCAGATAGGTTCCCTGTGCACAGATGCAGCCGTCAATTGGTGGGAAGGAGAAGTGACAGCTGAGGTCCGTGGTGCTGATGCAGCGGCAGGTGTGGCTGCTGGACGTGATGTTGTAGGAGTAGACCATGCTGCTGGGGCAGGAGCTGGCATATTTACCTGAGGACCAGAATGTCAAAGAAACACAGTGGGACAGTGGTCAGAATCAACCTGACACGGTCATCACACCCCTCCATCATGGAGAAAAAAAACTGTCTATTTAAGAAGTTGTAGTTAATGTTTCCAGAGAAGCAAGAGAAAACATCCTGGCTGGAAACATGACAAACTGTCATGGGAATGTTCACGGTCCAGGACAGGGGGACTCTGCAAACCACCAGAACACCACGTATTGTAGGAGCAATATCTCCACGATTCTCGGATTTAATTCAATTGATGAACAAAGATGAGAAAAACACTCAGGTCCAGATCACTGGACTGACCAGAATGGAATGTGAGGCCTCTTTATGGCCTTAAAAACAACATCTCCACACATCTCCGAAGGTCGGGAGGACACAGACCTTCAGAAACACCAGACTTTGAGGCCCATAAACACAACTGGAAACTGATTGAAGTATAAAAGATAACACCTTATCTCTTCCTCACTATTTGTTCCCAAGTCATGTTGAAGATCCCTTCCTCCCCTCTTGGAGTCATAAACTAACGACCTGGTCTGTGAAAACGAAGGGAAGGGGGGTATCCCCCCCCCCTTCCTGCTGACATGCAGAGAGAGGTCACATGAACTAAGCTAAGCATGTTCAAATTTAGACCAAACCAAGAAAAGGATGAGATATATGTTCAATGTTAGTTTAAAACCACCCATAATAATCATTAAGGAATAATAAGCATACTGGCTACTTCCTGTCGTTCTACGCTGAAGAACAGAGAATCTGAAAATTAGATGCTCAAAAATGCTAAAAATTAACATTGTCATTGTAATGGACTTACTACTGCACTCATGGAGTCAGAGGGAAAATATGTAACTTGCTCATCAATCTGCCCGCATCACCGAGGACAAAATGCTTACTAAGTTATCAAACTTGTTTGCATCTGTGTGTTTTGGATCAAAAGTTCCTTTCAACTCTACTAAAAATATTTAGTTCAAAATGATTTGTACAGAGAAATGTTTACAGTTCATGTTTCATTCGTTTTGACCTATTATTCTGTGTGAGAACCATATGCAATGTGTTAGAAGGAGCCAACTTTGACCATAAGGGCGAGATTGTGTGTTATCAGAATATTATGTATACATTTAGGGAATCCCATTACGAGTGGTTCTATTGAAGGCCCTCCTGAACCGGCCCCTCCTCAGGATCGGGTTCAACTAAAATCACGCCCCCTGCGTGTAGCATAAAACAGAGCATTTCCAATAGCTCGTCGAGTAGAGTTGGAGAGGGGGGTCGAGGCTTAGCTGGCTTCCCCTCCCCTTTGCTTCACTTAATTTTCTTTCCTTTTTCCTTTCTTCGCCGTTGATTCTTCTTTTTGCATTTTTCGGGTATTGTTACTATCAGTAACATTTTCAGTCTTAACAACTAAGAGTCCCTACAATGATCACTAAGTATTATGAGTAAGCTATATAATTAGTTATCCAAGAATTAACGTCACACCACAACGTTGCCTCCCAGCAGCAGCAACCCGAGGCAGAGACAGCCTCCGAACCGGATGACCAGCTACAAAACCACCGCAGAGCGACACTCGTGGTCCTGAACCATCTCTCGGCAGACGACCTGCAACCTGCACTGCCCTAATTCACCGACGGGAAGAGTAACTGCTTGGGGTTCCGAGGAAAAGCCGAGACCACGCTGCAGAACGTAAGACCGACACAGTCTACACTCAGTTGGTGACCAGAGTTGAAGCGAATGGTGAAACTAATTAATAGCGTTCTCTAATATTTTATATCCGTTGAGGCATTAGGCTTTATTACTAAGAAAAATTCTTAGGAGAAACACACACTCGTCCTTATTGCCAAACTCCCTATCTTCATGGTTAATCAGTTTCTTTCAGTTATACTTCTTGTGTTTTGTGTGTGTTTATGTTGATTCCACTTATACTCTTTTATTCACTTTGTTTAATCCTTAATTATTCAATAAATACCCCAAAATCATAAAGTCGTTGTCCGTTGATATTTCTCCTGTGAAGAATACAAAGATCCCTATTTCAAGAACTTATGATCTTTGGAAATGAGACTGATTTATTAAATTATATTGATTAATTGTTAATTAATGAATAAGTGGTCATTAGAGTCATTAAAGTGAACTCTATAAAGTTCTGTCTGACCAACAGATGGTGCCCCTTTCACGAGAGCAGGTATTAAAATTGTATTGTGTTAATACACATTGATATACATATTTTAATATCGTCCTTAGGTTCCTTACATAGTTTACATAGTGTAGGTACTTTACCTCGCTACAATATTATTTTGGTACCATTACTACACTACACCATCGACCAGCATCAGTGATGTTGGTGACAAGAGTTCCTGCACAGAGCCCAAAGATATTACGACCAAACCCACCAGATAATTTAGGGAGAAATGATATGTTACCTAAAAGTGAGCCAGATGTATACATCTAGATTCAGTGTCTTGGTTCATGAACCTGCCTCAGTTTGTTGTATTTTGCTGCATTATACAGTAAATCTCAAGGATGTATTTGTGTCCATCCATCCATCCATCCATCGTCTACTGCTTATCCTGTATTCAGCGTGGATTTATTTCTGTCTTTGTTATTTTTTCATGGTAGTAAAAAGAGTTTAAGTATAGGACAAAGTAGGCTCCTATAATACACCTCACCTCACCTCCTGGACACATCATCAGTGATTCTCTGGGATCATAGGGTGTTTTGTTTCTGAATCAGACACCCTCACCCAGGCGACCAAGCCGGGGGTGATCAGTCCCCCGACTTGTGTCGAGGTACTGCACTACGCCACGCCTCCCCCCTCCTCAACCAGCCAACGTGGAGCCTTTTCAGACACTTCCAGGATGTTTTTGATGGCTCTTCGCCTGTGCAGTCCACAAAGGAGCCACATATAGTAATGGGAAACTGAAGACCTACTGACGATCTGACAACAGACCATACCAGTGTTACTGCGCAATTCAGCCCACACTCTCCACAAATTTGCATTGTGCTAATCAGTGTGTTGGAGTACCTTTGTCTGCACAAGACACTCATTTTGAATGTCATTACCACTAAGACATCAGATGTTAAAAACATATAAATACATGTTATTATAGTATTGTTAGTAACATGTATATAGGCATATACTACCAGTATTCCTCATCTCATAATTTAAAGATATCATTCAGAGTATTTGATTCATTCTCACTATAACATCTCTTCATACTCATCAGCTGCTTTTCAACACAAATTCAAGCCAGCATTGCAGTTTGGCTCAAAGCTTATACTTTTTTGCATAGCTTTTCAACAAACCCTACATTATTTCACAGTTTGTATGTATTCTGGTCATTATTAAAGGCAGGAATCCGCATTAGGTTTCAGCTTGTCAACAGGGAGCATTCACAACCGCAAGTTCTTCAGAACTTGCCTTCTTTAGTAATTAGTGTTGTTGTTGTTGTTGTTGTTGTTATTGTTGTTGTTGTTGTTGTAATGGCTATTATTGTTATTGCTGTTATATAATTTGTATTCTTTTGGGTTAATACATTTAAACTCCAGTGACTGTGATTCTTAAGTAACGCAGTGTGGATGTAGAATAGATCGAACTGCTTGTATGCCATAAACCTCCAAAGGGCCTTTAGGAAGCAGACTTCTCAACACAGCTTCAACGTTTCGGAGCACCGCAGCAAGATGTTTCCATTTTTCATCCCAAATGCCACAACCCATTTAAAACGAGGCCTTGCTACATCACACTTGTATAAGACAAAAACTGCAGTAATAAAAGCAGCAAGGCCTCTTGTGTTCTGACTGTTTCAACGTGGTCCCACATTCAATCTTTCTATAGAATCCCAAGGGTTGTTTTCTGTTTCACAATAACTCACCACAGGTGGTCTTCCTCCAGCCGCTCATCTGGATGCCAGCAGCTGCACAGGCGTGGACGTAGGAGGAGACGGCAGCACACATGCAGTCCTCACTTTTCTCACAGTTACAGCTGTCATACATGCAGTTCTGTGAAAGCAGTGCAGTGTGAGTTCATGTCACAGGTCTGGTACTCAGAAACACATGCTGTGAGCCTTACGTCTCTGTACGGATCAGGGCTGATCTCTGAGTGACAGGAGGCGAACACTCCCTGAGGGTCAGTCAGCATGGAGCACCAGTGCTGGGCGTACTTCTCTGTCATTGACAAACAAGACCGGCATGAGTCATTGTGAAGAACCCACAGTGACAACAGTGACTTATGAGTTAGACCTACCATTATCCAGACTGAGACTGCAGGGGTTTTCAAAGTGGTTCTTTACATCGGGGCAACCAGCATGTGTCTTCCAGCTGTTGACAAAACCAGCTGGTGTGGCATCTGGAACGCCACTGAGCTTAAGGAAGTCATCAGCTTGGTTACTGTTGAAGTTCCCACACAGACCTGCAGGCAGACACCATTAGACATGTGATGACATAGTCAGAAAATCATCAACATATGCTAAAAACTCTTAAACATACCGGTATCACTTTGTTAAGACATAAAACATTTTCAATGCGTTACAGATAAGACCCAAATCTTTCTTTAGTAATATCCTTTTTCATGGAAAACAATCATATGATCTCAAATAAGATGATCATAAATGATAAAGTCTTCCTGCATAAATACATTTTGAACAAATTCTCAGATCTCTACCATGATGGCATGTTGACAGCTTTTTCGTGATGGTGTTTATATTTAATTCACCACAATCAACCTATTAATAAAATGGTAATGTCAGTATAAACTGTTGGACTGATTGTGTGGGAACTCCTTCCCCTCAGAGCAGAAGAATCACAATTGAGTACTCACTGCAACAACCAATCGGGATCAATACCACCATCATTATTTGAGTTCAGATCATTTACCACAGGTATGGGCTTGGTAGTCGCTGGTCACTGTGACATAGAGTTGCATGACCGGCTGGAGCTGCACTTCCAACAGAACACCGACAGACGTCTGCACCAGCAGGTAGAACGAGGACGCTCTGAAGGCTGAGATCCCAGCTAGGGGTTCACACAGAGGTGAGAGGAAACAGTTCACAGGAAACGCATCATTCAACTGTAATGATCATTTTCTGCAGGCTGTTATCCTGACCAGGCTTGAGGCAAGTTAAATAATCTGCTGTAAAGATGATGTTTATTGGAAAATGATGCTCATGAAGTGTGGTATTATTATATTATTATTATTATTATTGCTGTTATTATTATTGCTGTTATTATTATTATTATTATTATTATTATATTTATTTCCATACCCTCAATCAATATTTGTGAGCTTGATCTGCTCGTTCTCAAAGCCAAACACAGAGAAGTAGGTGGCCGTTATACACAAAACCATTGTTTTCCTTTAGAGCCATAGTCCTGCTGTGTGCGGCTCTAGATGCACATAAACATTTAAATATTCTCAACTTTTCAGGGCAAAGTGCGGTGTCGCAATGCACGTCAATGTCCCACTTGGGAGTTCATATTTAATTATATATATAATGATATCTTAGACCACAGGAATAAAATGTATGATTTTTGAAAATGGTTATGGCTCCCCTCTAGTCTACTGTTGAGCTGAGGTGCTGCCCGCCACTCCTTTTCATCAGCTGGTAATGAGATTCATCACATTGGTATGGAAAGTGGATTGGACCAAAACGTCTACTTCTGCATCCGCTTTAGCTTAAAGGAAAACACCACCGCATTTCCATACTGAACTATGTTCTGCTCTGATGTTAGATGAGGTGATACATACCTCCCTCTCCTCTGTGCGTGCACTCAATGGCTCTTGCGCGCACTCCGCGCAGCGCTAATTTGCTAGCATGTAGCTTGTCCTTAGGATCCAAAGGGGGGTGAAGTTAGAAGCGACCAAGCACTTCCACGTTGTCCCTATTTAAATACGGTTACGTGAGTAGTTACACGACCCAAGTTTGGTTACACAAAATGAAACATGCCACTTTTTCTAAGCGGATAACAAGGATAACTATATAGTATGGAGGAATAACAACTGGAAGCACTTCGACGTCGGCGCAGTAATATCATCACTCAAAACATGACGGGACTATATACCTTCTGCTTGTTTTCACAACCCTGTACGATGCACGTTATAACCATGATGACCTCAACTGTGCACAAACTACTACAGGTAGTGCAGGCGACGGCGTGCAGGTCACGTAGGTTCTATTGACGGAAGTAAGAGGGGGAGCGGAGTGATGATATTACTGCGCCGACGTCGAAGTGCTTCCAGTTGTTATTCCGCCATACTATATAGTTATCCTTGTTATCCGCTTAGAAAAATTGGCATGTTTCATTTTGTGTAACCAAACTTGGGTCGTGTAACTACTCACGTAACCGTATTTAAATAGAGACAACGTGGAAGTGCTTGGTCGCTTCTAACTTCACCCCTCTTTGGATCCTAAGGAATATACTGGGACAAGCTACATGCTAGCAAATTAGCGCTGCGCGGAGTGCGCGCAAGAGCCATTGAGTGCACGCACAGAGGAGAGGGAGGTATGTATCACCTCGTCTAACATCAGAGCAGAACATAGTTCAGTATGGAAATGCGGTGGTGTTTTCCTTTAAGATTTGTTCATCATATGATGACAGAACATTCTTAAGGTGTGTGTAAAGACTACATTTTTAACTAAAGGCTTATGAAAAGTTCCTGGGGGGAAACATTATAATTAGATGTGATGCGTTCACAAAAGTGGCCACCAGATGGCAGCATTAGAGCACAAATGGTAACCTGCTGAATTTGAATTTGCTGTTCTGCAAGCCGATTTTGTTGTAAATGCTGTTTAAGATTGGTTGATTTGTGGCAATGCTTTAGTGCAGCCAAGGGGTATTTTTTATGTATTGGTGTGAATTATAATTTACGTTGTGATTATTCTATTAGTCTATTTGACTCTAAATACCCTATACCATAATAGCATAATTTACGTTGTTTATCTCACCGATCAAACTTACATGAGGAAGTATTTAAGGCATTCACATAAGTAAAGGGAGAGCTTAGATATCGTATTTGAGGCCTGACAATTAAATATTTAGGAACTTAGAAGCCTAACAGGAACTGAAATGAGTGTTTATTCAGTCATTCAGCTCAAATAATAATATATACAGTTAACTATAAATACAATATAAATGTCACTCACCAGCAGAGAAGGGCAATTGAGCGTAGAGGCCATTCACAAAAACCTTGCCATTGGGCTGGATGGTGATCACCTTTATGTGAAGGAGAGCAGATTACTTAGTATTGAGAGTCTTGGTGTGTGTTCAATAATTAAAAAAAGGCCACAAATTAGCCACCATATTGTTGATTTCTTATAGCATATTTTCAAATTTTCTATTCTATATTTATGCTCTTTACTTTTGCTGTACTTTGCCTGTATTTTAATATCCTCTTCATATGTAATTTTATGCACCAACAACAACCTGCTTGGCAATAAAATGTATTGTGATTCTACTTGCACTGCTTTATCATGCAACAATGCATACATGTTGATAAACTGATAAAAACATAAAAGTGGACATGACAATCACCATAATACTATTATGATAATAGATTCAATCTAGTTCCTAGTCTAATCTAGATTATTTTATTTTAGATATAATAACAATACTAAAGATATCAATTTATTTTCCATGAATAGTGCTGTGTGAGTGAGTATCATACTCACATGAGCCCCTCCGGATAAACCCAAGGTAACAGACTTGAGACAGGTTTCACTCTCGGTCAGTCCACACTGCACAAGTTCTCCCTGCACCACAAACTGGGATCTGCTGCAGTCCTGAACATACAAACACACTATGAGCTGGACTGAAAGAAAGAAGGCCTACCAGACTTCACCTCAACTCTCTCAAAATCATTATCGCTAGCAATTAGCATAAGATAATAGAAAGTTAAAAACAGTCAAGTTTGGCTTTATGTTCAAATAAAGTAGACCAAGCAGTCCACGTAGGCCTTTGCATTAAATCAGCAAGGAATGCCCAACAGAGAAAATGTCCGTAACTGTAATGCTGCACTAGTGATGGAAAAATGAGCTGCATTTCCAGGCTTGAGACACAAACTGTGAAGTTAAGTTACGTTTAACTAACTGACATATTGATTATATGTGATGGAACAAACAATGATGGACAAACTTGTTCTTTGAGGGAATTTTCTCTATACCTGATTCCCTCAGTACAATACATGCCAAATACATGTCATCTTATGAATAGGTTCACATTTAATCTGAGTTATTAAGTGTCTGCTTCTCCAGGCGAGGCAAGGTCACAAACAAGCTCACATAACTCAGGGCCGAACATAACATTCTCACGATGTACATCGTGCATTAATAAATATTTCTGCATAAGACATCTACTAGAGGTCTCCTTGCTTCGACTCATACATATTTCCATAACAGTTCTTCTTTTCAACACACATTACTTTGTATAATAAGGTAATAATAGTTCATTTGGTTATAAGTTATTAAGACACATTTACAAGCCTTGATCTTACTGTAGGTGATGGGGACAGTCTTTCACATTTACCCTCTTTTAATATTTAGATGAACTGATATATGGGATGATACGGAGAGGATTTGTTAAATTTCAACAATATTCCCAACCTTCTATTAAAAATAGCTTTAACTGGTTTGAGGCGTTGTTTAGGTTTGTGTGCACTACCTGAGCCAGGACATAGGAGCAGGCTCCATGGAAGGTGTAGACTTTTCCATCGAAGGTGCTGATGTGAGCCCCTCCCTCCACACTGCAGCTTCCTGGACAGTTCCTCTCTACGCATGTCCACTGGCCGATCTCACACACACTGTCAGCACACAGTTTCATCTTACTTAACAGCCCAAAACAAACTCAACATACAAATTGATCTGTGCCCTGGACACACATTAACAGAACACAAGTCAAATGTTTTCTCATCCTTAAACAAAAGCCATTTTATGTATTTGTTTTTCTTGGTTGATCGTTGTCAGCCTGGTCTCCTAAAAATGATGTTCCCACACAACAAATGTGCATCTTGAATTACATTTCAAAGGAAACCTATTTTGTCATGGATTACTTGTGTTCTTGATATCACAAATGAGTTTGCACAAGTCTGCCTAGCGAGGTCTGGGTGCTGGACGGGTCTAAAAACAAGAGACTTTCCGCAGGACACTGCTGTTAGTGCCCCGTTGGAACCATGTAGTTTGGCTGTTTAAACATGACCAAGTAGTTGCGTTTTTGTTCTGTTTCAATTTTGTAGTCATTGTAAGACGAGCCACAATTTTTTTTTACATAAACCTAACAATGTCGGTTTGTATCGTTGTTTTATTTTATTTGTTGATGTGTTTCAAACTGTTTCAAACTGTAATCCCCCAAAAAATGCATATCCCTGGAAACCAAACTAAGAGTGCACTATAGTTTTATGGCACGTACTTTTGTAGGAGACAGGGCAGCCACCATCTCCTTAATTGTTGGTTTATGAACAAACAATAAAACTACATAAATTGGTTTAGGCAGATAAACATCACACCATGGTTTGGCTTAAATTTCTATGAAACTGAAACGAATCAAAACAAAAACGTGACAAAACTACTTTCGCAACATCACTTTTAGGCTGATCTCAAGGGGGTTTTTTTGTCAATAAATAAATAAATAAACTAACGTCAATTTTTCTGGCAAACAAATGCATTTTCCATAATGTGGAGTGTTCCCTTAACATACCATTTTTTGCAGTTACTGGAGTAGGACTCCCCAGGTCCATAGATCTTGTTGTTGTAGCGGCAGGAGCACTCTTTGAGTGGGACGCAACCCTTTCCATTTAAGTCATCCAGCACCATGCCTGAAAGTCATCAAAGGGTCATGGAAACATATGTGTGTGTGTGTGTGTGTGTGTGTGTGTGTGTGTGTGTGTGTGTGTGTGTGTGTGTGTGTGTGTGTGTGTGTGTGTGTATCTGTGTGTGTCCGTGTGTGTGTGTGTGTGTGTGTGTGTTTCCACTCTGCTGTACCTGCAGGGCAGAAGCATCCATCAATACAGTGGTTGTCACAGGTGTGGCTGGCCTCTGGGTTGGAGCAGGTATCAGCACAGGGACTCCCACACTCTTTATACTCCATTTTGTATGGACATGACTTCCCTGTGAATAAATCAGATGTTTTTCACCACTTGACTTACATAAGCTGAACATTCATCAACACAAACGTGTCAGTGTTCCAGGGAATTAAATATTTTGCTTCATTGCCACTTGGTTCAGGATTTATATGAAAAACAACATTTTTAGATGAGTTCTAAGTAACTGATTCACATGACATGTTCAGTAGATTTTTTTAAATCCCTTATATAAATGGAAAGTTGAATTCATGCGCCAAATTAAAGTATTTTAGTCCTCTTTCCATCCCTGCATACGTGTACTACATATACACTTGTAAAAGCTAATGCGATCCAATACAACAGGACAGCCATGAATTCCACTCTATACGGTATAATGTAACTATGGGTTTATAACTGTAGGTTGTAGTTTGTAGTGGTGTTGGACACAACTTTTGTTGTGACTTTCCAACTTGTGTTTTTGGTTATTTTTGTTATTGTTTTTGTCAGTTGGTATGGCATTACGCTACAACACCAACATTAGCTTTTGTGAAACAACCTCTTAATTAGGTTTAGAAAAATCCTCATGGTTGGCCTTAAAATAATTATGTATAGTGAGGTTTAAGCAACAAAAAGAATGTTAGGTTCAGAAAAACCATCACAAATGCAACACTTCACAACAACACTGTGGAACATGCAGTGTGCAACACCAATCTGGTGGTTGAAAGTCCTGTGTTGCTGGACCCATCCCACTCCCACTTTAAGTCTTTCTCAATGTTCAAACCTACGCCACTAGCTCTGGACGTTGCATAGTCATATGGATGCATTTAAATAATGTGCCCACCATAAAAAAGAATCCTAATGAACTTTTATTGACATTGTTTGAGTGCTGACAGACATGAAAAACAGGAAACTGATTTAATTTTGTGACTTCTTCACAACCTGCCACGAGGCTTTGGCATTCTGAGTGTCTCCTCTAAATACTGATCAACATTCTTAAAACATACTTAAGATACAAATGTTGACTGGAAATTATGTCAGTGTGACCTGGAGTTACTCTTGTGTTCGCAGAACTTTTTTGTTACGTTCACAAAAGGTATCTTTTAATATGGTCACTTCTTGTATTTCTTTAATTCTATAATGGTTTTGTGCCATATTTTGAATATCTGAGACATTTTGTTCTGACAAAAGCCTACCAATGGAATATTCGCTTCCCAGTGTCTAACAAGTGTACTCACAGCAGAGCTCTTTGCTTCTCCAGTTGAGGGGTTTGCCACCAGCATGGCTACACTGTCTGGAGAACTCCGACACGGTGTCGCACAGACAGAAGGGGCCAACATGGTCATCTATGCCATTGCCACAGTGACAGAGGTCTGCAATGCAGGCAGAAGTGAAGGAGGCGACATCCAGCAGACTGTGACAACTGTTGAAGGCCGGCCCTGTAAGGATCTGCTCACACAGTGGTTTCTACAGAACAGACACACAGACAGGAGAAAAGTCCGGAAGAAAGCTAATTATTTTGTCACACCGGTATATCAAGTGGAGTTATTTTGTCCTGTCTCCATGTCTGTCTTGTCATTTCCTGTTTTATTTTGGAAAGTAACTCTCCTCTCGTTTCAGGTCACTTGCCCTTCCTCATGTGCCCCAGTCTGATTGTCTCCACCTGTCGCCCATTACCCTCATGTGTTAAATAGTCTGCGTCTCCCTTTGTCCTGTGCCTGTTTGCTTGTCTTGTGTCGAGAGTCACCAGCTACCAAGTCTAGTCAAAGTCTGAGCTATCCACAGTTGCCTGCCTCATTAGAGGGTTTTTTGTTGGCCTTTTGCCTTTGTATTTTCATAGCCTGTTTAAGTTAGTTGTCCTTGTGCCTTATAGTTTTTTCTGTTTAGAACTGTTTTAGTTTTTCCCCTTTATAGACAGTAGGGTTTTTGTTATCATACCTAGTCGTAGTTTTTCCCTCCCCGGAGGCGTTTTCTGTTTAGAACTGTTTTTGTTTTTTCCCTTTAGACTGTAGGGTTTTCTGTTGTAAGTTTTCATAGCCATCCCGCCTTTTGAGGCGCCTTCTGTTTTGAACTCCTTTGCGGCCTGAATGAAGTCTTTTGAAATCTCTGCATCCGAGTCCTATCCCTGAGTCCTGGGTGTGATATATTTGGCAGCCAAGCCATGGATGAGCAACTAGGGATGGGCAATATGGCCCTAAAAGAATATCACAATATTTCAGGGTATTTAGGCGATAACGATATGACAAAGTCAGTAGTCACTTTAGTTTGTAAACAGCATTAACTCACTTAAGTAGCTCCTTTTTTGGGAATTACTTCTTCTGCAGTATTGCATTCAGCCATGTTTGCTTTCACTCATGCTTGTTGAATGTTGTTGAGCTGCATGAGTTGCGCTGCATGACGCGTGTCAGCGTACATCCGCAGCATAACAGTGTGACGTTAACCAATCAGAATATCACCATATGATTTTATTTTGTCATGTAAAAAAATATACCGGTATTATTGTGAACGAAATGATATGGTCCACCCCTATGAGCAACATTTCTGCATCAATTCTGTCAAAATTGTGACAAAGACAAATTAACTGTGTACCTATTCAGCAGCCGCGTCAACTTCAGCAGCACTTCAAAAGCAGCTCAGAAATATGGCCTTCTTTCCCCTTTTCGGAGGATCCAACTCATGGATCCGTCATACCCCTACTTATCCCAAGATTCATAGCGTGCCGATGACGATTCCAGTGAATCGGAAGCAGAGGAATGGCAGAAATACACTCTTGGTATGAAAGCATTTCCTCTATCATAATATAAAATAAAAAGAATCAAATATTATCTCTGACTCCATTTTAATCAGATGTTAGCTACCTCTTCTATGCCATTTCTTGTCAAACGTGGCTCGTTGTTGGGCAATGGGACCAGCAAAGGTGACGCAAAAAGGAAATCCCCTGTAGACCAGACGTCTCATTTTGAAAACCACTTGTTTCGTCTTTCAGGGTCTTCAAAGGAAAGACAACATAGACCACAAAGGATGTGTCCTCTGGCCTGTTTAATACATCTTATTTGTTTTCTTCCGAACTTGATCTATTTAGTATGCTGGTGCCTTCGTCATTTCAAGAAACAGTCCAATCCACTAAATAACAATGTTTGACTCCCTGATGAGTCTTTCATATACTGAAAGTTGGAAGAACTTTTTCTTTCCATCTGAGTAATATGAATCGCCTCGCCAGGAGTGTACCAAATGCTATCATAATTTTGCTGCATGGGATAAGATGGGGATGCTGCAGTATTGTGCCAAAAATTGCTATTGTGGTCAGTAAATCTCAATATGTTGCAATATGTTATTGTGATACTCGTGATATTATAGTTCCCACCATTACTAATATAATAATAAAATATTGAAGTATCTGGTCAGTTCAACAATCAGAACACCCAAATGTTGCATGAGCAAAGGTGTAAGGAATGTTTAGGTTAGGAGGAAGATGAGAAGAGGCCTAGCTGTAAATTAAACATAGCTATCTGATGAGGCCCTGAGACATAAATTAGTGTTGTCTCTCTTTGTGTGTGTTACACACAAACAGAGACACACTGGCTATAGGAGCGGAAAAGGATAAAGTTACTAAGGTGACAGGATGAGCGAGAAGAAGGCAGAACAGGATGGAGAGCGCTTTAAAACAAAGACATGTAGCAGGGAGAGTTTGGATTTCCTTAGATTCGAGAGCAAGAGAGGACTTCCCAGGTGGAACAGGTGCAGAGGCTCCAGGAAGACTCTGCCAGGGATTTGGAACAACCGGGTGTGTACGCTGTGTATCATTTTCTTTCCACCTGCCTTGATTCTTCACCAATCTACACTTCAACATCTCATCTTTGGGGAAGTTTGCCTATATATATACTATATATATATATATATATATATATATATAGTATATACTTCTCGTCTTGATTATTGTAATGCCTTGTATGTTGGCGTCAGTCAGGCCTCACTCTCGCTTGCAGTTAGTCCAGAACGCTGCTGTTCGTCTGCTACTTGTAAGTGAGAGCACATTTCCCCTGTACTGGCTTCCCTCCACTGGCTTCCTGTGCATTTTAGGTTTGATTTTAAGGCGCGCAGGTGGTGGAGTGGTTAGAGCGCATGCCATGTACGAACGTACGCACACACGCAGCCGACCCCGGTTAGATCCCGGCCAGAGGTCCTTTGCTGCATGTCACACCCCCCTCTCTCTCCTGTGTTTCCCATCTGTCCACTGCTAATAAAAGGCGTCTATGCCACAAAAATATCTTAAAAAAAAAAAAAAGGATTGATTTTAAGATTCTGCCGTTTGCTTTTAAATGCCTGAATGGCTCAACACCATTCTACCTCTCGGACCTGCTGGAACCTTATGTTCTTTCAAGGTCCCTCAGGTCCTATGATCAACTCCTCCTGGCTGTTCCTAAGTCCAGGCTGAAGCTTAGGGGAGACCGTGCCTTCACAGTGGCAGCCCCAAGGCTCTGGAACGAGCTGCCTCTGCATGTTAGGCAGGCCCCCACTCTGCAGGTGTTTAAATCACGCCTCAAGACCCATTTATTAGGGCCCGAGCGAAGCCCTATTGTTATTCGAATGTTTATTATTCTTACGCCAATTTAACTCGCGTTTTGGAGGCCTGAACATTAAACAAAACTCACCAAAATTGGTGTGTGTGTAGAAATTGCAGGAAATTGCGATATGGTAGTGGTTTCGCATTCGGCCATGAAAAAGTTGCTCGCTAGCGCTCCACGACCGCACGTGAGAGATGGATGCCTTTCAATGTCAATCGCTTGTGTCTCAGCTTGCGCCACGATGGGGCAGCCGCAGCACAGGCACGACATCTTTGAGAATAGATTAACGGCAGTATTTTTTTTATTGCCCGATAAGAGTCTTGCGTTAACGCAGCACATTAACGCCGATAATGGCCCACCACTTATATATATATATATAAACTGGGTAAGGCCTCACCATGTTGTTGCAGCTTGGTGTGGATTCCAGTGTGTAGTCAGAGCAGCTTTCAGTTGGACCATCCATTTTCCAGAAGTTAGCAAAATCCACAGGGGATATTTTCACACCTGTTAGGATAAAAAAAACAACATCTCCATTCTGTGGTCATGCTTAAAGTGACTGACGTGTTAAAGTGGGTCAAAGTGTACCATGGCTGTAGAACTCATTGTAGAGCTGGACCCCGTTAAAGTCTCCACAAAGACCACAGGTTTGGTTCTTGTACTTCAGGTCTAGTTCCACCTGTGAGGACAAAACCATCATTCAAGCAGGAGGTACAATCGGCAGCACAGCGTTAGTGACACTAAGAAGCATGATTATGATTATAAAAGTGTGCAGCCTAACCCCGAAATAAATGCAAGGCCTTTAAACAAAAATGGTCACAAGTTTTTTTTTATTTGCCACCATAATCCTACCAGAAAAGAATCCTCCTCATTCCAGATAGCAACTAATCCCAGCTTTGCTTTGATTTTGATGTAGGTGGGAGTTTTCTCGATAAGCACTCCTGCTTGACTGAATGGTAGGATGGCTCTGTAAAGAGAGAGAGGGGGAAGGTATGAGCAAACAGTGGAGGTAGATGAATTTCACTTCTATGCCCGATGTCCATGCTGTTCTAATCACTATCACCCCAGCAACAATTCTCAAGATCAGGTTGCATAAATGTAAGACATTCAGTCACTTTGAACCCAGTCACACACATTCATACACTGATGGCAGAGGAGCCACCCGCACATCAGGATCTAACATTATCTAACTCATTCATACACATTCACACACAGATAGCACAGCACTTTGGCATTATTCAAACCGCTATCTCCAATTGGAGGACGACTTGCTCTACCTCTGAGCCACAGCTGCCCCATAAAGCATCATGAATATTAAAAAAATAAAACATTTGCATTGAACCACGATTTTTTTTCAAAAACATAAAAGAACAATGCTCGCCCGATATATCGGACTTAATTGAAATGCTGGAGCTATCAATCAGATCTGAGCACCAGGTTAATGCAACTAAACCTTAGCTAGGTTTAGGAAAATCGTCATGGTTGAGCTTAAAATAACTAATTAGGTTTAGGCAACAAAACAACATCATCCACTGAAAGGGGCTATTTCACAAACTGCCATTAGACTGGGTTGGCTAGTCAGGTCATGACTACAATCTAAACCATTACTGTTTGTGTTTTTTTATGAGATATTAGTAAATATAATCATATGTAACATCCATTCTGAGGAAGCATTATGCAGGCAGAGCAGAAAGTTCTTAGGGCTTTTAGAGCAAACTTACGGTTTGTCATCAACAACCACTGAGCCTTCAGAGAGCTCTACTACTGAACCCTCCAGCTTCATGATGATGCTTTGGATGGTGCCGGCCTCCTGTCTTCTGATCTGAATGTTGAAGTCCTTGTAACTGTTTCTGCATGAAGAGGTCAGGACGTAGTTGCAAGTGGAGTGCAACTGGAAGACATCTCCATCAAAGTTCTTGAAGTGGAAGTTGCCCCACGTACTGCAAACCTGGCCGTTGTGGATGGGACTCACACCTTCAGAGACGGATCAGGACATGCCATTTAGACAGCTCTTTACCTACATGAATTAATTGTCACCACACTGCAAACAGTTTACAATTACAAACAAACAACCAAGAAGCTCACCCATTATTTTTTCAGGAAAATAGGACGTGGAGGAGAACCTGTTAACAGCAGATATTGCCTCTGTTGAAAGAAGTAAGAGTTATTAGTAACTACATTACAACACAATGCAGCTGTAGCAGATGGGTAAACATTTGAGCTGTTAACAGCCCCATTTGTTATATTTGCTAGGCTGCCAGATAGAATGTAGTATATGTACCGCTCTGCCATGCAGCCACGATGGCAGACAGGGTCAGCCATAGCAGCCACTCGTTAGCCATAGCCATTTACTTCTCCAAAGGAACTCTGAGGACGATGGGAGGGAGGCCCAGTTCTTTATAGCAGGGGGCAAGGTCTTAATGTGGCAGGTGAGGGAGTGGCAATCCCATTGCTTAACATGGTGATTCATGGCCGTTGCTCTTGCTTGTCCCATTTATTTCCATGGTCCCCGTTTCACTCTCCTTCAAATAACTGATATGAAGGGCGAGGTTGCAGAGCACACAAACAGATGTTCACCTCACATCTGTGATGGAAACAAACGAGCACCATAGATCCACAATTATGGCAAGACTAACATAGTATTGGTGTTTACATACATGCATTTTTTTTTTTTACCAGATCTGCAGGTCAAAGTGTCCTTGAGACAACCCCGAGTTGTTTACAGCAGCTCACTTCTCCGAAATGCTTAGGAAGGGTTACATGCAGAGGTAAAAATGTATGTCATAATCATCAAAATATGGTGGATTAAAGTTTTTTTTTATTCCCCTCCCATGTTCGGCCGCTTATTATCATTTGACTGAATATTCATACTTACATTTCATGTTGAACACATCCATGTGACTATGTGACATCCAGAGCAAGTAAAAAAGTATTAAATATTGAGAATGACTACTAATGTAGGGGAGGTTGATGGATCCAACTACACAGGACTTAACCTAACTGTATGTAGTTACTTTAAGCCCAACCATGATGTTTTTACTAAACCTAACTAAGAGGTTTTCTTTTGTAGCATAATGATGAATTGGAGGCACGAGCGAGATTTCCAATTGACACAGTTAGTTTGAAAGTCTTATTTTGAAAGTGAAAAAATGTATGTCTATGTACACAAATCACCGGATTTCATGACTATTTCAGAAACTGCTGTGAGACTGTATTGTGCGAACACACCCATCTTCGCTCTCTGCCTTCATTTTGATCTTGACTACACACCTGCGTCACTTACAAAGTGCCAAAATCTGTCCACAGTCAGAAATATAAACTACACGTACAAATTCAACGAATGCATCTGGCCCCTTTTAAAACATCAACAGTGAGTTGGGAGGACCTTTAAGTCTTAAATACAAATACATGTTCTGTTTTTGAGTAGATGTATTCAGTTCGTTTGTACCTGTGAGAAGGAAAAGCAAAGGTTCTTCTTTTCAGGCTCAGAGTTTCAGGATACAGCTTTGGCATTATATTTCAAGTAGGAAACACCCACTACCAAATCTGATTTAGACCTGTGGGAATAATAGACCACCATTATGACCAATTATGGATTAATATAGCAAAAGGCTTTCGATAAACAAAGGCTTCATTAAATACTCTCCTGAGTGTTTTTATGTGCTTTGTTTTATCATATTTTGACTTAAGCGATAAAGGCTCTAATCCATTCAAGGTGTGTTCAGATCTCAGAGTGATTAACACTTGCCTCTTTTGTTTTCTTATCGCCACTAGTCATCTTTAACAATAGAAAGATTCAACAGTGACTCAACATGAATGGAAGGTAGCGATTACTTAAATTCACCTCAGTTCATTACAGATCCATTAGTATTGTTTTACCGTCCACCCAAATAAGATTGTGTGGCTGTTTGAAGAAGGCCTGCTGCATACTGCAGAGCAGTATGGGTGTAGCCCTGCAATCTACGAAGCAAAATGAGCCAACAATTGTTTTCAGTCATGCTATTTGAATCCTGTTGTTTCATAAGAGGTTCTGTAAATTCCACCGACAGCATTAGCTCATTAGATTAGATTCCCGTTTATTGTCGATGCACAGAGTACATGTGGTGAGACAACAAAATGCAGTCATGCATCTAAACAGAAGTGCAAAAAACAGTAAAGAATAGCATAATTTCCAAAATAAAATATAGAAATGAATGTAGAATAACATTTTAAGTGTATGATACGCTTGATACATACAGTACAAGCTATATTAACAGCATGTATGAATACACTAAGGACCGGATCACACCAACACGTGTTGCAACAGATACAGATGTAACCCAGAGGTAACTACAGTTATTTGCTGTAATCATTTCAGGTCTGTTTTGGGTGCATTGCTCTTTAAGCACCGCATTACGGCAGTTTTTACGACGGCCACCAGGTTTCCAGACTTAGTGGGAATCGCGGGCTCAGAGCGATGTACGGTAGCTGCAGACGAACACGTTGCCTTCATGCTTCTCCGATATATTTAATACTGTGGTGTTTCTATTAGGTGAGCATTAACACGTAATGTGTAATGTTGTCAGTGTTGTAATGATGTGTGTGATAGATGAAGGTTGAGTCAAATGGCTGAATTGAAATGATTGATTTGTTGACGTGTAATGCTAAATGCTGGCTACGTGTTTTGAAGGTAACTGAATGCTAACTTGAGCCACGTTGTTAAGCAGAGTGTCTTATCATTCTGTACATTTTCTTTTATTTCTGCTGTCATGTAATAGCTCATAATGTGTGTAAAACTTAGTGACTTGTACTTAGTGGGAATCGCGGGCTCAGAGCGATGTACGGTAGCTGCAGACGAACACGTTGCCTTCATGCTTCTCCGATATATTTAATACTGTGGTGTTTCTATTAGCGACGGCGCCATCTTGGGGCTGCGGAGCTCGTTACGTTGCCTTGTAAAACTCGCCGGTCATCGTCGTCTCTGCTCACCGGACATCAAACGCGACGTTCGACTACAGAGGGAGAGAGACTGCTGAGGTGTCCCTGCGGCCGCGGAGGAGAACGTCTTCGTCACCCCGTGACCATTCTTCAGGCAAACACACAGACATATCTCAGTCCCCCCTTACACATATTACACAAAAGAGAGCTCTCTAATTTCTTTTCTTTCTGCTGGCCAGCCTTTTATTTTATTTTGAAAGGACAATTAAGACTCTTTTGTGAAACACCTGATCGGTGAATTTTTTATTTTATTTTATATGTTTATGGGATAAATGCTCCCTGAATTGAAGCACAATTAACCCAGAGTATTCAAGTGTTTTATTTGTTCCTTTTCTATCAAAGGGGATATAAGTTCATTTATTGTGATATAAGAAAAAGTGAATGTTCTCATAACTGTTCATTTCTCGTTTAAATAATCCTTAATTTGAAAAACTACTCACAGTGGGATCTGGGTATTTTGAGTTTTTTTCTTTCGAGGAAGTATGGTGTATTGAAGTATTGTAAGTTGATAAGTGATAAAGAGGTGAAGTGTATTTCGTCCCCAGAAATATTTGAATAAATCCTGGGTTGGTAGTAAACTGCTATCAGGACTCTGAGTAATTCTACTGTTTGGTTACAACAATAGTAGTAGAAAAATTGGCGCCCGAACAGGGACTAGAAGTGCATCCATCAATCCATCCATCCATTTTCTTCCGCTTTATCCGGGACCGGGTCGCGGGGGCAGCTGCCTGAGCAGGGACGCCCAGACTTCCCTCTCCCCGGACACTTCCCCCAGCTCCTCCGGGAGGACCCCAAGGCGTTCCCAGGCCAGCCGGGTGACATAGTCACTCCAGCGTGTCCTGGGTCTTCCTCGGGGTCTCCTCCCGGTGGGGCATGCCTGGAACACCTCCCGAGGGAGGCATCCAGGGGGCATCCGATACAGATGCCCGAGCCACCTCAACTGGCTCCTCTCGATGTGGAGGAGCAGCGCCTCTACTCCGAGCTCCTCCCGTGTGACGGAGCTCCTCACCCTATCTCTAAGGGAGCGCCCCGCCACCCTGCGGAGGAAGCTCATTTCGGCCGCTTGTATCCGGGATCTTATTCTTTCGGTCATGACCCAAAGTTCATGACCATAGGTGAGGGTAGGAACGTAGATTGACCGGTAAATTGAGAGCTTCGCCTTTCGGCTCAGCTCTCTCTTTACCACGACGGACCGATACAACGACCGCATTACTGCAGCCGCTGCACCGATCCGCCTGTCAATCTCACGTTCCATCCTTCCCTCACTCGTGAACAAGACCCCAAGATACTTAAACTCCTCCACTTGAGGCAGGAACTCCCCCCCGACCTGGAGGGAGCAAGCCACCTTTTTCCGGTCGAGAACCATGGCCTCAGATTTGGAGGTGCTAATCCTCATCCCGGCTGCTTCACACTCGGCTGCAAACCGCCCCAGGGCATGCTGGAGGTCCTGGCTCGAAGGAGCCAACAGGACCACATCGTCTGCAAAAAGCAGGGATGAAATCCAGTGGCTCCCGAACCAGATCCCCTCCGGCCCACGGCTGCGCCTAGAAATCCTGTCCATAAAAATAATGAACAGGACCGGTGACAAAGGGCAGCCCTGCCGGAGTCCAACATGCACCTGAAACAGGTCTGACTTACTGCCGGCAATGCGAACCAAGCTCCTGCTCCGGTCATACAGGGACCGAACAGCCCTTAGCAGAGGGCCCCCGACCCCGTACTCCCGAAGTACCTCCCACAGAATGCCACGAGGAACACGGTCGAATGCCTTCTCCAAGTCCACAAAACACATGTGGACTGGTTGGGCAAACTCCCATGAACCCTCGAGCACCCTGCAGAGGGTATAGAGCTGGTCCAGTGTTCCACGGCCAGGACGAAAACCGCATTGTTCCTCCTGAATCTGAGGTTCGACTATCGGCCGAATTTTCCTCTCCAGTACCCTGGAATAGACTTTCCCGGGGAGGCTGAGAAGTGTGATCCCCCGATAGTTGGAACACACCCTCCGGTCCCCCTTTTTGAATAGAGGGACCACCACCCCGGTCTGCCAGTCCAGAGGCACTGTCCCCGACTGCCACGCGATGTTGCAGAGACGTGTCAGCCACGACAGCCCCACAGCATCCAGAGACTTGAGGTACTCAGGGCGGATCTCATCCACCCCCGGTGCCTTGCCACCGGGGAGCTTCTTAACTACCTCGGTGACTTCAGCCCGGGTAATGGGTGGATGAACCTCCGAGTCTCCAGCCTCTGCTTCCTCAATGGAAGACGTGTCAGTGGGGTTGAGGAGATCCTCGAAGTATTCCTTCCACCGCCCGACGATATCCCCAGTCGAAGTCAGCAGCTCCCCACCTCCACCGTAAACAGTGTTGGTGGAGGGCTGCTTCCCCTTCCTGAGGCGCCGGATGGTTTGCCAGAATTTCCTCGAGGCCGACCGATAGTCCTCCTCCATGGCCTCCCCGAACTCTTCCCAGACCCGAACCTTTGCTTCAGCGACTACCCGCGCTGCAGCACGCTTGGCCTGCCGGTACCCGTCAGCTGCCTCGGGAGTCCCCCGAGCCAACCAGGTTCGGTAGGACTCCTTCTTCAGCTTGACAGCATCCCTTACTTCCGGTGTCCACCACCGGGTTCGGGGATTGCCACCACGACAGGCACCGGAGACCTTACGGCCACAGCTTCGAACAGCCGCGTCCACAATGGAAGCAGAGAACAAGGTCCATTCGGACTCAATGTCCCCAGCCTCCCTCGGGATCTGGGCAAAGCTCTCCCGGAGGTGGGAGTTGAAGACCTCCCTGACAGGGGGTTCCACCAGATGTTCCCAGCAGACCCTCACAACATGTTTAGGTCTGCCAAGTCTGTCCAGCTTCCTCCCCTGCCAGCGGATCCAACTCACCACCAGGTGGTGATCAGTTGACAGCTCAGCCCCTCTCTTCACCCGAGTGTCCAAGACATACGGCCGGAGGTCAGATGACACAACCATAAAGTCGATCATTGACCTCCGGCCTAGGGTGTCCTGGTGCCACGTGCACTGATGGACACCCTTATGCTTGAACATGGTGTTCGTTATGGACAAACTGTGACTAGCACAGAAGTCCAATAACAGAACCCCACTCGGGTTCTGATCGGGGAGGCCGTTCCTCCCAATCACGCCCCTCCAGGTAACACTGTCATTGCCCACGTGAGCGTTGAAGTCCCCCAGTAAAACAATGGAGTCCCCGGTTGGAGCACTCTCAAGTACCCCTCCCAAGGACTCCAAGAAGGCCGGGTACTCTGCACTGCCGTTTGGCCCGTAGGCCGAAACAACAGTGAGAGACCTATCCCCGACCCGAAGGCGCAGGGAGACGACCCTCTCGTTCACTGGGGAAAACTCCAACACATGGCGGCTGAGCTGGGGGGCTATAAGCAAGCCCACACCAGCTCGGCGCCTTTCACCGCGGGCAACTCCAGAGTAGAAGAGAGTCCAGCCTCTCTCAAGGAGTTGGGTTCCAGAGCCCAGACTGTGCGTGGAGGTGAGCCCAACTACCTGTAGCCGGTAGCGCTCTACCTCCCGCACTAGCTCAGGCTCTTTCCCCCCCAGTGAGGTGACATTCCATGTCCCCATGGCTAGAGTCACCGTCCGGGGATTGGGTCGCCGGGGCACCCGCCCAGGACAGCCACCCAAATCCCACCGCACCGGCCCCTTATGGACCCTCCTGCGGGTGGTGGGCCTACAGGAGGGCGGGCCCACGTCGCTCCTTCGGGCTGCGCCCGGCCGGGTCCCGTGGGCACAGACCCGGCCACCAGACGCTCGCCTGCGCCTGGGTATTTTGAGATTTGTAGCAAGGGTGATCATCCTAAGGGACCAGCAACCTCAACCCCAGCAGCTGCACTCAAGGCACAGCCTTCCCACAGCCCAAGATTGGAAGTCTCCAGTGATGCTTATCATCCAAGCAGCACTAAACAGACAAATAATGACTCTCTTCTGATCAACCCTCTGCCAGCAGAGGTCCAGAAAGTTATAGTGGAACATATTGTGAAGCATGAGTCACCCGTACATCTTCCTCCTACAAGAGAGTTGCGTCTTTTCTCCAGAAACTTCCCCAAACCCTCTTCTGAGGTGGACTATGGAGTGTGGCGGCTACGGACTAAGCAGGTACTAAATGACTTGAGTATTTCAGAAGTACAGCAGCGCCGCACACTGCTGGATAGTTTATTGACCCCTGCACTAGCTGTGGCTCTCTCTATTGGAGCACAAGCCCCACCCAGTGCCTACCTCCAGGAATTAGACAAGGCTTATGGCAATGTTACAGGGGGGGAGGAGTTGTATATTCAGTTCTTAGAGACCCATCAGAATAGTGGGGAGAGAGCATCTGACTATCTGCGTCGACTTCAAACTCTGTTAATGGAAGTTGTGGAAAGTAATGGAGTGACTAAACAAGATGCTGACTCTCAGCTATTAAAACAGTTTCTTAGGGGCTGTTGGGATGACTCTTTAATAGCTACATTGCATCTAAAAGAACCCCTGACTAGCCTAGCCATGAGTACTCTCAACTTCTCAGAGCTGTTATTCAGAATTAGAACATATGAGAAAGAGAGCCAGCTAAAGGAAATAAGGAGAAAACGACATATGGGGGGGAGCTCCACCAAAGTCCATACAAAGACACATGTAGCTGCTGCTGAGCCTGCACCTCCTAGCAACGATGCCCCCATAGTGTCAGGTGTACATGCTACGAATAGGGAGCAACTGGAGGAGAGGATCAGGCAACTTGAGGCTGAGCTTAGGAAGAATGCTCCCGCTCCAACTGACCCCCCACTCAGGAATGAAAGAGCTGGGCGGAGGTTCCCCCAAAGAGCCAAAATCAGCGCCCCAGCTCCCTCAGTCCCAACTGCTCCTGCACAGAATCTCACCAAAGCTGGAAGATTTTGTTACAACTGTGGCGAAGACTTGCATATGCTACCTCAATGCACTAATCCAACTAATGCTATGCTAGTACAAAAGAAACTATGTGAAAGGCATCAAACCAGACAAAATCAACACCCATTAAGCCCACTACTCACAAGCCCCCAGCCAAACCTGCCTTTAAACAGGTAGGGGCTCCTGCTGTGGAACAAGCAGGAGCTCGTTGTCCAACTAGTTCCTCTGTTTTGAGTCATTCTATGCATTCCCCAAAGAGGACAGCAACTTTTAAGATTCCAAACGGACTGGTGGGAGAGCCTTGTGACAGTGAAGCATGGCTGGATGGCGTCCAATGCAACTGCCTTATTGACACGGGGTCACAAGTGACAATCATATCTCAGTCATTTTATTCCCATTATCTTATGCACAGACCATTATTCTCTATCAAAGAGGCACTTGATATTGAAGGTGCAGCTGGCCAAAAGGTCCCTTATGAGGGATATGTGGAAGTGGATGTTCAGTTCCCCAAAAATATGTGTGGCACAGACAAATCTTTTCACATTCTGGCTTTAGTGAGCCCAGACCAGTCATACAACTTCAAGTATCCCCTCCTTGTTGGCACAAACACCCTACGCCCAATGATGCAAGACTGCATAAAGCAGGGTGGAACAGAGTTCCTGGAAGTCCTGCCCATCCAGGCTAATTGGGAAATGGCATATGCAGAGTGTCATAAACTGATAGATTCTCAAACAAAAGATGCTAAGGTTATGCGCGTGACACTCAGCAGCAAAGTACCCGTACGCCTGAAGTGTGGCAGGGTTTACACTCTGAAAGGCATCTGTCACACCAAACCAGCCTGTGGTGATTTCCAAGCTCTTGTGAGTGGTGCAGAGGAATTTCCCACACCAGGAGGTCTGATTATTTATGATCAGATAGTTGATGTAAAATCAGAATCCCACAGTAAGTTCAAGCTTGCTGTCAAAAATGTTTCCCAACATGACATCACTTTGTATCCAAAGACAGTCGTGGCTGAGTGCTCCGCTATTGATTGGGCTGTGCCTGGTTTTCTCTCTGACCAGAGCACCCAGTCAGAGGCTTCTCAGCGGCAAGTACGATCTTTGCTGGTCTCTCATAACGAAAAAATCAGTTCTGTGGCAGACACCCTCCATCTTGATTTTGATGAAAGCCCCATATCCTCACAGTTAAAGGAGCACATAGAGGCTAGGATAAATGAAGAAGTCCCCAGTGCATTCTCAAGACATGATCTGGATGTTGGAAGTCTAGCAGGGGTCACTCATCGCATAGAATTGGAGCCACATGTACCATTCAAAGAGCGAACCAGGCGTGTTTCACCCGCAGACTTCAACGATTTGAAAAGGCACCTTCAAGATCTCTTGGCTATCGGCATCATAGAGGAATCACACAGTCCGTATGCCTCTCCAATTGTTCTTGTTCGAAAAAAAAGTGGAGAGTTGCGAATGGTGGTAGATTACCGCAGACTGAACAATTTGACTAGAAAAGATGCCTACCCATTGCCCCGTATAGAGGAGACATTCACTCTGCTGTCGGGATCAAAATGGTTTACTGTCCTGGACCTTAAGAGTGGTTATTACCAGCTGGAGGTTGAACCAGGGGATCGGCCAAAGACAGCATTCACAACCCCATTTGGCACATGGCAATTCAGGAGGATGCCGCAGGGTCTGACCAACTCCCCAGCAACCTTTCAGCGAACAATGGAGAAAGTGATGGAAGGCATTAACCTCCAGGAAGTCGTTGCTTTCCTTGACGACCTCATAATATTCTCCAGCTCTCTAGAGGAGCATGAGGAAAGACTAATGAAAGTACTTAAACGCATCGCTGATTTTGGCCTCAAATTGTCCCCCTCCAAATGTACGTTTTTTCAGACCTCAGTAAAATACCTAGGCCACGTGATATCAGCTCAGGGTATTCAACCTGACCCTGACAAAGTTGCAGCCGTCAGAGAATGGCCTCGGCCTCAAACAGCCAAAGAGCTCAGATCATTTCTAGGTTTTACTGGATACTATCGGCGCTTTGTCAGAGATTATGCCAAAATTGTCCGACCTTTAAATGATTTGTTAAAAGGAGACTTAGCCCCCAGACACAAAGGCTCTAATCCTTGGCAACGGAAACAGTCGCACCCACTTGGGGCAGAATGGACTCCCACCTGCCAAGCAGCATTTGATCTCATCATCGAGAAGTTAACATCAGCCCCTGTGCTTGCTTTTTCCGACTGGCAGCTTCCATATCTGCTCCACACTGATGCCAGCATGACTGGGTTAGGTGCAGCCCTTTACCAGGTTCAAGATGGACAAACCCGAGTTGTAGCTTACGCCAGTCGTGGCCTTTCCAAGAGTGAAAAAAACTACCCCGTGCATAAGTTAGAGTTCTTAGCCCTAAAATGGGCAGTAAGTGAGAAATTTCATGACTTTTTGTATGGGGTTAGCTTCACAGTGATGACAGATAATAATCCTTTAACATACGTGTTGACGAGCGCAAAGCTGGATGCCACAAGCCACAGGTGGCTTGCTGCTCTGTCATTGTACAATTTTGACATTCGTTACAAATGTGGTCAGCAGAATGTCGATGCCGATGGACTCTCAAGGAGACCTCAGGAGCCGTCTCAAGACGATGAGGAGTCTCAAGAGATGGACAGGAGAATCTCCAGTATGATGGATCGTGCCAGCCTATCAACTGAGGATTTCAAGTTCTTGGATGGGGAGACAGTTCACACTCTTTGCATGCGCCACAGTATCTATGTTCATACAGTCCCACAAAATGAACAGAATTCTGACAATGGGATACCAGCAGTTGAGACACTTCTATGTGATGAAAGTGCTGTTCCAGATGATTTGGAAGACCCAGTTCCAGGGCCAGGTCACTCTGCTTTGCCGGAAATGTCTATGGAGGACTGGCATAGGCTGCAGAGGGAAGATGCCGCCTTGTGGAGAGTTATTCAGATATTGGAAGATGAGCCAGATGCTGAAACAGTAGACAAAAGGTCTGAGGAACCAGAGGTAGCTCTTCTTTTGAGGGAGAGAACAAAGTTACTTGTGGTAGATGGTGTGTTGTTCCGTAAAGTTCTCAACCAAAGAGGTGAAGCTTTTCATCAGCTTGTTATACCCAGTAGTCACAGAGAGAGGGCTTTCCAAGGTGTCCATGATGAGGTAGGCCATATGGGCATAGAAAGAACCTTAGAGCTAGCCAGAGCAAGATTTTACTGGCCAAAGATGTCAAAATATATTGAAACTAAATGTAAAAGCTGTGAAAGATGTGTTAGGCGTAAATCTAGGGTCCAAAAAGGCGTCTAAACTGGTTAACATCAAGGTCAGTGGTCCCTTAGAACTAGTTTGTATTGACTTTTTGTCACTAGAACCTGACTCGAGAGACACCAGGAACATACTGGTTGTAACTGATCACTATACAAAATATGCACAGGCATACCCAACGAGAGATCAGACGGCAAAGACTGTTGCCACAGTGTTATGGGAGAACTTCATTAGTCATTACGGCTTCCCTCGCAGACTGCATAGTGATCAGGGGGCCTGTTTTGAGTCAGAAGTTGTAGCAGAGCTTTGTAAGCATGCTGGGATCTTGAAATCTCGCACAACTCCCTACCACCCGAGAGGGAATCCGGTGGAAAGGTTTAATAGGACGCTGCTTGATCTTTTGGGAACTTTGGAGGAGAAAAAGAAAGAGGAATGGAGGAAGTATGTCAGGCCCCTTGTACATGCTTATAATTGTACTAAGCATGATGTAACTAAGGAAGCTCCTTTTCTTCTCATGTTTGGGAGGGAGCCACGTCTTCCCATTGACCTCTGTTTTGGCATCAGCCCTCCGGGCCACAATTCCAAAACGCATTCACAGTATGTGCGAGACCTAAAGAAAAGACTCAGACAAGCATACGAGCTGGCATCAAGAAATGCAGAAAAATGGCAATTGTTGAACAAAAGACGCTGGGATGCTAAAGTGACTGCTTTGCCCTTGGAAGTCGGGGACAGAGTTCTTGTAAGAAATCTGAGTCTCAGGAAGAAGCACAAAATCTCTGATAAGTGGGAATACGCTGTTCATGTCGTTGTCAAACAGCCTGATGAGAGTATCCCTGTCTATGTAGTAAAGCCTGAAGATGGGGAAGGCAGAGAACGGGTTCTGCATCGTGACATGCTTCTTCCCTGTGGGTTCTTACCTGCAGCAGTGAGGGAAGACGGGGAGGTTAATGATGCGCAGGTCAGTCAGGCGCAGGCGCCTGAGACACCTGATGAAGGAAGTGGTGCAGATGAATTGTCTTTTGTGGAGGAAAATACAAACAGGGAGTCCCAGCACTTGACACCTGAAGTCCTTGAACAGTCTATATCTCAGGTCGACAATCCTCTGAATCCTGAAGCCCCTGAATTTGTTTCAGAACAGGCAGATTTGTCAGATATTGATACAGAGGTTAATCCTGCTCTGCCGCAGGTTAGGCCACAGAGACGAAGGGTACCGCCATCGTACCTTAGTGACTACCAAGTAGGTGGCAGAGTACATTGTAAACATCACAGTGTAGGTCCCCCCACACAGCAGACACTGTTGCATTGGTTTTTTTTGTCTTTGCAGCAGCAAATTGAATGGTTAGTACACTCTATAGCAAATAGCAGTGACAGGGACGTCACAGTCTAAGTAGGGGGAGGATGTAACCCAGAGGTAACTACAGTTATTTGCTGTAATCATTTCAGGTCTGTTTTGGGTGCATTGCTCTTTAAGCACCGCATTACGGCAGTTTTTACGACGGCCACCAGGTTTCCGTACTTAGTGGGAATCGCGGGCTCAGAGCGATGTACGGTAGCTGCAGACGAACACGTTGCCTTCATGCTTCTCCGATATATTTAATACTGTGGTGTTTCTATTAGGTGAGCATTAACACGTAATGTGTAATGTTGTCAGTGTTGTAATGATGTGTGTGATAGATGAAGGTTGAGTCAAATGGCTGAATTGAAATGATTGATTTGTTGACGTGTAATGCTAAATGCTGGCTACGTGTTTTGAAGGTAACTGAATGCTAACTTGAGCCACGTTGTTAAGCAGAGTGTCTTATCATTCTGTACATTTTCTTTTATTTCTGCTGTCATGTAATAGCTCATAATGTGTGTAAAACTTAGTGACTTGTACTTAGTGGGAATCGTGGGCTCAGAGCGATGTACGGTAGCTGCAGACGAACACGTTGCCTTCATGCTTCTCCGATATATTTAATACTGTGGTGTTTCTATTAGCGACGGCGCCATCTTGGGGCTGCGGAGCTCGTTACGTTGCCTGTAAAACTCGCCGGTCATCGTCGTCTCTGCTCGCCGGACATCAAACGCGACGTTCGACTACAGAGGGAGAGAGACTGCTGAGGTGTCCCTGCGGCCGCGGAGGAGAACGTCTTCGTCACCCCGTGACCATTCTTCAGGCAAACACACAGACATATCTCAGTCCCCCCTTACACATATTACACAAAAGAGAGCTCTCTAATTTCTTTTCTTTCTGCTGGCCAGCCTTTTATTTTATTTTGAAAGGACAATTAAGACTCTTTTGTGAAACACCTGATCGGTGAATTTTTTATTTTATTTTATATGTTTATGGGATAAATGCTCCCTGAATTGAAGCACAATTAACCCAGAGTATTCAAGTGTTTTATTTGTTCCTTTTCTATCAAAGGGGATATAAGTTCATTTATTGTGATATAAGAAAAAGTGAATGTTCTCATAACTGTTCATTTCTCGTTTAAATAATCCTTAATTTGAAAAACTACTCACAGTGGGATCTGGGTATTTTGAGTTTTTTTCTTTCGAGGAAGTATGGTGTATTGAAGTATTGTAAGTTGATAAGTGATAAAGAGGTGAAGTGTATTTCGTCCCCAGAAATATTTGAATAAATCCTGGGTTGGTAGTAAACTGCTATCAGGACAGAATTCTACTGTTTGGTTACACAGTCACTTGAAAAAGCCCCTTGGCAAAGTGCAACGGGTCAAACAGCTGATGATCCTGTGTTGCAAGGGTACGTGATCAACAAGGGGAACAAATGTGGATTCAAGCAGACATGGAGCTCTTGCTATTGAGGACGAGGTTTGGAGTTTACAACATACTGAAAAATATAGTTCATTGTAATAAAAAAAATGCTAATATCATTCAAATCTTTTGTCTGCATTTGCTGTCTGCAGTCTTATTTTAGTTTCTGCCACTGGATTCATGTCTCATCCTGATCCTTATGTCATGGTAGGTCGTCCCATCCCTGCGTTTGATTTGTGAAACGGAGTCATGTGAGAGCCTTTGATAGAAAAAAAATTGCACATTGAAAAATAAGTGGGTAAAAAAATAAATGTAACAAGCCCAATGTAATGGAGAAAAATTCACATTTCTTCTTCACAAATATACTCAAGTGAAAGTAAAAAGTAGGTTTAAGGTAATTTATGGATAACCCCCCGGTTGCATTAAAACTACTCTTACAAGTACAATTTATCCAAAAAAGTTACTAAAGTAAATGTAATGGAGTAAATGTAATGCGTTACCAACCTCTTGGTTTACCCCAGAGGAGTGACAGTGGAAGCATCCACTGGGCCACTTCTGGTCAATGTGCAAGTAAAAAGAGAAACGTCATCCGTGAAAGAGAGGGTGCTGGTGAGCCAATCTTTTTCTTCCACCTGCTCCTCTCATCCTCTCACCCCTGTTCAGTTAAGGGACCCTTCGTTATTTATGGAATGGACCACCAGAGGAAAATGAGGGGGGGGTATGAGACAAATATTACTTGTCTTAATATTCTTTAATATTCTTTGTTGAGGGGTGGGTCACCCAACAAGTTTTAGTCTGGGGGGGCTCAACTTTTGTCAGGAAAACAGCAACATCTATACAGGTTATGTTCCCGATAAGAGATCAATGTGCAGAAAAACACCGCCTTCTGATCAGCTCTCCTGGAAAATGGCATCGGTGTGCGGATCGTGAGAGGGTCTCTTATGGAGAGCTAGTGTTCAGAGACCGATGTTTCATATGAGAGATACAGATTGTCATCGGAGGGAATTACTTATCTATGTCAGCATACAGCCTACTAACACTTTGAATCATGGTTTTATATATATTTTATTTGCTCCCAAGTCCGTTTTACACTGCCGGGATTGCAGCTGAAATAATGAGGCTGATATTGTCATACACCACACCATAAAAATACATCTCAGCAACACAGCGTGAGAGATAAAGGGGCGATAGAGAGGAACGACATGCTTTAAAAGAGGGCCGCAGGGCAGATTCGAACCCGTGACCGTCAGTCAGATCTACTAGTGCTCTTATGATGGGGCAGTCATATTATATGACTATTAACCAGAGGTGTGGACTCAAGTCACATGACTTGGACTCGAGTCAGACTCGAGTCATGAATTTGATGACTTTAGACTCGACTTGACAAAATGTAAAGAGACTTGCAACTCAACTTGGACTTGAACATCAATGACTCGTGACTTCCCTTGGACTTGAGCCCTTTGACTTGACAAGACTTGCTACTTTCCCCAAAACCCAAAGATTAAAAAGTATGTTATAAGGGCCGCTCTGTATCTTTCATTGTGTATATGTGTGTGTCTGTCTGTGCGTGTATGTGCTGTCGGCACAACATCCAATCAAATTAGACCCACGTTGTTTTGATCCAACAGCATCCGTCCAATCAAATTGCAGGACAAGCAATGAAGAGGAACAAAAAACGAATTGCAGTATGCAAAAAATGCGGGTCGAAGATTACAGACGAAGATGCAACAACTTCAAACTTCGGTCGACATTTGAAGTTGCACAAAGAACGGTAAGTTTTGAATGTAAGCTAACGTGTATTGGCCAAGTAGCTTGTCTTTGCTGTGTAGATAAATCAATGCGGCTGTAAACTCACTGTTAACGTTACATTGCAAACGCCCTTATTCATACTTTTAAGCAGGGTTGTATGAGGTACTTATACATAACGTTAGTCAATGTATCACACAGTATACGGTGGTCAGCAGCAACGCGTATTTTAGCCACCTACAAAAAGACAAACCTGATAAAATCAACGTCAGTTGTGCACTATATTAAGAATATTTGTACCGTTTTAGCTTGCTGACAGGCTGACTTTAACGACAGATAAATAAAGTTGTTCTGCTTGTATATCTCACTCTCCAGCAAACCAGAGTCCATTGACAACAACAGCAAGTTTACCTCGCAACACACGTGAGTTGCTGGTCTACGTGCTGCAAGGTAAAAGTGCTGATGGGCTGGAGACAGCTAATTAACAATCAATATAACTTCAGTTTCTTGACAGAATGGGCTGCCTTGACGGCAAGGTAAAGCAATGAAAATAATTTTTATATGGCTTATACTTAAACTGACATCGATTTTATTAAGTTTGCGTCTTTAAGTGGCTTAAATACGTTTAGCTGCTGACCCCGTCCACAGCAATGTAAAGCCTAAATCGTGTGCTGGTAGCCTGTCTGCTTCTCTGTATTGTGAGTGTGTTGACCGCCATTTTCTGTGCGTAGTCCCTCATACAACCCAACTTCACAAATCCCGAATTATCCCTTCAACCAAAAATAGATTTACAATACATGACCAGTGCTGCAATCTGCTACAGCAGAAACTGTAACTTAATGCTTAAAACACACACACACACGCACACACACACACACACACACACACACACACACAATATAATACAATTCATAACACAGTGTTAAGATTGATATTAATACTATGAGTGATAAAGAGTAGTTTCAATACAATTCATTTGTGGCTATAAGGGATTTTTTGACATGTTTAATATGCTTACCTCTTACAGATTTGAAGAATACCAGATTTATTTAAACCTTTATTTTAACTCGTTGGTCACTGAGGTTTCCCTCATTAACAGGGACGACGAGTTTACAATCAGCAGCAGAACATAACAATTACATTTAATAACAGTTGCAGGATGATATACAACGCTCAGACACCATATGTTTAAAATCAGCAAGAGTAGGAATAATCTCCAGCCCCAAAGTAAGTTGGAGAGTATTCCATGAGTTGGGAGCATCAAAGGAAAAGGCAGATTTACCAAACTCTGAGTGTACAAAAGGGACTTTAAGAAATAATAAACCACTAGAGCGAGTAGAATAAGATCCAGAGCGCCATTCTAATAAAGATGAGATGTATGGGGGCTGTTTACCAGTAAGGGCCTTAAGGATAAACATATACCAGTGCTTCATGCGTCTGTCAGAAAGGGAGGACCAACCAACTTTTTCATAGAGTAAGCAATGATGAGTGTCATATCTATCCCCGGTTATAAATCTGAGAGCAGAGTGATAAATGTTATCCAGAGGTTTGAGGGTTGTAGCTGCTGCATGTCTGTAAATGATATCACCGTAGTCCAAAACTGATAAAAAGACTGATTCTACCAATCTTTTCCTGCTGAGTGATGGGAAATAAGCTCTGTTTCGGTACAGAAAGCCAACCTTCTGTCGCAGAGTGGAGGCAAGGACATGTATATGCAATTTAAAAGTTAGCTTTTCATCAAGCCAGAAACCAAGGTATTTATATTCAGTGACTCGTTCTATGGATGAGCCATCTATGGTTAGTAAAAGTGAGTTGGAAACCACGTTTCGGGAACGAGTGAAAAGCATAAACTTGGTCTTTTTTGCATTTAAGACCAATTTCAAATTAATAAGAGCCTCCTGCAGAAGTTTAAATGAGTGCTGCAATTTCTCAGTGGCTAGTTGTACAGAGTCAGCAATGCAATATAGAATCTGCATACAAATGGGCATGACAGTCATTCAGCGAAGAGAGAATATCATTGATATAAATGGTAAAAAGGACAGGACCCAGGACAGAGCCTTGTGGCACACCTTTGGTTACAGGCAGGAATTTAGAACAAAAATTACCAGACTTTACACATTGGCGCCTAGAAGAGAAATAGTCAGCAAACCAATCACAGGCATTAGCATGTAAACCTATGTTATGTAGACTATTCAACAGTATTTGATGATCGACTGTATCGAATGCTTTCGACAAGTCAACAAATAAAGCAGCACAGTGTTTTTTCTTTTCTAATGCTGTGGTTATGTCATTGGTAACCAGAGTGATGGCTGAAGTTGTACTGTGATTGGCTCTAAATCCTGATTGTTGGGGACTGAGTATCGAGAAGGTGGAAAGAAAGCCCTTCAGTTGATTGTTTATCAATGTCTCGAGCACTTTTGCAAGGCAAGGTAACTTAGAGATAGGACGATAATTGTCTGGGTTATCCCTGTCTCCTCCTTTGTGCAGGGGAATGACATGGGCGGATTTCCAAACGGGGAAATTTGCCAGCGGAGATGGAAAGATTAAATATGTATTTGAGTGGCTCTGCAATATATGGGGCTGCCAGTCTGATGAAAAATGGTTCTAAATTATCCTCACCAGTAGAGCTTCTAGGATTAATCAATAGTAGCTGGTGTAGTACTTCTTGCTGAGAGACAGGGTTAAGAGAGAAACAAGGGTTGAACAAACAATCAGAGCTGATAATTTGTGGAGCAACAGTGGACCTGAAATTCTGATTGAACAGAAGGCCAGCATCAGCAAAATGTCTATTAAATGCTTGACAGATGTTGGTTTTGCCTGAGACATCACAATCATTTACACGCAAGTGTGTTGGCAGAGCACTGGAAACTTTAGGTTTAAGTAGTTTTACTGCACTCCAAAATTTAGCAGGGTTGGAAGAAGAGTTAGATATCAGATAATCAAAATACTCGGTTTTAGCTTTCCTCACAGCTGTAGTACAGCGGTTACGAATCTGACGAAAAGTGAGCCAGTCATGAGAGTTACCAGAATGTCTAGCACGAGACCAAGCTAAATTTCTGTCCTTGAACAAGCTAGACAATTCCTGTGAGAACCAGGGTGTTACACGGTTCTTAATTCTAATTTTCCTAAGGGGAGCATGTTTGTCTACTAACGAGTTAAGTGTCATCACAAAGCTGTCTGTAGCAGTTTGGAGGTCAGTGGCTTGGATTTTTGATTCAATATTACACGACGCAAGGTCATTGAGGAAAGCTTGGCTGTCAAAGTTATTGAAATTCCTCCTTTTAACAGTGTGTGATTTTGTTTTTGGCAACTGTATGTTTCTGACACATGCTGTGGGGCAATGATCACTTATACCTTGGTCAAATACACCACAAGCAGAGATTCTATTACTATTGTTCGAGAAAATCAAATCAATAAGGGTAGACCGTGAATAATTGTTAGGATTTGGTCTGGTAGGCTCAGTAACAAGCTGACATAAGCCAAGATTCCCACTAACCTCTTTTAGGTAATTTGAGGCACCACTCAACCAATCAAGATTAAAGTCACCCATCACAATCATTTTATAGTCCAAGTATAAGGAAAGTATTTCGGCTAGACAATCAATAGAGCTTGAGTCAGCTGAAGGAGGCCTATATACACCAACAACACAAAAATAACTATTCTTCCCTAGAGCAACTTTTAAAATAAGAAGCTCAAAACATTTTGGGATGGAGACAGATTTTAGGACTGAAACCTCAAGGTTTGATTTGACATATATTGCCACACCACCTCCTTTGCCAACCCTGTCGCATCTGAAGATGTTGAAGTGATCCAGAGCTACTGAGGAGTCACTGACAGATTCTTTCAGCCAAGATTCAGACACAACTAAAATCTCAGGATCAGACTGCAACAGGAGAATTTTAACATGTTCTAGTTTATCACGATGTAGAAGGTTTCTTATATTCAGGTGAATTAGTCCTAGGCCTTTTCTTTGCTTGAAATATTGTGGATTATTAAGTAGGATTGGAGTATGGTCTATGTTTGGTGACTGAGATATAGTAGGTTGTGTGGACACTGGTAATAGGTTAAAAGGATTAACAGTGGATGAGCGAGACAAATATGGATTACATTTCCTGGCAGTGATCACAGTAGTAATCTGTGAGACTGTGGGTGAGATAGGAGAATTAACAACAGCAGGGGGAATTTTCTTAATGATAAGATTTTTATGCTGAAGTGAAGCAGTAATTTGAATGAGATTGTAATAATTCACAGCTTTAGAACTGTCATACTGGTGAGAAATCCTTTCAGAGCTAATAGTTTGAAACGGGAGCACAACAGAAGAGGGTCTGTTACTGACAAGGAAAGAGGTAGATTGCACTCCAGACCGCACGGGGGAGCTAGAGGTAGACACGGTACTCGGGGCTGCAGCTGCAGGCGGCGCTGGCGAGGAAGAGAGTGCAGCGTGGGTGTGTGATGATGACAGTCAGGCACATGACAAGTACTGAACACTGATACTGAAGTTAGTTTTTAGCATAGAGGTACCAAGGCGGTTTGGGTGAATACCATCAGATGAGAAGAAGTTGGAGCGGCCCCAGAACAAATTGAAGTTATCTATAAAACCTAATTTGAGTTCTTTGCAAGTGGAGAGCAGCCAGGAGTGGAGGTAGAAGACCAGGAGTGGAGGTAGAAGACCCGGCTGAATCTTTCCGAACTACATGACAGTGTTGGAATGGGGCCAGATATGAACACCGATTTGCCAGCGCTGTGCAGATGAACAAAAGCATCATAAATGAACCACAACAGCCTTCAATCTCGCAATTCCTGGACAACTCAGGCATTACAGCATGAGTCATCCACAGCAGAAAGCTATCACCAATACAATACTGTCCGACTTGATTGTTGATTGCAACCTGCCCCTGTCTATTGTGGAAAACAAGAGTTTTCTGCACTTTCTGACAGTTCTTGATAGCAAGTACAGCCCAGTGTGTCGCAGAACACTGACATCGAAAACAGAGAACATCGCTGAAGAGAGACGTTCAAAATTAAAAACTCAATCGAGCAACACTGACCATGTTTCAGTCACTGTGGACATTTGGTCTGACCGAAAGATGAGGGGATTCCTCTGTGTCACAGTGCACTGGATAGAGAAAGAGGTAGAGAGGATACAGCTAAAGTCCAATCTCTTGGCCTGTGAGCATTTCAAAGGCTCACACACAGCTGAAAGAATCTGTGACCAATTTGAGGCAATATGAGATGAATACAACATTAAAGATAAACTGGACTACATTATTAGTGACAATGCTGCTAACATGCGAAAAGCATTCACTGTGTGCTTCCCCAGTGAACAAGAGGATGACGATGACGGATATCATCTTAATGACCCTGAGCTCTGGTGTGACTCAACCCTGGAAGATCAAGAAACAGTAGATGTTGTTGCTATGGCAAAGAAACAGCGCTTGCAGTGTTTTGCACACACTCTTCAGCTGGTGGTGGGAGACGGTTGAATTTGGGGAACAGAAAGGCATCCCTGCTGCAGTCAACACAAGATGGAACTCAACACTGAGGCAAGTGAAGGCAGTTCTCCAGTGCAATCATCCAAAGCTCTGTGCTGTTCTAGAAAAGGCTGGGCACAGGGAGTTGTCATTCACAGCACGTGAGTGGAATCTGTTGAAGGAGTTGGTGGACATCTTGAAACCATTTGGAAAAGCAACTGATTTGACACAGGGGGAGAAGGTCATCACAATCTGTGTTGTTGTTCCATCCATTTTGTCCCTCAACCACCACCTTGAGAAGCTGAAGCCTCAAGTCTCTTTCCTGAGCGGCCTGGTCAGAAGTCTCCAGGCCTCCCTGAACAAAAGATTTCTTGGAATCTTCATCAACGTGAAAATGGCCAGGACACAAGATGGGGTCACAGCCCCCTTTTCAGATCCAGTCTACCTCAAAGCAGCTTCCTTGGATCCAGCCTTTTCTCTGTTGTGGGTGGAGCCCCATGTGCTGGTCAATCGTGACGTCAAGGCAGAGGTGGCACAATGAGTTAAAGGTAAATGTTACTGAGTCTAATGTAACTTTTTCCCTCATAATCTGATCTAATTGACTGCAACATTAATTAAGTATTTCACTCTAACACACTGCATCACCAACACAAATGGTAGTAAGGTTGTTTCTACAATTGTTTTTACATGTTTTGCCAGAATTGATCCTACAATATGCTACAGAGACTGAGCAACCTGTGCCTCTTATTGATGAAGAAGAGCAAGATGACCTTAGAGAAGGAGAAGAGCTGTTTGCTGCATACCAGAAGAAGGATGTTGGGACAACTTAAGCACTACAGCTAAGTCACTACCTTGACATAGCCGAAGGACAGAACGTCCTTTTGTTCTGGGCATTGAACATGAAGACTCTTCCTTCACTGTTCCGAGTGGCCATAAGAGTCTTGGCTGTGCCTGCCTCCAGTGCTCCGGTGGAGCGGGTTTTCAGCCATGGTGGCATCATACTACGTCCCCATGCAATATGTAATGGAAATACAATGTTGGCACTTTTGTACAAATAATTACAGTTATAGTAGAGTTAAATGTTAAAAATGACTGGTTAATAGGGCAATGTCAGCACTTTTTTTCCTGCAATTTCAATTTGCACTTGTTTTAATAAATAAATAAATACAGATTTTAAAAGCATACATGATCTGGGTAAATATATTATTACTCTGTGGTTAAAATTACTCGAAAGGACTCGAAACTCAAACTTTAGGGACTTGGGACTTGACTTGAGACTTGTCAGTCTTGACTTTGGACTTGACTCGGGACTTGCCTGTCTTGACTCGGGACTTGACTCGGGACTAGAGGGCAAAGACTTGAGACTAACTTATGACTTGCAAGACAATGACTTGGTCCCACCTCTGCTATTAACTAACACATTCACACAGTCAGTGATTTTTTTGCGACTGGAGCAGATGTTCGTCACATGAAGTTCTTGATGTGAAATATTAATAACTGACCATTCGTCACTCAATATTTATGTGACATATTGAGTTGATAAATTGTCTGGGGAGGGGGGGTCATATTAATTCTGCCATGTCGATTGCAGGGTCATGTCAAAATAAATGCATAAATTGATCAGAGGTCCGAAAATCCTTCCGGTGGGTCTTAAAGTACTGTCTTGCTGCTGGTATCACCTGCCCTTCCACAATGCTCTGTCCTGCCTGTTTCAGCCTGAGCCTGCCCCCAGTTCTCCCATAAGCATCCTGACCTCTACCTGTGTGGTAGAGCCATCACATGGAGCATTGAGGAAAAGGTGCCAGACGGATATCCTCAGAATCGGTTGCTTGTCCGTTTCCTCTCCAGACACCATGCGGTATGACAGGTAGGGTTCGTTGTTAAACAAAGGTAGTTTGTGGCGATCTCTAGGTGGTGGGTCCAACATCTCACTTGACTTTAGGGCTGGGACTATGCGTTGACGTAATCGACTACAAAAATTTGTAGACAAGAATAATTTACATCGACGCATCGTCCCAAACAACTAGATTAACTCTTGTCCCACACTCCAGTCCAGTGTTGGCGGTAATCCGGCCCCGACTGGCCATCGGCAGCACCGGGAAGTTTCCCGCTGCCTCTCGGGCCAAGTTTTTTTTTTTTTTTTTTTAAGTAATATTAACAGAAAACCGTAACCAGATGCGCGCGAGAAGTGAGCTACCATTCTGTTCCATAACCGTCTCTGCCCATCTGTCAGCAGCAGCTCCTGCAAGGCAGAGTTACAGCAGCCGGGGGGCTGCAGCCAAGGAACCCCCCCCCTTCTCATCATGACTCATGACTCTGCTTGGACTCATCATGTCCAAGCAGCAAAGACGTTTCTAAAGTCTTCGTGTTCAGTGTCATGACTGTGGGTTTTTGTAGTGTTGGTTTCCTGTTTTAGTTTTTAGTCCTTATGTCTTGTGTTGTCACGTGCGTCACTTTCTGTCTTGTTTCCCCTCCTTTTTTCTGTCTCCCAGCTGTGTCTAAATGTCTCGTCAGCCTTGCCTCTCGTTCACCCCAGCCTGCCCTTGTGTTAAAATTAATCATCATTAATCATAACAAAAGTGACAAGTCTGCTATGTAGCTTATCTCATCATTTTAAAGTTATATGTTTGGCCTTTTATTGCGGAAGGACATCGTAAGAGTTAAAGAGACGAGAGAGAGCGACGACATGATTTAGAAGAAAGCTGGAGGGCGGTTTCGAACCAGCGCCATGGAAAGAAGTGTTGGTTCATAGGGCGGTAACTCCACCACTAAGCTATCAGCAAAGTTAAGGTTTCATTTAATCAGTCAGATCTAGTAGTGCCCTTATGATGGCCGTCATATTATATTATATTATATATTACACCACTAGTAAGGACTTTTTGCCAGCTGTCCTTCCTGCATTTGGCAGATGAAACGGTTGCCTTTTGCTTGTATTATATGTTTAACTTCTTCGTATTTCTGTATGATTATGGTTCGCTCCTCGTACGTGAAATACGCCGCTCCGCTGCCGTAGACTGATCCATGTATGTGATTGGTCAAATGCTGCAAACGCCGCCTCTTTCATGTGCACGCGCTCATAGCTGGACAGGTAAACCCTGGGTTGAGTTAACGAGTGCCTTTGTTAGGGTTACTTAAGCTGGATCTCTGAAAGATACCCTGGGTATGTTGAACTCGCTTCGTAGTACAGGCCCCAGCTCTGACCTCCATCGTCTCGTCAGGGGGGGCTGGGAGATACCACATTTCAAGATATGGAGGGGGGATACAAGTGTTGGGAAAGACAATATCTAGAGAAATCGATTGTGTTGTTTTGATTTTCACTTGTAGTTATTTAATCAATACAAATTGACACAGAGTAATTCCATAAATGTATTAAAAAAAACGAATATTTACATTTTCCCCTGGAGCCAAGGTGTGGCAGCTGCCATACCTTGCCATACCCAAGTGACGCCCCTGGTCCTTGGTACCACAGTCAGTCTCTCCTACCACCCCCAATTCAACGGTTAGACTGAGCATCTTAACCAGGACCAGGAAAACTGCCGTTGCTGTATATTCCTGTATATTACTAAATATGTATGAGTTTGCACATTGTCATTATAAAGTCCAGCAACGCTGGGCTCTATTCCCATAACGACTTATTGTATTAAGGGATGGAGGATATGCCCTGGCCCCCTGGTTGATGACATCACTCACTAACCCTCAGACTCACCCGGAGGCTGTTGTCCAATCAGGGGTACGCAGGTACTCGCTCCAAAGCGTACGATCCGCATCTTGAAAAGACACTGGATATGTTTGGACACTGCAGGCTGCCCTCTGCTTTACAAAAAGGAGGTCTCTATAAATACAACCGCTGAACATAGTTTTATTATTGCCATAGACGAGCTCAGCCAACATTCGTTTCTTCCCTCTCAACTTGTCTTCTCAAGTTCTGTGTGTGCACACAGCCCTGCAGTCTCATACTCCTTTATGGGCATTGGTCGGGCATTTACATATGCTAATTTGGAAGAACTGGCACGCGCTTTTAATTTACATGGGATTCATCATGTTCAGAACACAGGTGCGAAGATTTCTGCTGTTTAAGAACATATCATGAATCAGATGTAGACTTTTCTTTCTTTTGAACAAATTTAAGAAGAAAACGTAGGAAGATATCGGTGAATGAGGCCCACTGTCTTCAGTGATAGCTTTCGCTCTGACTGTTACACAATATTGAGATTTTCTGAGTCAACCTGAGATGTGACAACATTGAGTGTTTGGACAGCATTCACCTCCTTTAACCAACAGTGATTAATGGCCTGAGACTTTGGTGGATTGGGCCCAATCACAATAAACCAGCGCCTGTGGTTTTCCCTGGATTATTTGGGAGAAATCTGAATGTATTTTTTATCAAGCTACAGTCACACAGCAAATATTTGATAAGATGAAAAGTTTGCTTGGCTAAATTGTGTGTACATTTGAAAAATCAGTGGAGACTCCCATTTATATTATCTTGATTTATCTTATGATCAAATTGTTAAGAAATATTACAAGTAAGTTCACACATCAATGCCACATATGTTGACTATACTTTAATTTGTTATTTGTTATATATATATGTTGTTACAACAGAGTTGGATGAGCCTCCAGTTGTGCCCTTAAAAAGGGGAATAGTGAGGGAGAGATGTGAAGAAATACACAAAAGCTGCTCTCACATTCAATCGTCTCTGTATTGAGTCGAACTTACAATACCAAAAAATTTATTTAGATTTGCTGCGATATTGAGTCATGGGATTACCCATGTCTCAACAGGAGGGATGGTATCCACAATAGAGAACATTTTTACTACATATGGATTTCACAATTACACAAAACATTTTGTGCCTCATGATTGATATGCTCTAAGCATAATGCTCAAGGTAGACTACGTCCAAAACCAGGTAAATTCCCAGAAGCGACATACCCATTTCAATGTATCTGTATGGATTTTATTGAATTAAACAGAGCCGAAGGAAAGAAATACTGTTTAGTAATAGTGGATATGTTCTCCAAATGGGTAGAAATTACACCAACAGTGAACAATGATGCAAAACAAAATATTTGCAAAACAAACAATTGCATGCCTGTAATAATAACACTTAAGACTCCTAAACGCACTGATAACGGAACATATGTGTTGGGAGCATGGGGGAGTGGAATAAACAAGGTTGGGATATTCCATATAATAGTGTCCCCAAGCCCGAGAAATCAGACAACATCTGTAACAGCCACACCAACCAAACCGACTTCGATGAAAAATAATCCTGTAAAATATATAGACATAAGAAATATGAAGGAAACGTATGCCCTAGAAACAGGATTCACAGACTCAAATGTATGGCTACAATGGATCGTTCACACAGCCCGAAACAGCAAGTTATCCTCTTCCAATTGTCTAGCATGTGCAGCAGCCAGGCCGGGGTTAGGCACAGTGCCTTTTCCCCTTAATCCAGATAATGATCCAAAAGGTTTTCGTTGCATACTAGAATTATACAAATCAGAGAATGCTACAAACTGCACCACTTTGAAACTTCTGTTCCCTCCAGTGTCATCACAGATTAAACCACCTTGGTTTACGCCATACACCGGGAATTATACCTGCTTGACACGAAGCAGAGGTACTGTGTCAGTAGGAGTATTGACAACCTGTAAAACCATCATTGATGTAATTAAGGGCGAGAGCAATGTCACTGATGACATAGTGAATGATCAAACCATGGCCAGAGCTGATGTATGGTGGTTCTGTGGAGGTAAGATACTCAGAGCAAAATTACCAACTGATTGGAAGGGAACTTGTGCTATGGTACAATTATTAATGCTGACATATATTTTACCATATGACACAATGGCATTAGAAAAAGTGACGATACATAATTTACGAACAAAAAGAAATGCACCAGCAGGATCTTTTGACAACAGAGTTTATATAGATGCAATTGGTGTTCCTCGAGGTGTTCCTGATGAGTTTAAAGCCAGAAATCAGGTTGCTGCAGGATTTGAATCACTCCTGGCTTGGTGGGTAACTGTTAATAAAAATGTGGATTGGATAAATTACGTCTATTATAACCAACAAAGATTTTTAAATTACACTAAGGAAGCAATTGGGGGCATACATCAACAGTTAGATAAGACTAGTTTAATGGCATGGCAGAATAGGATGGCGTTAGATATGTTGTTGGCTGAAAAAGGAGGAGTATGTAAAATGTTTGGAGATATGTGTTGTACGTTTATTCCTAACAATACAGCACCTGATGGCAGCATCACTAAGGCGTTGAATGGATTAACCTCCCTATCTGCAGAGTTAGCTGAAAACTCTGGTTTTGAAGATCCTCTGACAGGATGGCTCCAGGACATTTTTGGAAAATGGGCAGGTTCTATAAAAACTATGATGTTATCTGTAACCGTAATGATTACCATTCTAATCGTTTGTGGATGTTGCTGTATCCCCTGTTTGAGAGGACTGTTACAGAGACTCATTGACACCACTGTGACTAAAACAACTATGCTGTATGAAAGGATCCCCATCACCGATGATCACCGAGGGGACTATGAGAATGCAGCACAAGAAAATGTTACTTCTGATCTGACAGATGATGATTTATATGGTAACCTCTTTGATGAAGATAAGGACACCACGGACTAAGGATATGTTTATTCTACTGATTATGATGAGACTACAGAAAATCTAACTGAAGTTGTAGTTTTCTGAATTGGCCAACTAGAGCCACTTAGGAGAAAAATATTCACAGCATTTGTACATATTGAAGGAGACCCCATTTCTTTTGTTCTTTTTACGTGCAAGGGATAGTTTAACTAGGTAGGGATAGGTCCGTAGCCAAGCCCGATAGGTTGACTAGCTTGGCGAGGACATTTATGTTTTGTTTTTGGGGGCAACAATGTAATCAAAATGCTTTTGAATTTATGCTTATTTTTATATAATTTCTGTGCCTTGTTAAATGGAGTACCTGCGGGTGGTTGCCGGGGCAGCGGGACCGTGAGAGAGTTTCCCTTTCTAGAAGGATAATGGATAATAAGAATGTTTTGAACTGCCACACTTCACAAAATGTATGTTATGATTATGCTTAGAATCAGCATAAACAGGAGGGATATGATATGGAAATTTTGTACTTCTTGATGAGAGATATCTGAACTGAAGACTTACACATGAGAAGGTTTGGTGAATGTAAATGTGTCCTGTGGCCTGTGGCCATTTGTGTGTGTTTTGCAACCCATGGGTGTTTTGCGACATAGGTGTGGTTTATGACCCAGGTGGGGTTTGCGACCCATGCAAGGTTTAGATAAACATCGGAGTTTACGACTTCCATCCCTGTGAACTGAGTGAAAACACACCCACAAGAAGATGGATAAATATCATGTACGTCTCACAATACGTTGAGTCTACACTTAGTAACAGACCAGCATGTTGCTCTGTGAATTCTCCTCTTGATCAAGATTAAATCCCTGTTTGGACCTTGAGCTGACTCCGATCTCCTTCCTCCAGTTCTATACCAACGGGTAATTATTTTAACAGTCTGGAGAAAATCTCTTCTCTAGCTAAGAGCTGCCGTGTGCAACACAGTGCTCTATACCAGAGGCAAAATGTTCTGGTGTCTATTCTATCTGCTCCAGAATATATACTGTTACAAAGGCAGGGCTATGTCTCATGCTTAAGCGTGTGAATGTGTATTTTTGGGTTGAGTAGTTCCTCTTCTTTCCCCGAGACGTTGGGGCCTCGTCTGCTTGTTGGCTTCCCCTTCCGGTCCTGTGAAGAAAACACTTATGCGCTCCTGTCATGCATTGAGCATCTTCCTCTATTTTCCGTCTGGCTCAGACTGGTTTCTCTCGACCTTTAGATACTTTCTCTCGACCTTTAAATTCTGAATACATGTCTGTGTAAGCTTCTGCTATTTTTGTTCCTCTATTGTGGTTAAGTAAGTTCATGAACGGATGCGCAGGTAGTCGAGTGGTTAGAGCGCATGCCACATACGCAGCGGACCCCGGTTCGAATCTCGTCTGGAGGACCATTGCTGCATGTCGCACCCCCTCTCTCTCCCATTTCCAAACTATTCACTGTCAAAAAAAAAGGTGTCTATGCCTGAAAAAAAATCTTTATGAAACATACAATTTTCAGGTATCATCATACATTCTAAACATTCTTATATCTACAATTCCCCCTGTTGATCACTCCTAAGAGTGATCATCCTTTGGAGTGGCTTCAATATGCCGACTCTTCTTCTTCTTCAAGTGGGTTACCTGTGCTGGTGAGAGGACTGGCTTTTGTTGCCGGATTAGTCAATAGGGCTTTATATAGGGGCGCCGTTGGTTCCACAGCTTCTGCCAGCATTATTAATGATGGGACTTTCCTGCTGCTATTTCTGTTTTGTCTGAGCTTTGTCCTTTGCATTTTATCACCGCTACCTCTGCTGGCTTCATTATTGCTGCTCTCAGCTGTTTCATTTCTCCCTCATGTTTGATCGGCAGTCCTGTAGCTGTAACAAAACCTGCTCTTTCCCACTCTTTTAGTTGGCAGTGTACTGCTGCACTGGCATATGCGGAATCTGTGTATATGTTTACTCTTTTTCCTTCCCCTAGATTGCATGCTGCCGTTACTGCCATTACCTCTGCCAGCTGTGCTGACGGTTTTTCTTTCACTTCTCCTGTGCCGAGCGTCTTGAACTGTCCCTGTTCCTTGGCGACTACTGCCCATGCTGCACTTAGACTGCCATTCTCTTTTCTGAAACAACACCCGTCCACATACAAGTCCAAGTCTGAATGAGTCAGGGGTTTAGCAAGTAAGTCTGGTCTTATTTTGGATGCTATGGTGGTCAATGGAATGCAGTCATGTGGTTCTCCTGTCGTCATGCAACTTGCTGCGTTCACTCCTTCATGGGTGTAGGTGAGATGTGGGGCATTTAGGCTTTCCTCTACTTTCCTGTGCCTGCTGCCTGACAATGTGAATATGGATGAGGAGATCAGAGCCATAACGCTGTGTAAGGTCAATACTTTAAGAGGGTGTCCTGCTACCACATGTTCCACCTTCTGGAGTACTCTGCTGCATGTCGTACACACGGGGGCTGTCTCTGTTCCATGTTATCCAAGGGGGTGCTTACATACCTAAGCACTGCTCTTCCTGAAGGTGTCTTTTGATACAACACTGCATTCATTGTTCCTCCCTTTTCGGAGGTGTCTAAGTAGAATGGCTCTTTGTAGTCTGGAGTCTGCAGAGCTGCTGCTCCTGCCATCTCCTGCTTAAGTCTTATAAAGGCCTCTTCCGCCTCTACTGTCCATTTTAACAAGTCTCTCTGATTTCTCATTCCTGCCTCGAGTACCATCTTTCTCGAAGGGCCTGCTTTGTTGTTGTAGTCTGGGATGAAATGTTTGCTGTACCCCGTTAGTCCTAGAAAACTTAGCATTGTTTTGACGTCCTGTGGTTTAGGGTGTCTCAGGATCGTGTCCCTATGTTCTCCTGAGAGATTAGTTCCTTCCCCTGTTATCCATCTCCCCAAAAACTGCACCTGTGGTCTACAGCATTGTAACTTTTTCCTGGATGCTTTGTATCCGGTCTTGGCCAATGCTTTCAAAACTGCTTCCGTAGCTTGCATGCAATGTTCTGCACTGTCTGCAGCTATTAGCAAATCATCCACGTATTGTAGACAAATGGTTTTGTCTGGAAGTATAACTTCCTGTTTCAAATGTTGATTCAATACTTTATTGAATACCCCTGGGTTCATGCCTTGAGGGAAGCATGTGTACTGGTATCTTTGTCCTCCCCATGTGAACGCAAAGTATTGTCTTAGGTCCTGCTCGAGAGGAATGGAAAAGAATGCATTTGCCAAATCCACCACGGAGAAATGTGTCATCTCTCTAGTGATCTCAGTGAGTGCTGTGTGTGGATTTGGGACTGGAATAGGGGGTGTTTCTACTCTCTTATTGACCAGTCTGAGATCGTGTGCCATTCTAAAGGTGCCATCTGGCTTCGGAACTGGTAAAATAGGGGTGTTCCACTTGCTAGTGGAGGGTTCCAATACTCCATTTTGTTCCAACTCTTTTACTGTCCTGTCTATGGTTGCTTTAGCTTTTTCATTGGTGGGGTACTGTGGTACCCACACTGGTGGTCCTGGTTTTACCTTGAACCTTGGTGGTTCCGGAGGTTCACACCGTCCTACGTCGTTTTTTCCTTGTGCCCACACTGCGCTAGGTATTCGTCCTAACATTTCCTCCGTTTTCTCATGATCTGTACTTTCTCTCCCATGTGTTCGTGTGATTACTTTTTTCTCCAGCTCTGACAAAGATGTGGTGTGATGTGTGATCCTATAAACCTGTCCTTCTTTGGAGTAGGTGACTGCTGGAATGGAAGTTTGCTCCCAGTCCTTTAATTGGGATGCCATTTTTACCATCGGCCCCAAGTCCTTGGCTTGGGTGCCTGCTCCTAAGGCTAGACTTATATGTGGTTCTGCTGTCTTGCCCATTAGGTACCACTCTGCTTGTTTCTCGGTTAGCAATACGCGTGCAGCAACTCCTTTCTTTGAGACATATATACAGTCAGAGCTCAGCATCCAAGGGGAACCCTCTATTTCTCTAAATTTTTCCTCGTAAACTTCTTCAGTTTGAGTGCGGTCATAGAGGAGAGTACAATGCGGGGAATCAGGGACTGGTTCATACGGATGTACTGCGTGGATCCATGGTTTCCACTGTTGATATAGGTTCAGGACATTTGTGATCGGTGGGTTGGGGTCTTCTTCCAACCGTGCCCAGTAGACATCTGCTGACTGTCTCTGCTGGTCAGTGTTCTCACTTAACACCCATTGTCCATGACTCCTTTGTGATGTTATTGTCTCTGAACAATTCACTTTTGTCCCGTTTGGGAAATACACCTGTACTCCCTGAGGCCCACAGAGTATAGATGCTTTCAGCCTGACTAGGACATCTCTTCCTAGTAGCGGAACAGGGCACTGCTGCGAATATACATAGCTTTGATGAAACCGATAGCCTGCCAGTTTTGTAGGGAGAGGTTCGGTAAAAGGGAGTGGTGTTGGCTGTCCTCCAAATCCCACAAGGTCTACGGATCTATTGGAGAGTTGGTGGCCGAACTGGGGTTGCGTCAGAGTCGAATGAGTTGCTCCAGTGTCTACTAGAAATTCTACCTGGTGTCCGTCCACCTCTCCTTTCAACAGGGGGTCAGCCTCTCCCCCTGTTCCCGACCCCGGGCACCCCTAGTAGTGGTTTGGATACCACACACCTTGAGGCATCTGGTTCCCTGGAGCTAGCTGTGCTGATGGTGGCACATGTGGCTGCAGTGGTCCTGCTCCTGGCGGTCCCCTTTGGCCCTGGGGGCAATCTCGGGCCCAGTGTTCCTTACTCCCACACAGAAAACACCGTCTCCCCTGAACCCTGATCCTCCCCGGCCTCTTCCTCCAAATCCGCCTCTAGGGGCAAACCCTCTGCCTCTTCCTCTCCATCGTGATTGCGGGGGACCCCATGATCCTCCTTGGAGAGGGGGTCCTGCATAATATTGGCCTATGGCTGGGTTCTCTGGAGCTTGCACTGACTGCAGCTGACTCATCTGGTTCCCTGCTCTTCCTGCCTTTTTCTGAGTGGTCACCTCTTCTCTCGCTTTTACTAGCTGTAGTTTAGTCAGTTGGAGCTTAAGACCTTCTACCTCCGTTTTAGCGGCATCCTTTTTCTCATCTGCTCTGCGCATGTGATGTTGGAGTGTACGTATCCACACTACTAGGGGTTCTGTGTCTGCTCGAGGATCGTCCTCCATTTTTGCTTGTACCTCCTTATCTATTCCTTTCATAACTGCTGTTTTGAACATGGCTCCCTGTAAGGGATCCGTTCCAGGGTTGATTCCTGATCTCTCCTGCCAGTCTCTTCTACACCTCTCCACATAATCTGCTGGTCCCTCCCCTTCTTTTCTGACAAATGCCACAGTGTGTTGACTGGTCTGTTGTGGGAACCTTTGTCTCATTGCGGGGCCAACTGTGGCTATGACGAACGGAGCCTCATCTGGTACCCCCGTGGTACCGGCATCTGTGTCTAGCTGATTGGTTGTCCCCAAACCGTGTTTCTGACCAATAAGGCCTCTAACGTCCCCCATTGTGAGCTCTGTTCCTAAGGTTAGGCTGGCTAACTTCTGTAGCCACATATTGGCTCCTTCACTCAGTGGTGGTAGTTGTGTGTTCATGTGTTCCTTGTCTGCAAGGCTAAATGGTTTGTATACTGGTGGCCCTCTTCCCGGTCCCCGTACCAAGGGGCATTGGAAATCTGGGCCTCCTTGACTCCTAGTCCTAGAAGCTATTGGATTGTGGCTTACGCCTTCCCCCCATCCCTCTCGGTCTGATTGGCATGGGTGGCTTTCTTTCATTAGGCTATAGGAAAGGCAGGACGCTCCGTCAGACTCCTCTGAGTCCGAGCTTTCTATTTTTAATCTCAGGTGGATCCTTTTTGGGTTTAAACTCTCCCTTTTCCTTTTTACGGCAGTGTCGTGTCTTTACTCTGTCGTCTTGGTCGGTTGAGTCTGGGTCTGAGTTATTCGTTACGGAGGCCGGTCTGGCCTGGTGTGTGCGTCTGGGTGCTGCTTATCCGAATGGTAATCCTGATCTCTCCTCTTTCCCTTCTATCTCCTGTGTCCCTGTATCCTTCACCTTCTTTCCCTTTCCTCTCTCCGTCTTTCGTTCTGCCTTTTCTATTTCTGACTCCATCTCCCTTAGTTCTTGTACCTCTGTCTCATATCTTTCTTGTTGTTCCCTCTCGTATGCTCTTCTCATTCTATCTCGTTCTGCCTCCATTATCCTGTCCCTCTCATCTTCACTTCCGCCCTGTACTTCCTCTGCCAGACCCCGATCGTTGTTTCTTGTGATCTTCACTTGTGCTCTCCCGTGGACCTCAACCATCGGCAGTTGTTTGTTTGGTGCGTATCGGGTCGGTGGAGCCGGTGGCGGCAGCTCTGGGTACAGTTGGCTTACTGCCGGGGCTGAGGGGATTGGTGGGGGTGGGCCGGTGTACGGTGGGGGAACGTCTGTCTTTTTCCCTTCTTTCCTCCCTTTTCTTTGTCTCTGCACTATCTCTGCTGCCATGCCTACAGCATGTAGGTCTGCTCTAAACTCCTCTAACCGTTCTCCTTCCTTTCTCTGTCCCCTCCTTTGATGCCATAACTTGCTTAGATTCTTGCTCTGATCTTCCCTGACTGCTTTCTGCGCCTTAACCTCCTCTTCCTGAATCATTGTTACCATGTTTTCTGGCTCCTCCTCACCCCACCCCTTGCATAAGGTCAGGTGAGTTTTCACATCCTCTAGTCTTTCCTCATAGTTCTCTTTTTTCTTTCTATGACCTGGTTGTCCAGACAGAGTCTGTTCAACTACTTTCTTCCAATATTCTTCCCAACCAAACCCTGGACCTGCCATGGTTATTCGCTGTAATGTACTATTCACAGTTTTCCTTTATTTATTTACACACACTTATAGCCCGATCAGTGGATCGCGTCCCTAATGGCTATTTCTTCACACAACCTTCTACTCTACCTTGATAGAGCGGTGTGAAAACATAAGCCACTAGTTTTACTGATCAAACACCAAGCGTCACAGCCCTGTTATTTATGTACCCCCAGGTAAGAGAAGACCAGTGGTGAGTTTAAACTCAAGGCTTTTCTGTGATGTCTGCAACAAGCTTCTACTGGCAGTGTTTCACTGTCAGCGGCTACAGACTGGGTGTATCCACCATCACAGAAACCTTCTCACACTTTATCTGTCTGTGTTCTCTGTTACCTTCGAAACCTCCCACACAACAGTCCCCTATATTACAATATTACACAGTGATTACAATATTACTCTCTATTACTCTCTTGGCTCCCTGAGCCTTTTTGGTTCCCAGAACCTGGTTCCCAGAACCTTTAGCTCCCAGAGCTTATAGGTGGCTTTCTAGGCTCACCTAGGGGCTATCCCCCTGTGGCGCTTTTGGTCCTATGTCCAATGTATATTCGAGGGTCTTTCTAGCCTCCGGCCTTTCTGCGTTCCCAGAACGTCTTACTGAGCACCGTTTATGCGCCGAGGACCTTTCTGGATTTATGATCCAGAAACTCCTCTCCCTTGGCTCCCAGAGCCTGGCTCCCTGAGCCTTTATAGAGAGTTTTACCGATCCCGGATCGGCGGTCGACCTTTTCTAAAAAATCCTCAGTCCATCTGCTTAATCAAATTAAACCTAGCCTCTAGACAACATGCTGACTTTCTCCACCAAATTTAGAATCTATGGCCGAATCACAGTCTTTACTTTCTAAGAAGAATAGGTGACTGCTTACCTTTCAAACGGTGGGTACCCGGTGGAGACTGTCAGACGTGTCGGGAGGCGCCCAGGTGACTCCGCATGGTCACCGGTCCAACCTCCGCTGCTCCTTTGATCTGTCCTCCTTTGTCAGAATCACGTCGGGGTCACCAAGTTTCTCTGTAGGAATTTTGTTCACAAGTTCAAAGTTCCTTTCAACTCTACCAAAAATGATTTGTACAGAGAAATGTTTACAGTTCATGTTTCATTTGTTTAGACCTATCATTCTAGGTTTAGACCTATGCCAACTTTGACCATAACGGCGAGATGGTGTTCAAACGTTCTAGTCATAGGATTGCATTTCGTTTTGTTTAACAGTTTAAATCACAAAGATTTCGGACTGTAACTTGAACGGGTCCCTCCTGGACACGCCCCCTCGGTCAGCATAAAAGCTGCGTGTTACAGACACCCATTGGGCGCTATTTGCCTCCCAGGCTCCCCTCCCGGCTCTGGCCTCCCGGCTGGGCTGCGCTCTTGCCTCCCGAGCTCTTGCATCCAGGCTCTTGCCTCCCGCTCGTGCCACCAGGTGCTGGCCATCAGGCCTTCGCCTTTGCTCTTACCCTCTTCAAGTTTCGTACTTTTCTTAGTTCCCAATTTTTACTCCTTTTATTGGAATAGTTCGTTCGACGTTGGATTCTTCATTTTTGCATTTTTAGCTTTTCTTTTTCCGCAAGCCTTTTTGATCAATGCTAACTCAACCGGCGGCCGCAAAGATTTGGCATATTGACTAACGCTTATACCTAAGCCACCCAAGGCCGAACTCAAGGAGAAGACAGCTGTTTAACTAAAACGGATTACGGCAAAGACGGACGCCCGCTACGAAACTACCGCAGATCGGCGCTAACGGTTCCCTCGGGCCACGGCAAGGAAGATCCCTTCGGGTCTACGTCACCGACGGAAGAGCGACCGCTTGGAGTTTCAGTAAGCCGAGAAGAAGCGTCCCAAAGTAAGACCAAATACGTATTCAACAGTAATGACCGAGTTGCAGGGTGAAACTAAGTATAGCGTCTGTTAATATCTAATATCTGTGAGGTCATTTATCCCATTATTCACCTTTTCCTCTTACTAAGGAGTCCAAATTCTTAGGAAGACCACGCCTTTATCGCCAAACGTGCTAGATGAGCTGTTAATCACATTTCCAGTTATATTTCTGGCGTTGTATTGGTGTTTTGTTTATTACATCTGTTATTGTTTTATTCGCTTTTGTTTAATCTCTAGTTAATCAATAAATTCCCCTAAAGCATAAAGTCGTTGTCAGTGGATATTTCTTCTGTGCAGAATACAAAGATCCCTATTTCAAGAACTTATGATCTAAGGAAATGAGACTGATTTATTAAATGATATTGATTGATTGTTAATTAATTAATAAGTGGTCATTAGAGTCATTAACGTGAATTCTATAAAGTTCTGTCTGACCAACAGATGGTGCCCCTTTTATGAGAGCAGGTATTGAAATTGTAGATTAATACACATTGATATACATATTTTAATATCATCCTTAGTTTCCTTACATACACAGTTTACGTAGGTACCATTAGGTATTAACCTTGTTCTCCTACACAGTGTCCCCCAGGGCTTTGCCAAAGGAACATCCTGTTGGATTTCCTCTCCCCACTGTCCAGCATTTCTTTCAGTTCCTTTAAGAATGACATCTGTTAAGAACACTGGTTTGACATTTACTGTTTATAAATACCTAGAATAAACAATACATACCTTTTATTCTTTCCTTGGAAATGAGGCCTTCTACCCCTTTGTTCCTGAGGCAGATCAAAGTACTGCAAAGTACAGTACATAAAAACAAGCAGCAATACAGCACAGTACAATGTTACATTTGTCAAAGAATGGTTCAGTCAGGACCACTTTGTCAAAAATAATCTTTATTTATTTGCACAAGTTTCATTTGGCGGTATGGTACTGTTCTGGGACTCCCTGCTCTTCCACGCGCTTGCGTGGAAAGCCTGAGGCAGGAAGAGCACCTTCCTGCCCTTCATGAGCCATCATGAACGGCATAAGCAGGGAGCGTAGCAGCAAAGAAAAACCCAGACAGAGCAGAGCAACCAACAAGAACAATGGTAAGGTACATAACAGATGACAGGAGGAGCTGGGGTGGAGGTGGGTTGAAAACGCCGGCAGAGGAAGCAGCGAGGGAGGTCAGGCTAGAGCAGTTTAAATAGCGCGCTCTGAATGCAATTTCCCCATAGGAAGCGGGCACGGGGAGTCAGTTGAGCCGTCAGCTGATCTCCTCGGTTTTGACAGCTACGCTGTTGCTGCTGATTTAGAGCTTGACGTTGTGGCCTGCCAGAACTAACGCTACGCTTGTTTTGTTGTATTCTATGGAAGCCCGTTTCCGCCAGTGTGATGAAAGAAAAAAATTTTTTAAGTCATTATAATGAGAAAGCATCTCAAAATAATGACTTAGCATCTCAAAATAATGACTTAGTATCTCAAAATAATGAGATAGTATCTCATAAAAATGACTTAGTGTCTCAAAATAATGAGATAGTATCTCATAATAATGACATAGGGCCCTAGTTTCGTGGCGCAGCGCAGGGTGGCGCAGGGTGGCGGAGCCGGCGTAATGCAAGTTTCGACCAGCCGCAGCCTTGCGCACGGTCAGTTTGGCACTTGGGTGGATCGCCTGCGCCAAGATGGGTGTGGCGGCGCAGCAGGGGGAGGCGTCACAGATTCAGCTTGGCGCAGCGGAAGTTTCGTGGCAAAAAGCCTCGCCGAGACTGCGCCGAAAGCCTGCCAGCTCCAACCTGGTCTACTCTTGGTGCAAGGCGAATTACAGCTGGCGGAGTGGCAGTTTGGCCCATCGGTGAGTGCGCACACGTCACCAAGACCTCACAGGCAGGTTTCCACAGTTCCAGGCACATTTAAATGCAATAAATAATCACAACAAACACTAATGCAACTAATTGAATCAACACGTGAATTTATATCTATATAGATTGTCCCGTCATATCTGACGTCAGATCAAAGGCGGATGGCACGCGTAACGGAAACTCAGCCTGACTGAATTACAGTTTTTCTCCATTGGTTTGGCTCTTTTCTTGAAACAGAAATTACATTCTCAAAACAACATGGACAAATCTCCAAACCACTTGGCAATTGTCCACAACAGAATTGCATTTCTCATTCATTAATCAAATTGCAATTGTCTTAGTACATGTCTCAATATCTCATTACATCTTTGCAAATGATTAAGTACAGGTAGCCTACATTTAGCACAATTTCCAAGTGAATAGATCTTGTTGATCTAAACTGATTGTCGATTCTCAGTCTAATGGTTGTTCTCTTCAAAACATGTCAGCATCATTTCATTGTGTAAGTCATCACTTGCACAATAGTCTGATCAATTGTCAAAATTAGTCAAGAACATAATACCATGAATACCATATATGAATCTCTTGGAACGTTTGATAAATTGAGTACAGTAATTGACAGTCAGGTGAAACTAGAACTTGACTAACGAAGGAGGAGTTTCACTCATCTCAGATGACCAATCAAACCATATGTTTAGTTACCTGACAGGTGCTGTCTATGATTGTGAATGCTGCCACATAACATATACAGTATATATATAAAGGTTGACCAGGACCAGTACTATTTCTGAACATGGAGGCACCTGGCCAAGCAAATAAACAAGGGCAACTGCCTGCTCCATGAAGAAGAGGAAGAGGAGTAAGGGTGCGTGGTGGTGGAATAGGGGGAAGAGGCCGAGTAGCACGAAGACACCATGTTGTCCCGGATGAAATTCGGGCCACAATTATAGACCATGTTGTCAACCACCGTCTCACAATGGTGGAGGCAGGTCGCAGAGTGCAGCCTAATGTGCCTCGCTCTACAGTCTCCTCCATCATCCAAACCTTTCGCAGGGAAAACAGGTATGTACTCATATCAGTCAATAATTGAATTATATGTTGTATACTGTAGGACTGGACACTGTGCATAAAGCAATAAATGTGCATTTACCTATTCATTTAGTGTGCGTGTGTGTGTGTGTGCGTGTGTGTGTGTGTGTGTGTGTGTGTGTGTGTGTTATAGCCCTGCAGTAATGTACCTCAATGGGATACAGTAGTATTCCAGTCACTGTTCAGTGATGCATTAGAATAGTGGTAAAAAGTAAAGCAACAGTACAATTTCATTGGTAACTCATTCTGTAAGAAATAAATAAGACATACATTACAAATGGAGTGTTGTCCTTTGAATTCTATGTTGAACGACAACCTGGCACAGGTGGCTACTCTTACTGTAAAATCCTATTTTTTTTTCAGTTTTACACACAATTGTATTCTGTTAGCTAGATAAAAAAAAACGAGTACAGTAACCATTGTCAATGAAGGACTGGGCTAAGACTAAGTGGTGGACATGAGGGATATTTCAATTGTCCTCTGCCATAGTGACAAAACATCTAAACATTTTGAATTGCAGTGCTTACACAATGCCAAAGGGACAATGCATTTTGGGGGCACTGACTATTTATATGAGAAAGGAATTTAGATTTGACACATGAGCGAACTGTTTTGGGAGAGATATGAGCTTTTGCAGGTGAACCATGGTGTTGTGCTGAACCATCCAGGTTATTTTGGCAAATGCACCAAGAGTGTTGAGAACGTCCGGTCTGTTTCGAGAAATGAGCCAAAGCAATTGAGAAGGATCTTTTGTCTTTTGGGGGCACTGACTATTTATATGGGAAAGGAATTTAGTTTTGAAGCATGAGTGAACAGTTTTGGGAGAGATATGAGCTTTTGCAAGTGAACTATGGTGTTGTGCTGAACTGTAAGACTGTTTTGCCAAATGATCTTAGAGTTTTGAGAATGTAATTTCTGTTTCAAGAAATGAGCCAAACCAATGGAGAAAAACTGTAACACAGCTGAAACTTGGACCTCTCAGACCAAAACATCTCCCTCTCTCTCTCCTGTTTTTCATATCTTATATCATAAAAAAATTCAGCAGCTCGTGCCTGGAAACTTTGCTGTGAGCTGGAACCGGATTTGGGGCTGCAGCTGGTCTGAGCGGCCGCAAGGTCCCGGTGTCCCGCCGTTCTGGTGTTGGACGGGGAATCCGGTGCAACTGTGGAGCGCAGATGATGAAGACGGTGATGATGAATGGCCCGGAGTACTGAAACCAGTCCTATGACACATAAGAACACTTCTCACTACTAAAAATTAATTAAATGTAACAAGTTACAGCATCTACCCTTTCCGACTTTACTAGATATTTGCTCTTAACAACAAGCATTATGAGAATTTTAAAATCAGGTTTGGAAAAAAATTAAGACCCTTTTTTTTCTTCTCTGTGTTACGTTTAATTACATCTTGCTCACCAGTCTATATTACAAAATCGCGTTATCAGCATAATAACAGTTACTGTAAGAGTAACAAATAACTATACTGACAATCAAAGAGATGCAACACCTGCATGTGAGCTTGCTTAAAATGAAAATTATAATCTACACATGCTGCTCTTTTATACCTTTGTTTTTAAGGCAATATTAGCTACAAAAACATCAACCTGTAATTTAAAGAGTGTCACTAATGTATCCACCCTACATGCCTGTATTTCAGATGGAATGTACAATAAACAATTAAGGGAATATTTGTGTCACGGTTCCGCTGTGGCAGACTGGTTGTGTGTGTTTTCCCTGTCTGTTTTCCCCCCTCCTTTTCCTCCCTCACCAGCTCCTCCCCTGGGTGTGTCCGGTGGGCGTGGCGGCGGCAGTAGCAGAGCGGCGCACCTGTCCCTCATCATCATCATCACCCGACTATATCAACCCGGTCTCTCCACAACTTCAGCGCCAGATTATTCCGTCTATCACGGTGATCGCTGGTACCACGTATCTCAGTATCTACGTACGCTGTTGTACTTTTTGCTCATTCTAATTCCTGTTGTTTCTGGCTCATCCTCCAGAGAATCTCCGGTGCGCCTCCACTCAGTTTTCCTGCTTGCCTGCCTGCCTGCCTGGCCTCCTCGCCTGCACTAACCAACAACCACTTCTGTGCAATAAACCTTTTGCTCCCAGACATTCAGTCTCCGGTCTCTGCCTTCGGGTCCACTGAAAACATAAACCTGACAGAATAATCTGGCCAAATGGATCCGGCAGAGACCAAGCACCTCCGCAACGCCCTTTTGGCTCAGGGAATAATGGTCGGCCAACATGAGCAGGCTCTCCGTGAGATTATGGAGGCACTACGTGGGCTGACCACCAGCGTGACTCATCTTGGCACTCGCCTGGACCAAGTGTGTAGCCGGCTATCGGACGTCGCTTCAGGAGCTAACCCCCCGCCGCTACCAGCTGATTCTCGACCTGCCCCGGTGAATATTTCCCCTTCTACTCGTGAGCCTTTCATTCCCATTCCAGCAAGATATTCCGGGGAGTTAGGTCAGTGTGGGCAGTTTCTACATCAATGTTCCCTAGTTTTCGACCAGCAGCCCAGCACATATGCTACTGATCGCGCTAAGATAGCTTTTGTTAAGAGTTTATTAGCTGACAGGGCATCCCAGTGGGCTGTAGCTGCCTCTAAATCTCAGGCCCCTTTTTGTCACTCCATTAGCCTATTTTCAGCCGAGCTACTCAAGATTTTTGATCAACCAGTACGGGGAAGGGAGGTCTCTAATCGGTTGTTAGCTCTCAAGCAAGGAGTACGTTCTGTAGCCGACTTTGCTGTTAATTTCAGGATATTGGCTGCGGAGACGGGGTGGGATGAGGCTGCGCTTCAGGGAGTGTTTTTACGGGGATTGGCCGACAACATCCAGGATGAGTTGGCTGCCCGTGATGACACTTCATCACTAGAGGAATTAATTTCGTTAGCTATCCGGTTAGATAATAGGCTTAGAGAGAGACGTAGGGAACGATCCCTTAGGTCCCTTCCTGCTTCCCCTCAGCCCAGAAACCCCCCAGCTGTGCCTTCCCGTCCCGCTGCTACTCACTCCCCCCCAGCCCCGATGGCGGAGGAGCCAATGCAGCTTGGCCGGATGCACCTCACCCCAGCTGAGCGCCAACGCAGACTTGTGGACGGGCTCTGCCTATATTGTGGAGAGGCCGGTCATGGCCTCTTCCTCTGCCCCCTTTGACCAAAAGCCGGGGCTCATCACGCGGCAGGGGAGCGCTGATGAGCCGAACCACCACCGCTACCACCTCCCCCTCTCGTATCCTGCTTCAGAGCACCCTCTCCTGGGCCCTCATTTATAAAACTGTGCGTAGGATCCTTACTAAAAGTGTACGTACGCCAAAAAGCCAAAGTTTGCGTGCGCCAAACAAAAATCAGATTTATAAAACTGTGCGCACGCAAGCTGTACGCAATGTTCCCTTTATAAATCACAGGATCACCTACAAGTGTGCATACCTGAGTCCCGCCCTGTACACGCCCACATTTTACTATATTAATGAGCCGGCTTGCAATCGTTTCCGTGTGGTGAATCACGGCGACAGGTCAGGAAAAAGCGAAGAAACGTAACTTTTCAGAAACGGAGAAAGAGACACTTGTGAGGTGGAGGCCCGGACAATAATTTAATTTAGTGGCCACAGCAGCGGGATCACGAATAAAAAGAAGCAGTGCGAGTGGCAACACATTGCTGCTGCTGTCGGCGTCAGTGGGACCGAGCGGACGGTGATCTGAAGGTAAATGACATCTTTCCGCTCCTAACATGTATTTAATGTATTGCTTGAGTATTTGAGGAGGTTTGATTTTGATGTGACTTTGACGGGGATTGTGTCCGTAAAGGAGGGAGACACAGATCTGTGAAAACAGATTTTAAACTTTTATTGTATAAACAAAACGTTAAATAGTTTTTGTCCTTCCAGAGTCTGCAGCGTTGGGCTCAGAGGAGGGTGACGGTGAGGAGGGTGATGTGAGGAGGGTGAAGGTGACGGGCCCTCGGCACAGCGTCCGGGTCCGGCGCAAAGCAGCAGCGCACCCCGGACGAATGGCACATCAAGCGGTCGGGTGCTCACTGATGCCGTCCTGCAACTTCAGCGAGACACAATCACCGCCATCAACAACGTTGCAGATGAGCTACGGCAAACGCGCAATGTGATTAATAAAATAATACGTTTACAATGAACATTGATTGTTGTCTTCCTTATCTTACAAACGCAGCATAACATCTTCACGGATTCTTGCGCCCTGTTGATACCCCTCCAGTCGGGCACGGGGCCGTGGCTCGGGGTCATCATGCTGGGGTCTCTACCACCTTTGCCGGGTGGTAGAGTCTGCCTCCTGAAGTTCGGTAAATTTGCGCTCTCCACGCTCCACGACTGAGCGCGCACGAGCGTGGCACTCATTATAGCGCATTTCCTCTGCACTCTGGTGGTTTAAAAACGAGGATAAGTGTAACAATTATACGATGGCTTAATGGCTGTATGTATGTGCGTTGATGATATATGCACATAAATAAGGAGAATATTTAGTTATTCCCGCTGTGTTCTGCAGGGATCTAATGGAAGGTATTTATTGTATACTGTATTACATGCATTTGGGCCGTCTCCTCCTCCTGCGGTGACGGCGCCTATTCAATATTTAAAAATTATTTTGACTTAAGATACAAGTCAGATTTTAAAAGAAGGTGTTAACATGAAAATAACTGTCACTCATTAAAAGCGTCAAAAACATTGCTGGAGTTCATCATGATAACGCAGATATAACGTATGATATGGAGTGTAATTAAATGTGTGCGAGTCATCAAAAATATATAGTTCTTCTCACGTTTACTGCTGATTCCCTTCCAGTCTCCAGAATGTGCGTACCGGTATGCATGCCTCAGAGTTTGCTTACGGGTACGCACACTTTCCCGTCAAGTTTGGTTTTTATAGATCACAACATTTGCGTGGAAAGTGGCGTACGTACGTTTCCAGCCCCGTTTTGTGCGTACGCAAGCTTTATAAATGAGGGCCCTGGTCTCTTCAAACCCTCTCCCTGTCAGTGCTCATCGATTCGGGCTCCGACGAAAACTTTATCGACTTGGACACGGTGGATCAGGCTCACATCCCCACACTCCCTCTTCCTGTACCTAAGGAGGTTTTCGCACTCGACGGCAGACTGTTGGCTAAGGTAACGCACCGTACTGTCCCTCTGACACTTCTCCTGTCCGGCAACCACAGTGAGAGGATTCAGTTATTTGTAATCCCCTCACCCCAGTCGCCTCTAGTTCTCGGCCTCCCATGGTTGAGATTGCACAATCCCCAAATTGACTGGTCTACATCGAGGATCAGGGGCTGGAGTGTGCACTGTCATTCCAACTGCCTCCACTCTGCTGCCCCCTCTGGCGCCCAAGTAACCCTTCCCTGTCCGACACCTGCTGACCTCACCTCGGTTCCTCCTCCCTACCATGACTTGGGTGAGGTTTTCAGCAAGGACCATGCACGGTCCCTCCCACCTCACCGTCCGTATGACTGTGCAATAGACTTACTTCCCGGTGCCACACTTCCGTCCAGTCGTCTCTACAATCTTTCCCGGCCGGAGCGGGGGGCCATGGAGGTTTACATTCGAGACTCTCGCCAGTTTTCCCCCTCCGACGAGCAGGGCGCTGACGAGTCCATCATTCCCTCACAGTGTCTTGTGGCTGCTGCCAGATGGGACATTGAGCGCTCCGTCAGAGCGGCACAGCGCATCCATCCTCCCCCAGACGGCTGTCCGCCCAACAGGATGTTTGTCCCGGATCCCTCCAGGTCCCGGGTCCTCCAATGGGGACATTCATCCAAGCTGGCGTGCCATCCTGGTTTTTTGAGAACGTTATCTCTCGTCCGTCAGCGGTTTTGGTGGCCCACGCTATATGCTGACACTAAGGAGTTCGTCTCTGCATGCTCCGTCTGTTCCCGCAGTAAGTCTGGCTCTCGTCCAAGGATCTTCCCCTCCAGACGGACTCTCGCAAGCTAGCACCCAGGTACATCGGCCCCTTTGACATCATTAAAATGATTAATCCTGCGGTTGCTCGCCTCAAGCTCCCATCTTCTCTAAAGGTGCATCCTTCGTTTCACGTGTCCCTGCTTAAGCCTGTTTCCTCCAGCCCGTTGAGCCCTCCGGCCGAGCCCCCGCCACCCCCCCGGCTTCTGGATGGTCATCCTGTCTATTCTGTTCATCGTCTATTGGATGTTAGCCGCCAGGGCAGGGGGTTCCAGTACCTGGTGGACTGGGAGGGTTATGGTCCCGAAGAGCGCTCATGGGTTTCTCGCTCATTTATTATGGACAACACCCTGCTCAGTGACTTTTACCGACAGTTTCCGGACAAGCCTGGTAGGGTGCCCGGAGGCACCCGTTGGGGGGGGGGGGGGGTACTGTCACGGCTTTTCCCTGTCTGTTTTCCCCCCTCCTTTTCCTCCCTCACCAGCTCCTCCCCTGGGTGTGTCCGGTGGGCGTGGCGGCGGCAGTAGCAGAGCGGCGCACCTGTCCATCATCATCATCACCCGACTATATCAACTCGGTCTCTCTACAACTTCAGCGCCAGATTATTCCGTCTATCATGGTGATCGCTGGTACCACGTATCTCAGTATCTACGTACGCTGTTGTACTTCTTGCTCATTCTAATTCCTGTTGTTTCTGGCTCATCCTCCAGAGAATCTCTGGTGCGCCTCCACTCAGTTTTCCTGCTCGCCTGCCTGCCTGCCTGCCTGCCTGCCTGGCCTCCTCGCCTGCACTAACCAACAACCACTTCTGTGCAATAAACCTTTTGCTCCCAGACATTCAGTCTCCGGTCTCTGCCTTCGGGTCCACTGAAAACTTAAACCTGACAATTTGTATACAATAGTAGGCCTATTTAGCTGAAGCCTTTTCTCTATTCCCCCAACCCATCAATAATCATTTGACGAAGTCTTAGATAAAGGTCAGTGACTTCATACACATCATCAGACATTGCAAGGTTGTGCTCAGCCATAAATTCATTACACAAGTGAAACATCCTCATCACAAGGATAGTCCTTAAAAATACAGTCCTCTCGACATATTTCTATTTTCATTTGATCAGCTGGCTGCAAAAAATTCTGAGATCCATAAAGATCGGGAACCGCATAGATTATTGAAGGGCGGCCATTTGGAGCCCGAAGATTGTTGCTTGTTCTTATGCGATGATCATTCCAGACAGTTACAACTTCATCAAGCTCCTCCTATAGAAAAAGAGTGAAACGGTTCTGTGAAAATAATCTGTGTTTATGCCATTATATCTCATAGTTACATTTGTGTTGATAAACAATATTTATACTATACCTGTATGGTATTTTGGAAGCAAAACTGGATCAGTGATTTGTCAGTGAAGCTGTCAAAGTGATCCATCCAAAACTGGACGCATTCACTTCTCAAGGTGCACCACCAGCGACCACTGAGGAACTGGTCAGGACCAGTTTCTTTAGTGCCCCTAGTGGTTGTGACCACTGGTCCGTGCCAGAGACCATGGTCACTGGACAGACCACGGAATCGGCTACAACCCCTTCTCCTCTGTGTTGCACTTCCAGTCCAGTTTATTGTCCAGATGAACTCCATGATACTTGTAGGCATCCACCACCTGCACCTCCTCACCCTGGATGTTGATTTTGATGAGGTGGTTTGCCCCACAAGTCCTCTGTACTCAGTTTCCTTTCCACCTCTGATACACCCCACAAACTGAGGTCTGTCTGTCAAGTTGATAATCCAGGAGGTAGTGGAGGGGTCTACCTGTATTGCTTTAAGTGTTCCTTTCAGCGGTGTGGGCTGGATGGTGTTGAATGCACGGTGTTGAATGCACGGTGTTGGATGCACTGGAAAAAAACATGATTCTCACAGAGCTGCCAGCCTTATCCAGGTGAGTGGGCTCGCTGCAGCAGGTAGATGATGGCATCCTCAACACCAACCTCCCAGCAGTAGGCAAACTGCAGTGGGTCAAGAAATGTGGACACCTGGGGTCTGAGATGGTCCAGAACCAGTCTCTCCAGCACATTCATGCAGTGCGACGTCAAGGCTACAGGTCTGTAGTCGTTAAGTACAGTTGGATTTTACTTTTTGGGTAATGGAACGAGGCAGGAGCTGTCTCTTAACCTGGCTGTTAGAGACAGACATGCAGTGGTGGGGTGGTGGTGTTGTGTTGTCAGGTGTGGGAGGAGGCATAGGTGAGTCCGTTTTGCTGTCTATGGTGGGGGTAGTGGGGGTTAAGAGGTAAGCAGATCGGGGTGAGTCCGTCGGAGGGTGGGGGCTTGCAGTCAGGCTGTTTGTGGGGTATGTGTGTTGGGAGAGGGGTAGGCTGTGGCTGAGGGTCCTGTACTGAACCTGTTCAAAATAGCATTCAACTCATTGACCGTCTCCAGGTTCCCTTCAGCCTGATTCCCTTTTACCTTAAACACTGTGATGGTCTTCATCCCTGACCACACATCCCCCACATTATTTTGCTGGAGCTTGCTCTCCAGCTTCTTCCTGCAAGCCTCCTTGCTCTCCTTCAGCTTCACCTTCAGCTCCTTCTGCACTCTCCTCTGCTCCTCTCTGTCCCCATCCCCGAAGGCCCTTTTCTTTTTATTCAAAAGCTCCTTCAAGTCAGTTATAATCCAGGACTTATTGTCGGGGAAGCATTTGACTATTCTTGATGGAATGATGGTATCCACACAGAAGATGATGTACTCTGTGTCATAGTGTTAATATCCTGTCCATGGGGGTCACAAATCACATCCCAGTCAGTGGCTTCAAAGCAACCCTGCAGAGATTTGTGTAGGTCTTGTGCGTCTGGTTGCAGTGGGCTTCTGCTGAACAATGGGGGAGTACTTACAGATAGATAGATAAATAGATCTACAGTCTCATGTGTGACCCATAGAAAAAAACAGCAAACACCTGCGGCCATATTTTAATCTCTGATTGACATCATTCAAGACCAATTTGTTCTCAAATTGAATTCCACATTGTATAAATTAAAGCCAATAAGCTGTCAATGACATCATGAATATCTCACAAGCATCAGCGTATCATATAACTTAACTACAATGAAACCCATACAATGGCAATGGCATGACGACCTAACTGCCCAATAGTCTGTTGAAAAAGTCTCAACATTTTAATCTTTTGGTTTCGTGCTGAGTAACACCAAAGATCCATTCCAGTCACATGCTTTATTTGACATCATCACAGTCATTAATCACAGTAAAACTTCTTCCTCCATTGTTCAGTGGTGTGTTAGCAACACAATGCAACAAATTTATAGCAGCAGTCAATCCAAAGCAGCCAGTGTATGGTACTAAATAGCTTCAAGAATGTCAGAGGAACATTGTTGTTGTTATATTCATCTTGTTTGCTGTTGTTGCTGGTTGTGAGACATTCTTATGTAAAATACTTTACAATGTATCTGTTCTCTTCCCCGGAAGATATATGGATGGGGGGAAATCAAACAATGTACTTTTTCTGTTTCTTTGTCTTTTAGTGAAGGTTTTGCAGCTGACAGATCTCAATATTGTCTAATTAGCAAGGTTTGGGTTGTTTGGCTGGCTGGCTATTTAACTCGGGTGACTTTTGATGAAAGATTTGTTAGAAAACTTCAACTTCGTAAACCGACCAATCACTGCTTGGATTGGGAGGGACATTTAAAAAGGTTGGCACATGACAGCACACTTTGAAAATGTTTAACTCATTGTCATGCATGAATGATTATGACTTAACAAATTAGTACTCAGCATTAACAAGTTAGACTAACCATCAATGTTGACAATTTTTCTTACACAATAATGAAGGAATAACATTTATAAAAAATATGTATAATGCATCATATTTATGTATTGTTCTAAATATTGTTCACTGATCTAGTTCACATCAAAATGTGGTGCAGATTTTGTGTGTGGTGGTGGTGTAGAAGGCTTTGGTGGGCAGGTCAAAAAGTACAGGACCATTTGTCAATACCAGTCCATCCATGCATCCATGGCATACAGTCATGAGTGAGGTTCATTTTATTTTGTGAACGGGACAAATGAGACAAGAATTTGCTAGCCAGCGCCACTCTTAGCTGCAGGGAGAGAGTGAGGCAGGAGGTGTTAGGAACAGAGTTTAATCTGAACCCAAAAGCACAACTTAAACCACGGATGATAGTGAATAGGAAGTGTGAGAGGTCCCAGGGTCCCGACGTGTCTTGTAGGTTCACCAGGAGTGACGAGGGTGAAGGTGTCGTTGTGCAGCGAGGAGTGGTGAGGTCCGACTTCTCGTGCGTACTCTCTTGGCAGGGAAACACAGGAGATGAGACAGCGTGCAGGCAGAATCCACAGGCAGGCGAGGCAGTTGCAAACAACAAGCTACCACGTCGGCACAGCAAATCTGGGGCAGAGCAGGAGAGGCACAGAGGCATTAGCTACACAAGCTAGTCATGAAAAAAGCAGCGACAGGATATTTACTAGTGCCGTTACCCGTGATGTGACATGTGTTTTGTGGACTTGGAGAAGGCATTCGACCGTGTCCCTCGTGGCATTCTGTGGGAGGTACTTCGGGAGTACGGGGTCGGGGGCCCTCTGCTAAGGGCTGTTCGGTCCCTGTATGACCGGAGCAGGAGCTTGGTTCGCATTGCCGGCAGTAAGTCAGACCTGTTCCAGGTGCATGTTGGACTCCGGCAGGGCTGCCCTTTGTCACCGGTCCTGTTCATTATTTTTATGGACAGGATTTCTAGGCGCAGCCGTGGGCCGGAGGGGATCTGGTTCGGGAGCCACTGGATTTCATCCCTGCTTTTTGCGGACGATGTGGTCTTGTTGGCTCCTTCGAGCCAGGACCTCCAGCATGTCCTGGGGCGGTTTGCAGCCGAGTGTGAAGCAGCCGGGATGAGGATTAGCACCTCCAAATCTGAGGCCATGGTTCTCGACCGGAAAAAGGTGGCTTGCTCCCTCCAGGTTGAGGGGGAGTTCCTGCCTCAAGTGGAGGAGTTTAAGTATCTTGGGGTCTTGTTCACGAGTGAGGGAAGGATGGAACGCGAGATTGACAGGCGGATCGGTGCAGCGGCTGCAGTAATGCGGTCGCTGTATCGGTCCGTCGTGGTAAAGAGAGAGCTAAGCCGAAAGGCGAAGCTCTCGGTTTACCGGTCAATCTACGTTCCTACCCTCACCTATGGTCATGAACTTTGGGTCATGACCGAAAGAATAAGATCCCGGATACAAGCGGCCGAAATGAGCTTCCTCCGCAGGGTGGCGGGGCGCTCCCTTAGAGATAGGGTGAGGAGCTCCGTCACACGGGGGGAGCTCGGAGTAGAGCCGCTGCTCCTCCACATCGAGAGGAGCCAGTTGAGGTGGCTCGGGCATCTGCATCGGATGCCCCCTGGACGCCTCCCTCGGGAGGTGTTCCAGGCATGCCCCACCGGGAGGAGACCCCGAGGAAGACCCAGGACACGCTGGAGTGACTATGTCACCCGGCTGGCCTGGGAACGCCTTGGGGTCCTCCCGGAGGAGCTAGGGGAAGTGTCCGGGGAGAGGGAAGTCTGGGCGTCCCTGCTCAGGCAGCTGCCCCCGCGACCCGGTACCGGATAAGCGGAAGAAAATGGATGGATGGATGGGTTACCCGTGATACCTCTGCTTCGGAGCTTGTATTGAAAAAATTAACCAGTCTCAAGCAAAGCTTGTATCGGAGCTTCATTCGTTCTGTGACAATCACGTGATCAGTGACATCCGAAGCTTCATTTCACGTTGGTTTCACGCACACCCACGTGACTGCTTCGAAAAATGGTTCAAAGCTGCGCTTATCGGGGCGCGCACTTGTGGGTTGTCAAGTAGGAGTTGAGAGAGAAAGTTCAGTTCAGCGAGAGTTAAAGCTAGTGAATTATTGTTGTTGGTTGTTGATACAATGCAGCCTGTTGCTAAGAGAGGGCGGTCTGAGATGTGGGAACACGTCAATCTGATTGCTCCCCACAAGGTTATTTTATTTCAGGATAATTATTTGCCGTTCTGATGCGGGAAGGCCATGTAGGTGAGCTAGAATATCTGATCTGATTTTCCACTTTGATTTTCCGGTATGACTCTAAATCGAGACCTCCATAAGATGAGGATTTTGATTTAATTTATCATCCTTATGTTGTTTTGTTGTCAACGCATTGCACTTTGTAATGAATAAAGATTTTCAACTGGAATATGTTATTCATTGAGAATTAATATGTGGTGTTTAGGTGTTCCCTTTATATGTTTGAGCAGTGTACACTTCCCACATTCAAGAAACGGTTCACATAAGTCACTATGACTGCCATAAACTGCACAGGCAATAGGAAGCACTTGCTGGTATTTCAAATTATATTGGTTATATATCACTCCCTATCGCTGATATTTATTCTTCTGCTAGTTTTATCACAATTTCTTTTTTCACACAACTTGTTGATTTACAAACATGCACAAAGGTGCAGAAAGACACACAACTAAGTGTTTGTTCCACTTCTTCCCAATGTACAGATCAATGAAATACACAAACATGGACACAATTCAAACAGGAAAAACAATAGTTTTATTCATATAGGAATCCACATATTTATTAGATGATTTATTGGTTCAAGTTTTAATAATCATGTTCAACCCATAGATACAAATACCGGTAGGTGCTTCGAAACTGCATTACACGTTTTCAACAGCAGAGGTCACCCAAAGTTTTAGATACATTGAATGAATGAACCTTTTTCCAATACAATTGGCTGGAAAGCATCAATGGTTCAGATAGCTTCACTTTGCCATCACTAATATTTACTACAGAGAGCCAGGATGAGTACAACCACGGAGACTGACGAAACGATCTGGCAGCAAGCAGGAGGGAATCCAGAGGCTTTAAAGGGAGTTGATTGCAGAGTGGATTCACCTGGCTGCTGCCTGTGGAAGGAAGACCACACCCACATACAAACCCCCACACACAGAACACACAGGGGGAGAGACACAGGAGGAAAACAGACAACACACCCACACACACACACACAGGGGAAAGGGTAGGGCTGCCATGATGGGATCATGACAGGAGGAGAGTTAACAGCAGCTCTGATGGAGGTGGACCTTCAGTTAGCAGCTGTAGCAACTTGAATTCAGTCAGTGCAAACCCCAGTGGCAGGGTTTACTGTGGGCTGGTGAGTCTAACCCAGACGGCAAACTCTGGTTCTGAAAAGCGAAGCCAATGAAGAAGTGCCTTAAACTCAAAATACCAGTAAACATTGTAAACATGATTTTAAGGACTCAATCACCAGTTTCAATTCTTCTTCAATCCAGCAGGATGTACATTTAGTAAATTATGGAGTCAAATATGTTCTCTGGAAATAGGTGTCCCTCAAGGCTCAGTACTAGGACCGCTTCTGTTCTCATTATACACCGGATCACTAGGTTCTGTAATCACATCACATGGATTCTCCCACCATTGTTACGCAGACGACACCCAGCTGTTCCTCTCTTTTCCCCCAACCTCCGACACCCACATTGCAACTCGCATCTCGGAATGTCTGGCATACATCTCTGCCAAGACAACTGGGCATCACCTCAAGCTTAACCTGCATAAAACCAAACTCCTCTTCATCCCGGGGAAAGACTGCCCTCGCATGGACCTGTCGGGCACCCCCAACATCACTGCTGTGGCCAGATCCTGCACATTTGCCCTCTACAACATGCGCAGGATTCAGACTTTCCTCACAAAGGATGCAACGCAACTCCTGGTCCAAGCACTTGTCATTTCCCGCCTTGACTACTGCAACTCTCTCCTGGCTGGACTCCGAGCCTCGGCGACTAAACCATTGCAGCATATCCAGAACGCTGCAGCATGCCTCGTTTTCAATCTACCCAAATTCTCCCATGTGACCCCCCTCCTCCGTGACCTCTACTGGCTCCCTGTTGCAGCCTGCATCCAATTCAAGATGATGGCACTGGCCTTCAAGGCCACCAATGGAACGGCACCCATCTACCTTCAAACACTGGTGAAACCACACGCCCCAACGCGAGCACTTCACTCCTCTACTTAGGCTAGCTGGCTGGTATCACCATCGCTGAAATCAAACAAATGTCGCTCAGCAAAGTCCCGACTATGTTCTTACCTATAGCACTTTCAGCACAGCACTGTTGTACTTAAGGTATCCTTGCTGAACAGCTACTACTTTACTCAGATGAGGACCTAAAACTTATTTCTATTTTTTTCGCTCTTACTTTATCACAATGATAGTTGTGGTTTCCTTCACTCTGGACAAAAGCCTCTGCTAAATTCTCTACATGTGTAAATAGATCATAAAGCAGGGTATAATTTGTATATTATTGTATAATTATTGTTAATTGATCCACATCAGCTATCTCATCGACAGACGAGTGCTGTTCTACCTGTGGTCAAAATTACAAATTGCTTTGTCATTTTTAGAAATAAGCATGCATTCATTCAGCATACTACAAAAACAAAACATAAAAGGAGGAAATGAAAATCAATACTTGATTTAAGTTGGTTATATTATCTTCTGATCAACCCAAAGTGATTGTACCCTTATGAGATCCACAAGTAAAGGTACAGTCTGTACCTTTGTGGAAGAGGATAAAAAAACAAAAAAACAATCATGCAACATCTTGTGTAAAGAAATACAACTTCAATTTGATTTGAACCCTTATGGACCCTTTCAATTTACTATACACTGTGACCCTTAGAGGACAAAAATGACCGTATCAAAAATATAATCATTATATATCGAAATTTTTGTCAATTTTGTTAATTGGCATCAGTCAGGTTAACTATTAAATATTCATTCATTTTCAGGATTTTAACCCTTAAAATGCCAGTTTCTGTACATAATGCCACTATTTTTTTAATGAAAAAACTCAAAACATGAATTATTTTCCATATACTCCATATACAGCCACAATGGTCACACAATCACAGTCTGGGATATGTCAATGATTGGCAAAAATATTGATTCTAATGCATTATTATTTTTTGTGTAGTGTGTCAGATTTTTAAACAAAAACTTGCACTGTGACCCTTAGAGGACAAAAATGTCTGTCAACTGTTTTAGTAGTTTTTCAAGCTTTTTTTAAAAATGTCAATCCTTCAAACACACATGACACTGAGTGATGAAAATACACACATCCTCGCCCCCCCCCCCCACACACACACACACACACACACACACACACACACACACTCTCTCTCTGACATCTTTTTCAACAACACACACATCATCTGAGTTGAATATATTTGCTCAAATGTCTGCCAGTGCTCAAAAACACATGGAGGAACTAAGGAATATTGCATGTGTTTTACATATACTTTAAATAAACTAACAGGACTTGTTTTTATTCTATTTCTCACAAAACTAATAAGAGAGTAGTGTAACCTAGCTTTAATTGGTAACCAATTCAGTTTATTAAAGTCCCAGTCTGCAACATTTTTTGATCATATTCACCGAAGCCAACACTACGCTCCGATAGAAAAACATAAATCATCCGGTTTTAGAAAAAAAAGCGCGCCTCTTTGTGCATATAGAGCCTGTTGCTTGTTTTGCAAAAAATCGACAGAGCCCGGATCATCTTGTCCAATCAGCACACAGGGCTGTGTTAGTGCACACACAGAGCCCCTCCCCCCTGGGGTGTTCTGTTCCTCTCCCATCAAAGGTGGAGGCGGTCACACAGTTTCCACACCCGCTCACACTCAAAGCCATGCAGGAGTTCCTCGGCATGGTGAACTTTTACCATCGTTTCATCCCGCGGGCCGCACAGCTCATGCGACCCTTGCACGAGGCCTTGAAAGGTAGGCCCACGCACGCTGTGGACTGGACTGAGGGGAGAGACAAAGTCTTTACCGACACCAAGGCCGCCCTAGCAAATGCCAGCATGCTTGTCTTCTACCACAGCCCCCATCGGCATCACCTCTGACGCCTCAGACTACGCTGTTGGTGCCGTCTACGAGCAGTGAGTAGGCGGGGCCTGGCAGCCGCTGGCCTTCTTCAGCCATCAGTTGCACACCAGCGAGCAGAAGTACAGCACTTTTGACCGGGAGCTGCTTGTCTCTACCTCACCATCAGGCACTTTCACACCCTGTTGGAAGGTCGCCACTTCACCGCTTTTGTGGACCACAAGCCGCTGACTTTCGCCATTGGCCAAGGTGGCTGAGCCGTGGTCTGCCCGCCAGCAACGTCACCTGTCCTACATTTGTTCACCACGGACCTGCAACACGTGGCTGGAAAGGACAACCCGGTGGCAGACTGCCTGTCACGGGCTGTGGCAGGAGCAGTCCATCTGGGTTTGGATTACAACCTCGACTACAGGGTTGAAAATAGAGGATGTGGTTTTTGGTGACGCCGGCACCATGCTCCTGTGTGACGTCTCCACAGGCAGTACTCGGCCAGTCGTTCCCGCAGGATGGAAACGACAGGTTTTTAATGCCATCCATAGTCTTTCCCACCCTGGTTCGAAAAGAGTCGCAGAGACTGGTGGCGGCGAAGTTTGTGTGGCACGGCCTGAAAAAGGACGTTAAATGGTAAATGGCCTCATTTATATAGCGCTTTTATCCAAAGCGCTTTACAGTAATGAATGACATTCACCCATTCATGCACACAATCACACACCGATGGCGGAGTCAACCACGCAGGGCGACAGCCAGCTCGTCAGGAGCAGTTAGGATGAGGTGTCTTGCTCAGAGACACCAGGCACTCAGCTAGGAGGAGCCAGGGATCGAACCGGCAATCTTGCGGTTGCCAGCCAACCCGCTCTACCTCCTGAGCTAAACCCCCCCATTAGAGACATTAGAGACTGTGCTCACACTTGTATTCAATGCCAGCGGGTCAAAGTACACAGCCACACTAAAGACCCGTTGGAGTTTTTCCCGGTGCCAGAGAGACAGTTTGACCATGTAATTGTGGATCTGGTTGGCCCTCTACTCTCTACCTGTTGACCATGGTAGATAGGACCACCCGTTGGCCTGAGGCTGTACCGCTGCCATCACTGACATCGGCGGAGGTGACACGGGCATTTATCAGCACCTGGGTTGCCCATTTTGGCACTCCTTCAGACATATCTTCTGATCGGGGCGCTCAGTTCACGTCTGAGCTGTGGAATGCTGTTGCCGAGAGCCTCGGGGGAAAACTCCACCGCACGACAGCATATCACCCGCAGGCTAACAGACTCTGCGAAAGATTTCACAGATCAATGAAAGCTGCTCTCCGTGCTGGCCTCAAGGACTGCAACTGCGTCGACAAGCTCCAGTGGGTAATGCTGGGCATCAGGATGGCACCAAAGGAAGACCTACAGTCCTCTTCCGCAGAGCTTGTCTACGGCCAGCCACTACGGGTTCCAGGGGATTTCGTTCTGTTGTGGAAAAATGTATCTGCCCAATAAAGATCAACAACCAGGATCAGCTTTTTCTCCAAGGTTAATTCGTATTTTCGTCTGCAGAGGAAACCCCTGCCTTCTGATGCAAAGGTTCAGAGTCAGCAGGAACGGCCCTGAGTCTAACAGCAATCTCCCTTTTAAGGAGGAGGAATCATACTGTAGACAAAAGACGGTTCATGTCCTATCTTACAAAGACAAGATGTACAGACAAAGACAAGATGTACACAGGCATTCATTTTAGTCATAGCATAACAGTTGATGAAGAGGAGATGCGGATCGTCTGGCCTGACAAAGATTCTGATTATAAATTACAAACATCCAAAATCCCATAACAGGACGAACACCACCGATCCTTGGTCTGCCACTCTATAGCGGGACGCGCTACTAGGCAAGGCGAGATTTTTTTCACCTGTTCCTACCTCCCATCATGGCCTACCTCAGTCACATATCCCTGCAGGGCTTCAGACGGCTGACTATGGGCCCTAGTTTCGTAGACCAGGCACAGTCAGCTCTCAGCGCACCTGCGCCACGCCGACGGGGTGTGTCCGCCTGGACTTTGCAAGTTTCGTGCACCGCGCAGGCTCGCGCAGGCACACCTCCCGTCACTCCCACCCGCGCAAGTGGGAAAGAGGGAGGAGAAGAAGGCGTGAGTGGGAGACGAGGCGTGGACTGGGATTAATACAGCCGATTCAGATCTTCACCAATCAAATGAGCTCCTCTCCTCACCTTTAATGCGTTAGGGGAGGTTCAGTGCAAGTTCCGTCACTTGACAACCCGATGACAGAAGCAGCGCCGCTGCTCCCACCTCGCGCATCACGCGCTGTGCGCGCGTACCATAATAATAACAATGCCGATATTATAAAAAACAGGAGAGAGAGAGGGAGATGTTTTGGTCCGAGAGGCTGAGTTTCCGTTACGCGTGCTATCTGCCCTTGATCTGACGTCAGATGTGACGGGACAATCTATATAGATATAAATTCACGTGTTGATTCAATTAGTTGCATTAAATAGTGTTTGTTGTGATTATTTATTGCATTTAAATGTGCCTGGAACTGTGGAAACCTGCCTGTGAGGTCTCGGTGACATGTACGCACTGCGGGCCGTCAGCCAAACTTCCACTCCGCCTCGCCAGCTGTGATTTGCCCTGAATCAATGGACTTTATTTACGCCTTGCGCCGAGAGTAGACCAGGTTGGAGCTGGCGAGCTTTCAGCGCAGTCTCGGCGAGGCTTTTTGCTACGAAACTTCCGCTACGCCAAGCTGAATCTGTGACGCCTCCCCCTGCTGCGCCGCCACACCCATCTTGGCGCAGGCGATCCACCAAACTGCCAAACTGACCGTGCGCAAGGCTGCGCGGGTCGAAACTTGCATTGCGCCGGCTCCGCCACCCTGCGCCGCCCTGCGCTGCGCCACGAAACTAGGGCCCTAAGTCTTTATTCACCACGACGCCCACAAGGTACCACTACGCCTGTCCTACGAGGGCCCATTCCGTGTATTAGAGACGGGGATAAACATTTTGTGGTGGACATGGGCGGCAAGCTGGAGCGACTCTCCATTGACCGCCTCAAACCAGCTCATTTGGACATGGCTCGGCCCATTGAATTGGCTCAGCCCCCACGACGTGGGCGTCCTCCAACTCTACCTCCACCCCCCGCTCCCCTCCCTCCCAAAGTCCCCCCCACACTTCAAACCCCACACCCATGTCAGGGCAGGACACCTGCCACAGTAGGGCCTGCCCAGCCTTCTGTACAGCGCAGAAGTTTTGGCCGGGTAATACGACCACCTCACCGATGACTGTATTTTTTTTTTTTCTCTCATATGGTGAATTCTGGGGGGACGTGTGTAGTGAATAGACTTACATAATTCACCATTGTTCTTTGTGGTTCTTTACACTGTTGTCATGCAGTGATTTATTAAATGTTATGCAGGAAGGTAGGATTACTCTGGGATCGCGGCCCCTTTAAATTACCTGTGTTTAGATGATGACGTAGAGCCCCGTGCTCATAAAGTGACTGGACGTTGCCATCTTGTTAAATCAGTGCTTTTTGACTTTTTGAATAAACGAGGCACACAGTGTTAAAAGAATTTGCCTGTAACCGAATAAATTCACCCAAGGAGGAGATCAGAGACAGAAGTAAAGTCGACGTCTGACTTTAATCTTGATCAAGAGGAGCAGTTACAATGCAACAACGTGTGAGGATGCTACAGAGAAAATGCTCAAATTAGTGTTGTGACTTGAGTCTTTTAAAGGCACAGGAGATAATGCAAAACCACATTTTGTCTGGAGAAAGGAAGGAAGCTGCTTTGTCTCTTGCTGGTAAGTCAGAAACTAATTGTAGATTTGGGTTTAGGCATTGTGTGAGTAAAGCTAGTTGTAACATTTAGTCTTGTGTTGATAGCTTGTTGTTTAAATTCTTGTGAAGCTGTCTATGCTAAGTGAGCAATCAGCTAGTTTCAGCCAGCTCAGCTGTAGTCAATAGACTTGATTGGAGGGAGGGGTCACAGTCAGAACTTAAAGGACTGCCAGTGAAACTCCTGAAAACCACATTTTGTCTGGAGAAAGGAAGGAAGCTGCTTTGTCTCTTGCTGGTAAGTCAGAAACTAATTGTAGATTTGGGTTTAGGCATTGTGTGAGTAAAGCTAGTTGTAACATTTAGTCTTGTGTTGATAGCTTGTTTAAATTCTTGTGAAGCTGTCTAAGCTAAGTGAGCAATCAGCTAGTTTCAGCCAGCTCAGCTGTAGTCAAAAGACTTGATTGGAGGGAGGGGTCACAGTCAGTGCATGAGGTAAACTGAGTACCTAAAAGGCTGTCACTACAGCGTCAGCTGCAGCGTCAGGACATCAGAACGACGACAGCTGAACAAAGACAAGGGAGTCTATCTGTGGGAGTCCAGAGAGGAAGCCCATTGAGGAAGGCATAACATCGCCTATTCCCTCCCAGAAAACATCTCCCCCAACTCTCAACTCTGATGGTCTTACCACGCTGCAGCACGCCTTATCTTCAATCTACCCAAATTCTCCCATGTGACCCCCCTCCTCCGTGACCTCCACTGGCTCCCTGTTGCAGCACGCATCCAATTCAAGACGATGGCACTGGCCTTCAGGGCCATCAATGGAACGGCACCCATCTACCTTCAAACACTGCTCAGACCTCATGCCCCGAAGCAAGCACTTCGCTCCTCTACTTCAGCTGGCCTGCTGGTACCACCATCGCTGAAATCAAACAGATGTCGCTCAGCAAAGTCCAGACTCTTCTCTGTTCTGACGCCTCAGTGGTAGAACTAACTCCCGACCAATGTCAGGACAGCAGAGTCATTTGCCATCTTCCAAAAAAGGCTCAATACTCACCTGTTCAGACTTCACCTCAACTCTACATAGCATGACCCACTAACACCCCCCCCCCCCCCCCCCCCAACAAATAAAAAACCTATAGCACTCTGATCATTGCACTGTCACTCTTAACGTACTACGTTACTCAGATGAGGACCCAACACTTGTTCTATTTTTAGCTCTTACTTTATCGGCAATGATACGTTGTGGTTTCTTTGTTTCCTTCTTTTGACAAATGTACTTATTGTAAGTCGCTTAGGACAAAAGCGTCTGCTAAATGACCTAAATGTAAATGTAATGCGTCATTGACAGTTAATCTTCATGCAGAACAAGACATCATGACTACCAGGCCTCTGATAACATTTAGGTCAGCAATGGGGATACTAAAGTAATAAACAGTTCAACACATAAAGCTGTAACCTGAACAAAGAAACTTTAAGACATGAGGTTATACAAAATTCTTATAACACACAGTTTGTGCGCTCAACTGTGAGAAATTGTTTCCTGAGTTTTCATGCAATTTCCACAACGGTTTCATTAAAGTTTTTAAAGATTCTTTGGAAAATATTTTTCTGACCCCTCTTGGGTATTTTTGTCTTTCTTCCAATAGCTATGTGGTCGCTACAGCCTACTGGAATGGAAGTTGCTTTTGAACACAGCTCAGAATAATTTGTAAATATTAAATCAATGCATGTTGAAGATTTGACTCCATCCACTCTACTGCATATTCTAGTAGGTTTTCTGACTACTTGTGATAGATTACATGTATCTGCTAGAGAAAGGAGTCTAGCTTTTAGCGGGCAGTCTTTCACATTCCAGTCAATATTTAAGTCCCCTAGCACAAACATTTCACAACTTGCATCACACGCTTTGTCTAACACTTAACATATTTCCAAGTACATTGTAGTTGCATTCAGAGTTCTATAGCAGCACCCTATTAACATTGGCTTTATATACAAAAGTTGAACCTGCAGCCACAATACTTCCACCTCTTTACTTCCTAGATCATTCCTGATTTTAACTGGAATATGATCTTGACAATAGATAGCTACCCCACCTCCCCTTGTTTTCCCCCTATCTAGTCTATACATATTATATCCCTCTATTTTCACTACTTCACTGTTTATTGCTGGAGTCAGGTATGTCTCTGATATTGCAAGTATATGTAATTTATATCCAGTCAGGATTTCAGAAACATCATCAATGTTATTACGTAGACTACAAATATTCAAGTGACCCAGGCTCAATCCCTTTCAGGGTAAAATAGGACTATACATTAGTGGACACCAGTATCATTTCTAACCAACAACTTTTTCCTCACAATAATCAGAGCTCTCCTCTGAACAAAACCTCTTAAACACACAACACAAGCACTCCCCACCCAACCATCGACCCTCACCCCCTCCTACCCCCACACGCATCCACTCACCCACATCGCACTCACACTTGCAGGTACGCACACACGCACGTGCACGCACATCAACACAATGTCTTAGTAAGTGCAGTATGCTTAACGCCAACTCCAAAAAGTCAAAGTCCGTGTTCATTTATGGCTTTGCATTAAGTAACCTATAATACAGTTTAGTCGGGTTTCGGGATTTATCCACAGCATCCCAGTAAGCCTCCGCCTTCTGGTGATCCATGAATATCCGCGTCTCGTTTCCATACGTAATGATTAGGGTGGCCGGGTGAATAATTCCATGTTTTATACCAGCAGTCCTGAGCTTCTCCCGAATCTCTCCAAACGTTGCCCTCCACGTGGCCATATCCGACGTTAGGTCAGGGAAGAATTAGAGCTTCATCTCCTCATGTCCGAGTGTGCACTCCTTTTTAGACAGCACCAATATCTCCTCCTTTGCCATGTAACATTGCATCCTTATAATTATGGTCTTATTTCCGGGGCCAACTCGGTGGGCAATTTCAACCACAGGCTCAGTCTTGATCTTACCTTTAAACAGCTCCTTCATAAGATTATTCATGTAGACTGTAGGGTTCCCCTTTTCAGCACCTATCGTGAGGCCATGCACTCTTAAATTAAATTTTTGACTGTGCGCCTCCAGTCTTTCCAGTTAATCGCAGAGTTCAATGTTCTCTTTATGGAGTTGTTTTAAATCCTTCTCGCTTTTTTCCTTGTCTTCCTCAAGTGCAGCAACATACTCTTCCATATCATTCAGTCCATTTTCAACACCATCTAATTTCCGACCACATTCCTCCATTTGTTCTTTGAGAGGGTTCAATTGTGGGTGAAGCGTGGTTACTGCTACTGCAATTTCTTTCCCGACAGTTCTTGCTTGTCGATTCCAGCCATATCCTCGATAGGAAGTATTACCTGCTCAGGTAGGTTTGCATTCGCTTTATTCAACCGCATTGTTTGTTTGTTCTGTTGGCGTCTGTTCTGTCGGTGTCCACCTTCAGCCCACACATTCATCCTCACAGATCAGTCCTTTATTTCGTTAGCTAGATACTTACATTACTAACTTAGAACGGTCATGTAGTATTTTGGGCATAATTACAAGTCCACTAATTGATGACGTAAGCAAAGTGCGCCAAGGCGCGAGGCAGAGTCATGTTAAAAAAAAATAAAGGTTGGTGGCACATGCACGCCGGAGTGAGACCGAAGCACATTGTCTGTATTTATTAAATCTGAGCTGTGTATACTACATGGTGTCAGAGTTAAGTGCGCATCGACCTGCCGACGGAAGATGGACAGCACAGGTATCCCCACGCCACGGATGGACTGGGATAAGTCTAACCTGCCTGATGCATAGAGAAAGTTTCGCCAGCATGTAGAGCTAATATTTTCGGGTCCTCTACGCTCTAAAGAAGAGGAGGAGCGATGTAGCTACCTGCTACTTTGGGTCGACGAGAAGGGCCGCAACGTATTTAACACATGGACTCTTACGGCGGATGAAAGAAAACTACTAAATACATACTACGACAGGTTTGGAGCTTATGTAACGCCAAAAGCAAACCAAAAAATGTTTTGTCCACTTTAAGTCTCACGAGAACCGATACCGACACCGATATATATATATATATATATATATATATATATATATATATACAAACTCGTAACGGATGATGGTTCTTCAAATGGACAATAAAAGTGCAGTCGGCAAGTCTGGCAGATCGAGTCACATTTAGAATGTTTACAACACTCATGCGCCCCCCCTCTACCACCGAGCTCCTCGGCTCCCTCCCATCGAGTGCTCGTCAGTGCGCGTGCACCAGATTCTGTGAATGCGCCCGTGTCTTCTCTCATCGATCAACGGCATGGAGTACACGTACAATTTTTTAAACTACATGTTTTAACATGTAGCACACAGCGTCACAGTTTTACTGATATCTACCAAATAATTAACTACTAATCTATTTAACACACCCTTTTAACTGAAATATTTTAACAGTGCATTTCTATGAATAACATCCGTGAACGCTCATGCTCACAGATCAGCGGAGCAAACCCGTTTCTTGGCCGCTTCTTCATGAAGCGTCCGTTGACTCAGTGTGCGCACACAAAGCCTCCCTGCCCGCTCATCTGATTACAATTCCGCCTCACCTGTGGAGCCTCACACACCGCGGAAAGGTTTGGTGTGGGCGAGCGTGCGTGCGCGTTCCCTGCTCAGTGCACTGTGGGACAATCATCTCCACCTGAGGGGCGCTTGGTGTTACATCTGACTCGCCGTATAGTCTCGGCTTCAGTGAATATGATCAAACAAATGTTGCCGACTGCGACTTACGTTTTAAAAGAATGCGGCTTAGCTCCTCCTCGCATCACTGACGCTGAACAATCATTGCAAATACAAACTTTTCTATCCGTTTCCGACGCCTTAAAAAACTTCCACACCGCTGACATTTTGAACTTCTCCCTCACTCTGCTGCAAGTTGAAGTAGGTGACGTGTCGCGATGCGCACGCAATCCTCGCGCCCTCGGGCATTTAATATCAAGGAAGCAGCCATCTTTATTTATCGGTTTAATATATCCGATAATACATTTTAACGTCAATATCGGCCGATACCGATACATTGCCGATAATATCGTGCATCCCTACAACAAATGCAAGAAATTTAACCATTTTGCTAAGGTTTGTAGGACAAATACACAGCAGAAACAGGCAACATTTAAGTCCAGGAAAGTACACACTGTTTCTGACTGCACAGAGCAGTCACCACCTTAGCTGTTTATTGACAGTATAACAAAATTACATGCAAACACAGACAGGGACAGGCATTTGCAGAGACAGACTTTGAGCACATCACAAGCAGCCCACTGTACCGACAGAGCAATGGGTTGGCTGAAAAGACTGTCCAGACAGCCAAAACCCTCATGGACAAAGCACATGCACAGCGGACAGACCCCTACGGTAGCCAATTAGAGTATAGGAACACCCTGGTCGATGGATTTAAATCGCCAGCGCAGCTGTTGATGAGCAGGCGTCTGCGCTCAATCCTTCCGTCCACAGAGAAATAGCTTCAACCAGAGCTCGTCTGTCGCAGCACAGTTCACAGTTGGAGAAGATTTTGTTAGACAAGGCAAAAACTATACTATGACAAGACTGCAAAAGCACAATCTGCCCTGCCTGCAGGAGCCGCAATCCATTTCCAACTGCCAAATGGAAGATGGGAGCCCGCAACAGTTGTGGATCCAGCAGGCACCCAGAGATCATACAACATCCTCACAGAAGAAGGTCAGGTGCTGAGACGCAACAGGCGCCACCTCCTAAAGACTGAGAACAGCACCAACAAAGAAACACCAGCTCGTGACCCTGATCATGAGAACACTGAGTCAATGACTTTACAGCGGGACACTGTGGGTCAACCAGGCCCCAAAGAACCCTTGCACTTTACCACCACTAAATCAGGTCGCATAGTGAAGCCAAGAGCTATATTAGACCTATATAAAAAAATGTAAAAAAAGACTTTGATGCTGAAATTTGTTGTGATGCTATGATTCAGAAAAATACCTGAGTCAATGTTGCAAATGTTATATTTAGATTTGCTAACGTTCCCAGATATTATTATTTGCAATGATCTTTTGTTCTTTAAAAGAAAGGAGATGTAGTATTTTGGGCATAGTTACGAGTCCACTAATTGATGACGTAAGCAAGGTGTGCCAAGGCGCGAGGCAGAGTCACGTCAATCAAAATGAAGGTTGGCGGCACACGGACGCCGGAGTGAGACCGAAGCACATTGTCTATTTATTAAATCCGAGCTGTGAATATTACAGTTCATTGACTGTATGTTCAATTAATTTCTTTCAAACTTTTCCACGGAGCTTGGCTTTCACAGTGTCTCCCACTCCTCGCTCATGCTCAGAAGTCTAAAGGGGCATTCAGACCGGATGCGATAGACGCAAATACAATCGCTTGAGACGCTTATATCGCGCCGCTTGATCATTTTGGACAATAGTGCATGGAGATTAAGCAATGTAACAATATATACATAGTATATACAGTATATAATATGAACAGATGAGGTTACATGATAAGAGTGTGTCAGGAGGCAGAGTTCAGGAGAGTGACAGCTGTTGGGAAGAAGCTATTCCGGAACCGGGTGGTTCTGGTCCGGAGGCTCCTGAAGCGCCTCTTAGAGGGTAGGAGGGTAAACAGTCCATGGGCAGGGTGGTAGGAGTCTTTGGAGATGGTCCCGGCCCTTCTGAGACACCTCATCCTGTAGATGTGCTCCACAGCAGGAAGCGGTGCTCCAGCGATGCGTTGGGCGGCTTTCACCACCTTCTGCAGCGCCTTTCGATCCGTAACAGAGCAGTTCCCGTACCAAACCGTGATGCAGTTGGTCAGGATGCTCTCGATGGTGCAGCGGTAGAAGTTCACCAGGATGTCTGAGGAGAGATGGTTTTTCCTCAGAGTCCTCAGAAAGAAGAGGCGCTGGTGAGCCTTCTTGACCAGCTTGGAGCAGTTGGTCGCCCAGGTGAGGTCCTCAGAGATGTGGATCCCCAGGAATCTGAAGCTGGTCACACGCTCCACCGCTGCTCCGTTGATCTGGATGGGTGGATGAGGGTCAGCATGTTTCCTGAAGTCCACGATGAGCTCTTTGGTCTTCTCAGTGTTCAGCAGCAGGTTGTTTTCATTGCACCACTCAGCCAGACGATCCACCTCCTCCCTATAGGCCGACTCATCGTTGTTCTTGATGAGGCCAATCACCGTGGTGTCATCAGCAAACTTGATGATGGTGTTGGAACCATGTACAGGTCTGCAATCATGGGTGAAGAGGGAGTAGAGGAATGGACTCATCACACAGCCTTGAGGTACTCCGGTGTTGATGGTGAGGGTGGAGGAACTGAGGTGATTAAGTCTGACATATTGGGGCCTGCTGGTCAGGAAGTCCAATAACCAGTTGCAGATGGACGTGCTGATGCCCAGGTCAGTCAGTTTGCTGATGAGTTTTGATGGGATGACAGTGTTGAACGCTGAACTGAAATCAATGAACAGCATTCTGGCATAGGAGTCTTTATTATCCAGGTGTGAGAGGACAGAGTGCAGCGCAGTGGAGACTGCATCTTCAGTGCTCCTGTTCTTGCGGTAGGCAAACTGGTAGGGATCCAGGGTGAGAGGGAGACAGGATTTGAGGTGTGCTAGGACCAGCTGCTCGAAGCACTTGGAGATGATGGGGGTGAGTGCTACTGGCCGGTAGTCATTCAAACGTGATGGGTGGAGTTCTTTGGTACCGGAACTATGGAGGTGGATTTGAAGCAGGTCGGTACAACAGAACAGGCCAAAGACAGGTTGAATATGTCCGTCAGTACTCCTGCCAGCTCCCCCGCACATGCTCGGAGAACACGCCCAGGGATGCCATCAGGGCCTGCAGCTTTGTGTGCTCTGGTTTTGCACAGCACCGCTTCAACGTCAGTTGGGGAGAGACTCAGAGGTTGATGATCTGCATTCAGCTCTGCTTTGGTTGCAGCTACCAGGTTTCCCCTTTCGAAACGAGCAAAGAAGTATTTGAGCTCGTTGAGGAAGGAGACATCAGAGGAGGGGGGTGAGGGGTTGACGGGTCTGTAGTCAGTGATGACCTGGATGCCTTGCCACATACGTCGGGGGTTGGAGTTGGAGAAGTGGTTCTCAATCTTCCTTCTGTAGTGGTTTTTGGCGTTCTTGATGCCCCGCTTCAGCCCAGCCCTAGCTGTACTGTAGGCCTGTGCATCTCCAGACCTGAAGGCGATGTTGCGGGCCTTCAGCAGGAGACAAACATCCTTGTTCATCCACGGCTTCTGGTTCGGGTACAAGGTGATCTGTTTCTGAGTTGTGACACTGTTGATGGTGGAGGAGATATGATCCAATACTGAGGAGGCATAGTTGTTAACGTCTGTGTGAGCAAACGTAGACCAGTCTGTGTGTCTGAGCCGGTCCTGCAGCACAGAGTCTGTCCCCTCAGGCCATATCTTGATGGTCCTAACAGTGGTTTTCACACGTTGGATGAGTGGAGAATAAAGAGGTGTGAGAAGCAGGGAGAGATGGTCTGATTGTCCGATGTGGGGGAAGGGTGTAGCTTTGTAAGCTCCAGCCAGGTTGGAATAGACATGGTCTAAAGTCTTGTTCCCTCTGGTGTGACATGAAACATGTTGGTGAAATCTGGGGAGGACTGTCTTCAAGTTGGCATGGTTGAAGTCTCCAGCAACAATAAAGGCAGCTTCAGGGTGTTTGGTCTGGTGTTTGCTAATGGCTGCATACAGTTCTTTCATAGCAAGCTTAGCATTAGCATCTGGTGGGCAGTACACTGCAGTGATGATAACAGATGTGAGCTCTCTTGGGAGATAATAAGGTCTGCATTTGACCATTAAAAACTCCACGTTAGGTGAGCAATGGCTCTCGGTGATGGCAGTGTCTGTGCACCAAGCCTTGTTTATATAGATGCACAAACCTCCACCTCTGGTCTTTCCGGAGTCATCAGCTGTCCTGTCGGCTCGATGTGTGTGTCGTCCTGCTAACTCAATAGCATTGTTCGGAATACTGCTGTTCAGCCATGTTTCCGTAAAAACCATGATGTTCGAGTCCATAATCCGTCTATTGCTGATGATGGACAGTCGTAATTCATCCATCTTGTTGGCCAAGGAGCGAACGTTGGCGAGGAATAGGGTGGGTAACGGCAGCCGATGCGGTGTTAGCTTTAGCCTAGCACGTAGCCCTCCGCGCTTACCCCGTCTTTGATTACGATCCCGGCGCCGTCTGCGAGCACTTCCGCCCGGCCGGGAGGAGTGAGCAGACTCCGGTGATCTGGAGATCTCTGGGATGAGTCCGAAATCGGCGATAAAAGTGTCTGGACATTGAGGAAAAATATCCAGAAGTTCCTGTCTTGTGTAGGAGAGTAAGGTGGAACTTTTCTGAATGAAAAATCCGGTGAAAAGTAGGTAGAAAACCGCTAAATTGCAGATTCTGGAGAGACGCGGAGCCTCGCGTTGTTCACGCGACGCCATCTTGCACAAAAAGTCATTTGCGCAAGACGCTCATTTTTTAACCGTTATTTCTCAACCCGCTCTCTTTCCACGTCGATCATGGCTGATATCACCACCGTTGCTGCACTGTACCTGCTGTGCAAGTCCCACAAACGCCAGAAAATCACCCGCCGTCGTGTCTGGGTTCATGAAGTCCTCCGGAGACGAACGGAGCTAGGGGAACTTCATTGTCTCCTCCAGGAGCTCCGTCTAGATGACAACCGGTTCCAGCGGTACCTCAGGCTGACCGGAGCCCAGTTTATCAGGCGGGCACACAGAAGGATTCTAAATGCAGACTCCGAGACAAGGCGGTGGTTCAAAAAGTGTATTTTAAACAGGCGAAAAAGGTACAGGCGAAGGTACAAAATCGTAATGCAAAATCAAAGGTCAAAAAATAGGCTAAAGGTCGGTAAACAGGTAATCACGAGAAACTACTAGGACTAGGAAATGCTGGGACGCTGTACAAGACAAGACGAACTGGCAACAAACAAAGGGAGCACAGAGACTAAATACAGAGGGAAAAGGGGAGGGGAAACACAATTAGACACAGGTGAAACATATTGAGGGAGGCAGGTAATCAGGGAACAGGGATGACACACCAGGGAGGGCGGAGACCTAAAAGACAAGACAAGTCAGGTGAAACAAAAGGATAACTGAAAACATGATTTCTCAAGACATGACAGTACCCCCCCCTCTAATGGCCGGCTCCTGACGGCCCAGGTTCCTCAGGATGAGAGTCATGAAATTGTTTGATGAGTTCGGGATCCAGGATATTGCCTGACGACACCCAGGACCTCTCCTCAGGACCGTACCCCTCCCAGTCTACCAAATACTGCCGGCCACGTCCTCTGCGACGGACAGCCAACAGTTTCCTGACAGAGTACACTGGACCTCCATCGATGAATTGAGGGGGTGGAGGGGGTTTGGACGGGGGAACCAGGGAACTCTCCTTGACAGGCTTGATTTTGCTGACATGGAAGGTGGGGTGGACGCGCATCGATCTGGGGAGACGTAACCTCACAGCCACAGGGTTAATGATCTTTGACACTGGAAAGGGCCCCACAAAGCGGGGTGTCAACTTACGGGGAATACCTCGAATGGCGAAGTTACGGGTGGATAGCCATACTTTCTGGCCGCAACGGTAGGTGGGAGCTGGGGTCCTACAGCGGTCGGCAGCCTTCTTGTAACTGCTGGATGTTTTTAGCAGAGTCTGACGAGCGTTAAGCCAGGTACGCCGGCACCTCCGGACTAGGGCGGCAGCAGAAGGCACACAGATCTCACCCTCAGAGGCAGGAAATAGAGGAGGTTTAAAGCCAAAAACACACTCAAAAGGGGATAAGCCAGTAGAGGCACAAGGTAGAGTGTTGTGTGCGTACTCAACCCATAATATCTGTCGAGACCATGAGGAGGGGTTCTGCGAGGAGAGTATTCTGAGACCAGTCTCTAGCTCCTGGTTCAGCCGTTCCGTCTGACCGTTTGATTGTGGGTGGTATCCAGATGTGAGACTGACCTTGGCTCCCACCAAAGAGCAGAACTCCTTCCAAAATCGTGAAATGAACTGGGGACCCCGGTCTGACACCACATCCCTGGGGAACCCATGTACGCGGAAAACGTTGTTTAAGATCACCACAGCCGTCTCCTTCGCAGTGGGGATCTTGGGAAGAGGGGTGAAGCGCACCATTTTAGAAAATCGATCCACTACAGTGAGTATTGTGGTGTTACCTTCAGACAAAGGCAGCCCAGTCACAAAGTCCAACGAGATCTCAGACCAAGGGCGTGAAGGAATGGGGAGAGGGAGAAGTTGTCCTGCCGGAGCCTGTCTGGACGTCTTGCACCTGGCACAAACCGGGCAGGCTGCCACGTACTCTGCCACTGCAGTCTCCATCTCCGGCCACCAGAACCTCAGCTTAACCCGGGACAAAGTCCTCTTGACCCCCGGTTGACAAGACAGTTGGGAGGAATGACTCCAATGAATTACCTGTGAACGCAGGCAGTCAGGTACAAACAGCCGTCCCGTGGGACAATTCTCAGGAACTTCTACTCCCTCCAGGGCCTGTAGGACACGGTCCTCGATCTCCCAAGAAATCCCACCCATAACACAGGTATTAGGCAGAATGGGTTCAGGAGACTTAGGTGAATTGTCAGGGTCATGAAGCCGAGATAAGGAATCAGGTTTAACATTTTTAGAACCTGGGCGAAAAGTCACAACAAAGTTAAACCGGGTGAAAAATAAATTCCACCTTGCCTGTCTCGGGTTGAGTCTCTTGGCTCTGCGGATGTACTCCAGATTCTTGTGGTCAGTCCATACCAGAAACGGTTGCTCCGCCCCCTCCAACCAATGTCTCCACTCTTCCAGGGCCGCCTTCATGGCCAGCAGCTCACGATCTCCCACGTCGTAATTCTGTTCTGAGCTAGACAGCTTGCGGGAAAGAAAAGCACACGGGTGAAGTTTATTGTCTCTCACTGACCTCTGGGACAGGATGGCCCCCACCCCGATGTTAGAGGCGTCCACCTCCACAACAAACTGTCGGCGGGGATCTGGGAGCACAAGGACTGGAGCCGTGGTGAAGGCCAGTCTCAACTTGTTAAAGGCCTGGTTTGTCCGAGATGACCAGATAAACCTGTTCTTGGGAGAAGTCAACTCATGCAACGGGGCAGCCACAGTGCTGAAGTTCCGTACAAACTTCCTGTAGAAGTTTGCGAATCCCAGGAAACGTTGCACCTGCTTGCTGTTCTCAGGTATGGGCCATTCTGCGACAGCCTTGACCTTCTCCGGATCCATTTGAATCCTTCCCTCAGACACGATGAAACCTAGAAATGACACTGTTGGCACATGAAACTGACATTTCTCAGCTTTGACGAAGAGTTGGTGTTGGAGAAGCTGACGCAGAACCTGACGAACATGTATCTGGTGGGTGGCCTCATCTGGAGAGAAGATTAAGATGTCATCTAGATATACGAAAACAAAACTTATTCAACATGTCTCGGAGCACATCGTTCACCAGGGCCTGGAAGACAGCAGGAGCGTTAGTTAAACCAAAAGGCATGACTAAATACTCATAATGTCCACTGGGGGTATTAAATGCAGTCTTCCATTCATCCCCTGCCTTAATGCGCACCAGATGATAGGCATTACGTAGATCAAGCTTGGTGAACACTTTGGCGCCTTGTAATAGTTCGAATGCAGAGGATATCAATGGGAGTGGGTATCGGTTCTTGACAGTTATCTCATTAATACCTCGGAAGTCAATGCAGGGCCGAAGAGTGCTGTCCCTCTTCCCCACAAAGAAGAACCCAGCACCAGCAGGAGAGGATGAAGGTCTGATGATGCCTGCTTTCAGAGAAGACTCGATGTAATCGTTCATGGCCTGTCTTTCAGGTGCAGAAAGGGAGTAAAGGCCTCCCTTAGGTGGGAAGGTGCCTGGCAGGAGATCTATGGCACAATCGTATGGTCTGTGTGGGGGAAGAGAAGTGGCACGAGACTTGTTGAAAACCTCTTTGAGATCTAGGTAGCACTGGGGAACTCTAGAGAGATTGGGGTAGTCGGAATCAATGTTAGAGGGAATGGCAGAGAACTCCCCAAGGAGAACAGAATCATCTTGACAAAAACAGTTCTTGGCACAGTCCTCTCCCCACTTAAGAACCTGGCCCAATCTCCAATTAAAAACAGGATTATGCTTTAGGAGCCAAGGGAGACCTAACACTAGGGGGTACTGCGGTGAGCAAAACAAAAAAAAGGCAGGCTCTCAGTGTGGTGGTCTGGGAATGTTACCTGGACTGGCTGAGTGATGTGAGTGACTTGACATAGCATACGGCCGTTCAATGCTGTGGCCTGCAAAGGCTTGGGCAGAGGGGAAAAATCCAATTTGAGTCTTTCAGCCAGCCCTCGGTCCATAAAATTAGCGTCTGCTCCCGAGTCCACCAGCACCGCCTGAGACCCTGTAAAACAAGCAGAAGAAATCGTTACTATGGTGGATGGACGAGAAGGGATCTCGGGCAGGTTGACCTGACTCATCAATACTTCCCTAGTAGATGAGGCGGACCTTTTGGCAGGACAGGAAGCACGAAGATGGCCCAATTGTCCGCAGTAAAAACACCGGCCCTCCAGCAGGCGTCGCTGTCGCTCCTCTGCAGACAGATGCGTGCGTCCAAGTTGCATCGGCTCCACTGAGTCAGCAGGGAGCACTCTAGGAACGGCCGAGGTCGTCTCTTGAACCGGAGGACGATGAGAAAACCCGGAGACCCGTTCTGGGTGGGTTGCCTGGAACGGACTGAGCCGGCGCTTCTCCTCCTCTCTCTCGGTGAGGTGTTTATCAATCCTGATGGCCATGGCAATGAGAGAGTCCAGATCGGAGGGCAGGTCCAAGGGGGCGAGCTGGTCCTTCAGGGATGCAGACAGTCCGTGCAGAAAGGCATCATACAATGCCGTCTGGTTCCATCCGCTATCAGCGGCGATGGTACGGAACTCAATCGCAAAATCAGCAACACTCCTTTTCTCCTGCTTCAAGTTTACCAACGCACGGGCAGCCTCCCGGCCCGGCGCGATCTGTTGAAAAGTCTTGGTTAAAGCGTTTGTAAAGAGTTGTAGGGTGTCACATACCGGAGATCTCCTGCTCCACTCCGCTGTAGCCCATGCCTCCGCTCTCCCGGACAGATGGGAAATAACATAGGCTACTCAAGCTCGTTCAGAAGGAAAGGACATAGGCTGAAGTTCAAAGTGAAGCTCACACTGGGTGAGGAATGGCCGACAGTCCCCCGAGTCCCCGGAGAATCTCTCTGGTCGGGAGAGCTGAATGGGGGTCTGTGGTGATACCGGAACCATTGAGGATCCCACAACCGGAGGCGAGAGCGGTGAGGAGGCTGAAACCGGCGCAGGAATTCCACCCGTGGCTCCTGGAGAGGCATCGTGAGACATCAGTTGAACGTGAGTCGTGAAAAAGGTGAGTTGCTCACCAAACTTAGCCAGCAACTGCTCGTGCTGGGCGTTCGTGGCCTGGAGCTCCTGGCGTAGAGCGCACAGGTCCTCCTCTTGCCTGTGCAGTCTCTGTCCCTGTGTCTGGATGGTGGAGTGAACAGGGTCTGAGTCCGCTGAATCCATTTGTGGCCAGTTCGTACTATCAGGCGGGCACACAGAAGGATTCTAAATGCAGACTCCGAGACAAGGCGGTGGTTCAAAAAGTGTATTTTAAACAGGCGAAAAAGGTACAGGCGAAGGTACAAAATCGTAATGCAAAATCAAAGGTCAAAAAATAGGCTAAAGGTCGGTAAACAGGTAATCACGAGAAACTACTAGGACTAGGAAATGCTGGGACGCTGTACAAGACAAGACGAACTGGCGACAAACAAAGGGAGCACAGAGACTAAATACAGAGGGAAAAGGGGAGGGGAAACACAATTAGACACAGGTGAAACATATTGAGGGAGGCAGGTAATCAGGGAACAGGGATGACACACCAGGGAGGGCGGAGACCTAAAAGACAAGACAAGTCAGGTGAAACAAAAGGATAACTGAAAACTGTCACGCCGGTGAGGTAATGTCTCGTCTTGGGTTTTTGTCTTGTCATTTCCTGTCTTATTTTGAAAATAACTCCCTTCTCGTTTCAGGTCACTTGCCCTTCCTCATGTGTTCCCTGGTCTTATGTCATCCCTGGTCCCTGATTGTTGTCACCTGTTGCTCGTTATCCCTCTGTGTATTTAAGTCTGCGTCTCCCCTTGTCTTGTGCCAGTTCGTTCCTGTCTCTCGTCACGATCCACGTCACGGTCCTCGTCACGTCACGTCACGTCACGTCACGCCTTTGTCAAAGTTAAGTTTGTGTTTTTGCCGTCTTTGTTCATTTTGTTTATAGTTTATTCCCGGAGCCTGTTTTTCCTCCCGTTGGAGCGGTTTTTGTTTGTTCGTTTTTATGTTAAGAATAAAAGCCTTTTTAAAAGGTCCTCCCTCCATGCCCTGGGTCTGACAGAACGAACTGGCCAGTAAGGACTCAGCAGAGCAGCAGTATTTAAAAACCATGGACTCAGCAGCCTTTTTTTTATGTGGCTCGACACACGAGCTCCGGGAGGCTACCTACCGACTCCAGTGTCTCCAGGCCGAGCACCGGCATGCTGAGGGAGAGGAGGAGAGGCAGTCGGCCCTGGCGAGGGCCAGGGAGCTGGTTTCCGCCAGCCCGTGGCTCAGGGGCTCATTGCCTGCCTGGGTCAGGGGCTTCCTCCTAACCCCTGAGCTCCAGCCATCCTCAGTCACAGCCATGCCACCAGACTATGTTGTAGCCACCGCACAGCTTCCCGGCTCCGGCCCCGACCCGTTTTGGGGTACTCGCCTGGCCCGGGGAGGGCCAAGGAGCGTCCAGCTGGCTAACCGGCAGTTGGCTCGTCGGTTGCCGGCCTCGAGGAGGGGCGGCACGAGGAAGCGAGCCTCCCCGATTCTGCGCTCATCGGTTCTGACGGGGGTTCGTCCGTCACCAGTTCCAGCGGAGGCCCGCCCGTCCAAGCATCCAGCCCAGGCCTTAGCCACAGCCAAGCATCCAGCCCAGGCCTTAGCCACAGCCAAGCATCCAGCCCAGGCCTTAGCCACAGCCAAGCATCCAGCCCAGGCCTTAGCCACAGCCAAGCATCTAGCCCAGGCCTTAGCCACAGCCAAGCAACGAGCCCAGGCCTTAGCCACAGCCAAGCATCTAGCCCAGGCCTTAGCCACAGCCAAGCATCCAGCCCAGGCCTTAGCCACAGCCAAGCATCCAGCCCAGGCCTTAGCCACAGCCAAGCATCCAGCCCAGGCCTTAGCCACAGCCAAGCATCTGCCAGTGGTCTTCAGTCGGCGGTCCGGTCGACACCTGCCATTGGCCTTCAGTCGGCGGTCTGGTCGACACCTGCCAGTGGTCTTCAGTCGGCGGTCCGGTCGACACCTGCCATTGGCCTTCAGTCGGCGGTCCGGTTGACACCTGCCAGTGGTCTTCAGTCGGCGGTCCGGTGGACACCTGCCAGTGGTCTTCAGTCGGCGGTCCGGTCGACACCTGCCAGTGGTCTTCAGTCGGCGGTCCGGTCGACACCTGCCATTGGCCTTCAGTCGGCGGCCCGGTCGACACCTGCCAGTGGTCTTCAGTCGGCGGTCCGGTCGATACCTGCCAGTGGTCTTCAGTCGGCGATCCGGTCGACACTCTCCAGTGGTCTTCAGTCGGCGGCCCGTCCGTCACCAGTCCCGGCGGAGGATCGTCCGGCACCAGCCCAGACGGGGGACCGTCCCACGCCTGCTCCTCGCAGCCTATTGGGGGTTCGCCTGTCACCAGTTCCTGTTCCGACGGGGGACCGTCCCGCGCCTGCTCCACGCAGCCTTCGGGAGGTCCGCTCGTCACCCGTTCCTGTTCCGACGGGGGGCCGACCTACGCCTGCTCCGCGCAGCCTTCGGGAGGTCCGCTCGTCACCCGTTCCTGTCCAGACGGGGGGCCGTCCTACGCCTGCTCCACGCAGCCTTCGGGAGGTCCGCTCGTCGCCCGTTCCTGTTCCGACGGGGGTCCGTCCGACGCCTGCTCCACGCAGCCTTCGGGAGGTCCGCTCGTCACCCGTTCATGTTCCGACGGGGGGTCGTCCGACGCCTGCTCCACGTCGCCTTCCTGAGCGGCCCCGCCCGCTGGGTCGTCCTCATGCCCGGCCTCCTGAGCGGTCCCGCCCGCTAGGTCGCCCTCATGCCCGGCCTCCTGAGCGGTCCCGCCCGCTAGGTCGCCCTCATGCCCGGCCTCCTGAGCGGCCCCGCCCGCTAGGTCGCCCTCATGCCCGGCCTCCTGAGCGGCCCCGTCCGCTGGGTCGCCCTCATGTCCGGCCTCCTGAGCGGCCCCGCCCGCTAGGTCGCCCTCATGCCCGGCCTCCTGAGCGGCCCCGCCCGCTAGGTCGCCCTCATGCCCGGCCTCCTGAGCGACCCCGTCTGCTGGGTCGCCCTCATGCCCGGCCTCCTGAGCCCCTCCTCCTGGCCCCCTCCACCCGCCCTACGTATCATGGACCATAGGGACATCTGGGATCCGTCCCTTAAGGGGGGGGTACTGTCACGCCGGTGAGGTAATGTCTCGTCTTGGGTTTTTGTCTTGTCATTTCCTGTCTTATTTTGAAAATAACTCCCTTCTCGTTTCAGGTCACTTGCCCTTCCTCATGTGTTCCCTGGTCTTATGTCATCCCTGGTCCCTGATTGTTGTCACCTGTTGCTCGTTATCCCTCTGTGTATTTAAGTCTGCGTCTCCCCTTGTCTTGTGCCAGTTCGTTCCTGTCTCTCGTCACGATCCACGTCACGGTCCTCGTCACGTCACGTCACGTCACGTCACGCCTTTGTCAAAGTTAAGTTTGTGTTTTTGCCGTCTTTGTTCATTTTGTTTATAGTTTATTCCCGGAGCCTGTTTTTCCTCCCGTTGGAGCGGTTTTTGTTTGTTCGTTTTTATGTTAAGAATAAAAGCCTTTTTAAAAACTGCTTGCCCTGCATCTGAGTCCTCCCTCCATGCCCTGGGTCTGACAAAAACATGATTTCTCAAGACATGACACAGTTCAAGGACCTGTTAACTCGGGTCGGTGCCAGGATCTCCCGCCTGGACACCAACTACAGGCGCTCCATCTCAGCGGCGGAGCGCCTGTCCATCTGTCTGAGGTGAGTTGTGGTTTCATACTAATTAGTAATTACAGTAGACAAAATGAACATGTAAAAATATTATAGGCTACATTATATAAAGTATGCTACTAAATTAATTTTACCCACTGTACAGGAGCCTACGTGGTGTGATAAATGCATATCAACCTATAAACCTGCATAAACAAACCTTTTTAATTTTCACTTCATTTTTTCAGTCAAATACAGTATTTATTAACTCTTTACTTGTTAATGCTATCTGTTTTCCTTATTAAGATTTGAAAATGGTTCTTATTTCAGAATGAGATTACACAGATATACCTAATCTTTTACTTATGGATAATATACATTGACTTGTTTTTTTAATAACAAAGCTTGCAGTTTCCAATAAATGAATATTCCGTGTGGGAATTTCTACAGTTTCTGCCATTGTTCCTGCTGTGGTCAGTGCCATCTGGGACTGCCTGGTCGAGGACTTCATGGCTTTGCCCACCACAGAAACCTGGAGGTCCATTGCAGAGCAGTTTGAAGAGAGGTGGAACTTTCCTCTCTGCTGTGGAGCTCTGGATGGAAAGCATGTGGTGTTGAAGGCCCCTCCCAACTCTGGATCCCAGTTTTTCAACTACAAGGGGACATTCTCCATTGTCCTCTTGGCCGTGGTCGATGCCAATTACCGGTTCAGGGTGATTGATGTCGGGGGCTTCGGGAGAACCAGTGACGGAGGTATCCTGGCTAACTCTGCCTATGGTCGGGCACTTCATGCTGGAACCCTCCACTTGCCAGCGGACCAGCCTCTACCAGCCGCAGAACACAGAGGACCCCAGCCTCATTGTTTTGTGGCTGATGAAGCGTTCCCACTCCGGAGGAACCTCATGAGGCCATTCCCTGGGCGCATCCTCCCCAGAGACAAGAGGATCTTCAATTACCGTCTGTCCCAGGCCCGGTTGGTGGTGGAGAATGCCTTCGGCATCCTGGCGGCTCAGTGGAGGATGTACTGTTTCTTTACTTTAGTTATCATTTTGAAACTGGCCAGTCTACAATCTTATTGTACTTGAAAGAATGTGTGAAACAATGACATGAGAAATAGAAGTCATTAAGATATATATATATCTTTTTACTGAGGGTAAAAAATAACAATATAAATCACTCTCTCAAAAAATAGATAAATAAATAATGATAAATAGATAATTATATATAAATATACATAAGGATATATATATTTATATAAATAAAAATGAATTCAAAAATAAAATAACAAAAAACAAAGAGACAGAACAACAAAAACCAGGCGTAAAGATTAAAAACAAATCACCAGCCTGGTACTCGGACGAGAAAGAGGACTCAGATGCAGAAAGAGCAGGTTTGACACTTTATTCTGAACTTGTGTAGCTCCTTAGAATGAGTGCAACACAACAGGCTATAAAGACTGTCGTCCGAGGGACGAGGGCTATGAGAAAGCAACAACACAATGAAAACCAAAATCACTCCCGAAGGAGGAAAAAACCTCTAATCTACACTATCCTTAATCAAACTAAGCTCTATGAAAATCTACAACAAAAAGCGCTCGCTAGGAGGGAAAAAGGGCAAGGCTATAAATTAACTATTCTTCACTATTCACAAGACTAACCTAGATCTATGGGAAAAACAGAACAAACTCGCTCACAAGGAGGATCAGGGAAAAGGGTCTGAACTAAACTGGCACTAAACTGCACTACAAAAGGTACAAACCAAGGACGCTCCACAAGGAGGAAAATAAACAGGACTCTGAAAATTAACTACGCTCAAAACTAAACACTGACCAAAAGACTTTACAAAACCAAAAATCACTCTTCTGCAGAGGAACAAATGAACAGAATCTCACACGTGGCAAAGAAGGTTTCCGGGACAAGGCTGTGGTAAGGGCTGGAGGTTCGACACAAAACGAAATACTCTGGCAACGAGACAAGGGAAGACACAGACTATATACACATCAGGGAGGGGAGCACAGGTGAGAACAATCAGGGATTAGGGATGACGTCAGACCGGAGACACATGAGGAGGAGCAAGTGACCTGAAACGAGAGGGGAGTTATTCTTCAAAATAAAACATGAAATTTCACAAGACAAAAAACCCCAAGACAGGACAGCCCTCACCGCAGTGTGACACCTGGCTTGTTCACAGCAGAGGCTGCCACCCCAGCTACTCCAGTACATCCATGTTTAGTGTGACAATTGTGTTCTCATATATTAACTTGTGAATTTGGAATTTTATGTACTCCCTTTGCTGAGGTGGCAGCCTATGGAGGGAAGGAGCCATGGCTCCTCTATCCATGCAGGTGGTGGAGGTGGCAGGGGAGAAGGTGGCCTCTGCAGGCTTTGAATGAGGAGGTCCTCAATCATCTGCTCCCTTCCATCCTTGGCCACATCAACCCCTCTCCCTCTCTTCCTCTTCCCTGTCCGTGCACCTGTATGAAATCAAAATCACAACATTCTGTTGGTGACATAGTCTGTAAACATTCATTTTCAATTTAGACTGGAGCCCTACAAATAAACACAATAATCACAATCCCGTTCTGTATAGTATATACCACTGGTCGAAGCAGCAGCAGGAGGAGCAGGAGGAGCAGGAGCAGCAGGAGCTGTGCCCTCGCTATCACTCGAGGATTGATCTATAGAGAAATTATTATTATTATATGATCCAAACTTATTCCACAATAAGGGAACACATAATTTGAGATTTAATGGAAACAAATGTGAGAGAAACAAGACACATATAAACTGCTCTTTCGCCTACTGAATTTGAAAGTGTTTTTACATGTACTTTACTATGTGTATGTCTTCACTTAACCAACCGTCACAAACTGGTCCTGATGATGGCCCTGCTTCTCCTGACCACAGTTCTCCTGACGGCCCTGCTGCTGCCTCATCATCACCCATGCTCTCTTCATGTGAGTTCTCTGCGGTCCAGTCTTCCTCGACCCCCTGACCCATGTTGCCACTGGTTTCCCTGGGGATGGTGAAGGGATCGAGGAAAGACAGGACTGCAGAGAACCGCCACTTTTTAAATTCCCCCCCGCTGACCCGCTCTTTTTCTGCCCTTCTCTTTTTTTTTAAATAGGTGTCCCTCAGCCCCTTCCATTTTTTTCGACACACCTCAACTGCAAACACACACACACAGAAAGACATGCACATTGCAAAAATCTATTCTTATCTGTTATCTAGGGCCTAGAGCAGGTGTGTCAAACTGATCCAGTAAAGGGCCGCTGTGGCTGCAGGTTTTCATTCCAACCAAGCAAGAACACACCTGACTCGACTTATACACCTACCTGATTTGCCTTCACACCTTGATTGGTTGGATCAGGTGTGTTCTTGCTTGGTTGGAATGAAAACCTGCAGCCACAGCGGCCCTTTACTGGATCAGTTTGACACACCTGGCCTAGAGCATCAGGGTTTTCTTGAACATTAAAAGTGTTTGTCATCGCACCTAAGCCGAAAGAAAAGAAAAACTGTGTTTTAGTGTAATTAACGGGCACATTGCTTCATCCAGCATCACACACATGCACACACACACACGCACACACACACAAAGACGTTTATTGTAACTTTTCGAGTTTACTACTAGACTGTTTCTTCAATACATTTATCATATATTCTTATTTATTTAATTTTAGTCAACAACCACATGATTAGACATTTGATGGAAAGAATGCTCTTACATTTTAAAACAGAATTAAGAAAAAATAAAACAGAAAAGTTAGTTATTATATAGTAAGTTATTCAACTTCATTAAGTATTTACATTTGTCAGCCATTTCTTTACTCACAACTGAGTTTTGGCAGGACGTTTTTACTGGACATATTTACAAACATATCTGGCTAATACTCCAGGCTAATACTAATGATAACTAAAAGTAGCCAAGGCAGCTACCTGAAACCATGCCTTGTCATTCACATGAGAATCTGTAATGTTAGCTGTACATTCATGATGAGAGCTGCAAATGCATGCACACCGCATGCATTCTGTGCTATTTGTAATTTTGTCATTCTGCTTCAAATTAGCATTTTCAAATGAGGTCAATTAATTTGTGCAGAGCATGCAGGGCAGAATGTCCACAGCTAACAGCTAAACAGTTCTGTGAAGCACACATGTGAGTCAGGTTGTTCCTCAGAACTGTTAAGCTTCTGTTTACAAGAATGAGAGAATGCCTGTGTTCTCTGCCCAAATTCATTGACCTTAGATGTCTTCACTGAAGCTATTGCTGACAATTTTGTAACTTTTTTTGGTGTTTTTTACAGCTTGAACACCGACAACCAACATGTTAACATGTAAGTGTTGTACACGTGAAAAGAGAAGGCAAATACTTAAACATTGTAAAAAACATGGTGGCTCCACAAGAACAACCACCATTACTACGTTATAAAGTCCTTTAATGCTCTTAAGGTCCGTCTATCAAGATCACACATCCAGAACGATGATCATTGTGATGCCACAAAAAAATGTGTTCCAGTGTCAACTTTGTGATTTCAAAGGGCCATGTGCAGAAAAAAGATTTGTGCAGTTTAGTAAAAAAAATGCTTCATTGAGTATAATTGACATTAGCAGTCATGTGAAAATACAGCAGGCTCCTTTTGAGTCCTTTTCACTTACCCATCCAAATAATTGAAATCACGTGTTCCAATCACTTTCATGGCCACAGGTCTATAAAAGCAAGCACCTAGGCATTCAGACTGTTTACACAAACATCTGTGAAAGAATGGGTCGCTCTCAGGAGCTCAGTGAATTCCAGCGTGGTACTGTGATAGGATGCCACCTGTACGACGGCGTATTAGGGCCAAGTATGAAAAAAAAAATTACGGGGTAATATTTCGAGAAAAATGTTGCAGATTTATGAGATTAAAGTGGCACATTTACAAGAAAAAACTTGCAGATTTACGAGTTTAAACCGGCATTGTATGTAAATGTATAATTAACCAACAATAACCATCAACAGCCATCACCCTAAGGACCTTAGCAAAGTGTTGTCACACATTGGGATGGATTAATTAGAAAGATAAAAGCAACATTCATGGGAAGTTAGCTAGCATAAATGCCGGTTGTTAGCATCGGCGTCTGTGGTTGTGTTGAGGTTACTTGAAAAAAACAAAACACTATTTTTCCGACTTTTTTCTCGTAAATTTGCCACTTTTTAAACTCGTAAATCTGCAACTTTTTTCTCGTAAATTTGCCACTTGAATCTCATAAATCTGCGACATTTTTCTCAAAATATTACCCCCCTCCCCCGGGTCCGTATTTTTTTTTTTTAATACTTGGCCCTAATAAGCCATCGTACACCTGTGCAACAAGTCCAGTCGTGAAATTTCCTCACTCCTAAATATTCCACAGTCAACTGTCAGTGGGATTATAACAAAGTGGAAGCCATTTGGAACAACAGAAACTCAGCCAAGGATAAATAAATAAAAAAATAATAATTAGGGCTGTCAAAGTTAACGCGTTAACGCAACATCCTCTTAACGCTGTTAAGTTTTTTAACGCGCGATTAACGCTCGGTATTTAAAAAAAAAAAAACGCGCATTGTATGATTTATGGCCGTCGGTGGCACCTGTAGTCTTGATCCAGAGGGAGGCAGAAGAAGAAGAAGCAGGATTGGCGCCACTACGGGACAAAGGAGGAAGCGAAGAAATGGAGAAAGGACTTGTGAACGGCAAATTCACCTTCAAAAGACTGCCGGATGGTTCAGTCGATAAGACCAAAGTCATCTGCGCGTACTGTGGGTATGAAATGAGCTACCATAGAAGTACGTCCAGTCTGAGATATCACTTGCAAGCCAATGCACTTATATCCTAACTGTACTTATCTCCTGTTACACTATCTCCTGTGACATGTTCACTTTAATTGTTTGTGATATATTCTTATAACCCTGTTTTGATCCCATGTTTTGGTAAGGGGATATGTGGTGTTAAATAAACATTTTCATAAATCAAGTATATTTGCCCTTATGTTGTTAAAAGTATTAAGAATATGAAAAAAATACATTAAGGTACATTTAGAAGAAAAAAAAATGTGCCAAAAAATGCCGAGTTAACTATGGACAAAATGCGATTAATCGCGATTAAAAAAATCAATCTTTTGACAGCCCTAATAATAATACATTTTATTTATAATGCCCTTTGCATCCGAGGATCTCAAAAGGCTACAGGTTAAAAGTAGTTTTGTTGAAAATAAAAAAATAAATAAAAGGTCAAAAGTTTTGGGGAAGTTTTGGGGAAAAGAAATGTCTTAAGACCTTTTTAAAACAGTCAGTGGATTGTGGTGCCCTCAAGGTGTCAGAGAGGGCATTCCACAGACGTGGGCCAGCAGCACAGAAGGCCCTATTTCCCATAGTCCTATGTCTGGTTCTGGGTATGTGGAGGAGGTTTGAGTGAGTGGAGCGGAGGGAGTGTGTTGTGTTTTGTGGTTTGAGGGGGGGGGGGGGGGGTGAGGAGGGAAACCTTATACTCAATCCTGGCGGAGACGGGAAGCCAATGGAGAGAGTGAAGAATGGGGGTGATGTGCTCATATTTGCGCACTCTCATCAGGATCCTAGCTGCAGAGTTTTGGATGCATTGGAGCCTCTGCAGGCTCTTGTTAGGGATCCCGATGAGAAGTGCATTACAGTAGTCGTGTTGGGGTAACAGTTTGCGTGGGAGGACCGGAAAGGGCAGAGCAAGCGCAGTGCAAAGGGTCTGATGCAGTGGTGTAAAGCACGCCGACACTGGACTCTTGAGCAGTGGAGATGTGTTCTCTGGAGTGACCAATCACGCTTCTCCATCTGGCAATCTCACGGACGAGTCTGGGTTTGGCGCTTGCCAGGACAACGGTACTTGTCTGACTGCATTGTGCCACGTGTAATGTTTGGTGGAGGGGGGATTATGGTGTGGAGTTGTTTTTCATGAGCTGGGCTTGGCCCCTTAGTTCCAGTGAAAGGAACTCTGAATGCTTCAGCATACCAAAAGATGTTGGACAATTCCATGTTCCCAACTTTGTGGAACAGTTTGGGGATGGCCCGTTCCTGTTCCAACATGACTGTGCACCAGTGCAGAAAGCAAGGTCCATAAAGACATGGAGGAGAGAGTTTGGTGTGGATGAACTTGACTGGTCTGCACAGAGTCCTGACCTCAACCCGATAGAACAGCTTTGGGATGAATTAAGAGTGGAGACTGAGAGCCAGGCCTTCCCGTCCAACATCAGTGTGTGACCTCACAAATACACTTCTGGAAGAATGGTCAAAAAGTCCCATAAACACACTTCTAAACCTTGTGGAAAGCCTTACAGACAAGTTTAAGCTGTTATAGCTGCAAAGGGTGGACTGACGTCATATTAAACCCTATGGATGTCACTTTAGTTCATATGCGAGTAAAGGCAGGTGAGCGAATATTTTTGGCAATATAGCGTATACACATTTGCTTCTACCACCTTGACTGACGTTGTCCCTCTATCTTGCAGTTGATAGCAAAAACGTCCAGCATTGTGATAGATTTACACAGTATACAATAAACGTCAATCAAATACTGGTTTACTTCACGGAAAATTGCATTTGAATCTTTTCAACTGCAAATTAAAGACAGGCTGCTTGTTCTGAAATGCATAAGTAACCACGTACATGACTCTATGAAACTTACAGATAAATCTGTCGACATTACACAAAGGCCACAAATATGGGCATGCGATAGAGATAAGCCTGATGTGTAGGTGTATGAGCTGTTATCAGTGTGTATCAGGTTAGACTGATAGCTCTATGCTATGCTGAGTGCTGTTGTTTGTCTACCAGGAGTGGTTCTGGACATGCAGCGAAAAACTAGAGGGAGATCTGAACTGAATAAAAGATATAGGACATACAGAAGAAAAAACAGCAGCTGCCATGCCAGCACTGTCGTCCCAGTAATATGAGGTGGAAGAATTTGCCATAAAACCCTGTACCGTACCTTCTGCCAGTATATCTCACTTCAAGCAAATTTCTTTGATAGAATTAGAGGAATTTATCTCTCACATAAAATCTTCCACCTGTCAATTAAACAGCTAAAGTTTTTGTAAAGGCTGTTGGCTCTCAAGTAATATCACACATGAATAACTGTTATATCTTTGAGCAATTTCAATCTGGATTCCATGTACGGCACAAAAACAACTCTTATGAAGGTTACCACTCATTTACTGCTCGCTGCTGATTCTGGAGCTTGTTCAATTTTAATTTTGCTTGATTTGAGTTCTGCATTTCATACGGTTAACCATGGTATTGCCATGAAAATGTTCTTGGTATTAAGGATACTGCTCTTGCTTGATTTTTCTCCTACATCTCTAACAGATCTTTCTCTCTTGTAATGGGATAATTCTCCTCATTCTGAGCACCCCTCTCATGTGTGGTGTTTCCCAGGGGTCAATTCTTGGCCCCATACTTTATTTATTTATTTATATTTTCATCCATCTAGTGGGCTGCACGGTGGTGTAGTGGGTAGCACTGTCGCCTCACAGCGAGAGAGTCCCGGGTTGGATTCCCGGGTTGGGTCTGGGTTCCTTCTGTGTGGAGTTTGCATGTTCTCCCCGTGTTAGTGTGGGTTCTCTCTGGGTTCTCCGGCTTCCTCCCACAGTCCAATGACATGCAGGATGGGGATAGGTTCATTGATGACTCTAAATTGCCCATAAGTGTGAATGTGAGTGTGAATGGTTGTCTACATGTCAGCCCTGCGATGGACTGGCGACCTGTCCTTGCCTTCGTCCAATGACAACTGGGATGATACCCACTACACCACTGTGCACCCCTTATTCATATTTATATTTATTATCTCGTGTTATGGCTTGTCTCTCTGATATTAAATGCTGGACGTCACAAAATCTCCCCTGGCTCAATGAGTCAAAATCTGAGCTCCTTTTATTCAGGCCCCCCAAACCTGACCTGTGCCCTGGAAAAGAATCTTGGAATCCTGTCCTCAAACATCACACTTTCCGCACTTTGTTTTGACTTACAAATCACCAAGATAGTATAAACATGCTTTCTTTAATTTAGGAGTTTTGTAAAAGTAAAAAAAAAAAATGTCTGTCCCAAGCTGACCTGGAAGAAGTCATCCATGTTCACCCAAGTTCATCTGGTCACGTCTGGATTATTGTATCTCTTGTAAACTGGGCTCAGACAAAAAGCCATCTCCCGTCTCCAGCTATTCAGAACTTGGCTGCCAGACTGATAACTAATTCTAATAAATATGAACATATCACACCGATCCCTGCAATGCTGCATTGACTACCTCTTAAATTCAGAATTTACTAATTACTTGTAAAGTTCTACATGGCCTTTCTCCTACTTACATCACAGACTTATGCCAACTGCTCCTGCAGCCTGCCTCATGAATGTTTTTCTTATGTTGTTGTTGTTGTTTGTGTGCATTACTTATCTTGTTTTAGCTTGTAAAGCACTTTGTAGCTGTGTTTTTGAAAAGTGCTGTACAAATAAAGTTTATTATTATAAAACCTAGAAATGAGTCAGCAGTTTTTCACTTCCGCTTCCCTCGTCTAGAAGTCAATGGGTTTTTGGTTATATGTTTGGCATAAGGTCTGTGGTTAATACAAGCCTAAGAGAATGACATTTTGCTGTATGTTATAAAATATATACAATTTTTGTCGTAGTTGGCTTGCTAGCTAGATGGCTAACTTAGCTACGTTCCATCATTAATGTAATGTTGTATTAGCTGATGTGTTTTGCGACTCTTTATCAGCAGGAAGAGAAGAAGGAGAGAGACTTGTTGTTAGAGTGGGTAATGTTATATCCTGGTACCCAACACACAGAGAGACCTGTTGTTAGTGTGAGTAACGTTACATCCTGGTACCCAACACACAGAGACCTGTTGTTAGTGTGAGTAACGTTACATCCTGGTACCCAACACACAGAGAGACCTGTTGTTAGTGTGAGTAACGTTACATCCTGGTACCCAACACACAGAGAGACCTGTTGTTAGTGTGAGGAACGTTACATCCTGGTACCCAACACACAGAGAGACCAGGGGGGTATTCCTGAAAGCGGGTTATGTGAAAACTCAGAGTAAGTTAACCCTGAGATGAGGGAAACTCTGGGTTTTCCGTTCCAGAGAGAGAGGTAACTGAAACTCTGAGTCAGTCACCATGGTAACAGACTCTGTGAACATAACCTGCTCGCTGGCAGGTTTACTTGAAGAGACTCTGAGTTTCTACCCGTCTCCTCCCACATGAACAAAGCTGACATGGATTGTCCATTCATTCCTAATCCGATAGACGTCGAAGCGCAAATAATTCGGAATGTTTTACGTCGCGAGAGAATCTTCCGACCCAGGATCGATGTCCTGTCATTTCCTGAGGAATTTATTTTTGAACGCTATCGTTTTTCATCCAACAGTATAATTTATCTTGAGAACATACTCCGGCCATACATAGCCAATCTCACACACCGCGGACGTGCGCTCACGTCACTGCAAATTTTATGCATAGCACTACGTTTTTTTGCCAATGGTAGTTTCCTTTACAATATTGGGGATGCAGAGAATTTGGGAAAGGCAACAGTGTGTAGAGCGGTGAGAAAAGTTACCCTTGCGCTGAAAAGTCTGTTACCAATGATGGTGGTGTTCCCCGGACACAAACCTGTCAGAAACATCAAAGAGGAATTCCACAGGATTGCAGGTGACTGATGTAGAATTTGTTTGTTTTTTTTAAATTATGATATACATTCTGCTGCGACCTCAGAGTGGGTCAGTAGCTTAATCAGATGTCATTTTGCAGGGCTTCCAAATGTGATAGGGTGCATAGATGGGACACAAATTCCCATTACTGCACCTAAAAACAATGAAGGGGATTATGTGAATAGAAAGTCCTTTCACAGCATCAATGTCCAGGTATATGACCTACCATCTTTTAAAAAAATATGTACATGAAAATATATACAGTACAATACAAGTAACTCATATTATCCTCTGCATTGTGAAGATCATATGTGATGCAGCCTACATCGTAACAAATGTAGAAGCCAAGTGGCCAGGCTCCGTGCATGATTCCCGGATCTACCGGGAGTGTAGCCTGAGCAACAGATTTGCACGTGGTAAGGAAGCTAAAGCTTTGTACAAATGTTCTTTTGTCTCCCCTTTTAATGCACTCAACTCTGTCCACTATAATTTCAGGAGAATTTGATGGCTACCTACTGGGAGATCGAGGCTATCCCTGCCAGCCCTCTCTCATGACCCCTTACCCTGACCCTGAGCCAGGGCCACAACAACGTTTTAATGTGGCCCACTGCAGGACTAGAGCCCGGGTTGAGATGACCATTGGCATAATCAAATCCCGGTTCCAGTGCCTGCGTAAGCTCAGGGTCACCCCAGAGAGGGCATGTGACATCATTGTGGCCTGTGTTGTTCTCCATAATATTGCAACTATTAGAGGAGAGCAACACCCTGCCCTACAAAGAAATGACCCTGAGGATGAACACCCCATCCACCCTGCAGCAGATGTCCGGGATGGAAGGGCTGTCAGGGATCTCATAAGCAGAAATTACTTTGCTTGAAACAGTCAAATAAAGACAAATTCATGTGTTATTTGGATCTTCTTTATTCCCTATAAGTACAAAAGCAACAGTTAGGATTTGTAATCTAGCTCCAACCATTAACATATTCACCTATTTCACCAATGCACCCACCTCAATTGGCGTTCCAGTAAGAGAATTTCAAGGTCTGTTTTTCTTATTTTGCGATCCAGGTAAACCATTTCCTTTTCTGTTTTTTTAATAGTCCTCATGAGGTGCACTCTGTATAACTCCTTCACTGGTAACTGGGAAACATATGTACAACATTTAATTGCTACAGTTCTACATACAGATTTAACATGGTATTGACCAAAAATCTCACTGTATCAAGCTGTGCTGTGGAAGTTGATGGACCCTCCTCACGATGCCCAGCTATGTTCTGTTGAAGGACAAGAATGTGCTAGTTGTTTGTCCATTCTCTGTGCTCATCACTTCAGTGTAGGTTACATGTCAAACTATATTCCACTCGACAATGTAAAGGAATGTGAATGGGTAGAACACTGCCAGTAGCTATACATAATATTAAGATACACTTCAGTAGGCCTCTCTGGATCTCTCCCTGTGGCAGCAGACAGCGTTTCTTCATCACCATCGTCACCATCCTCCTCCTCCTCCTCCTGTGATGCAGGAAAAGAAACTGTTTCAGATTACTTTGAGCTACCATCTGATCAAGATCTGAGTATGGAATACTTACAGCTGCAGGGTGTTCAACTGTTTCTAAGCAGATGACACCATCCTCAACTGTTGGGTGGGGATAGATATAGATATATAGATTTTAAAAGTAGGATAGATGGATGTGTTTTTCTAAAAAATGTTTTATTTTTTTAAAAGACACAAGTGTGTACTTGCATCTGATGTAGGCACTTGTGTCCTGGTGGGTGACAGGGTCAGATGAGCTTCCCCCAGGGATGCCTTCAGCCACCGGTCGGCCATAGTTTTTGCTGAGGGCCATCTCCTCCGCCTCTGTCAGAGGTGGTGGAGGTGGCCCTCCATCTGTTTTTCGGGCTTCTGCCTTCTTTCTGTTGGCTGAGCAGAACTCAAATGTTATTTTTTTTTAACTTAGTATTTTGAGTGTTCCTGTACACATCGTCATATTTTAAATGTAGCCTACATATAAAATAAAAATGTGTAAACATTGCATCAAGTTTTAATCTACTAATTGGTGTATTAAGTGGAAGGACGTGTTAAAACAGAATTTGGTTAGGGGTTTACATTACTATTTGAAGTAGCCACTGAATTAATATTTTTCTTTCATAATTAAAAAAAGAAAATCAAAGTGAGGTGCAATCTCACATGCCGCACGCAAAACATGTCTTGCCTTTTTGAATGATGTTTTTATATTTCAGTTTTAGCTGCTTCCAAGTCCTTTTTTCCCCTGCTGGACTGCACCTAAATGGAAATCAGATTTTATTCCTTTTTACATTCATAACTGCGCCCATGTGCTACGTTCTTACAGTTAAATGTTAAATAAATAGAATAGTTCAAACTTACGCGTTCACTCGGGCAGCAATTTCCTCCCATGCCGTCTCTCTCTCCTTTGCCGCTGCAGCGGTGTTAGATTTTCGGCGAAATATGTGGTCATATTCTGCATATGCCTGCATTAGGACCTCCAGCTCCATTGTAGTGAAATAACTCGATCGCTTTTTTTGTGTTGTCATGGTGACACTCGTGGGATCAGGGCTCCATTGGCGATGGCTTTTTATAGTGGTTGTGCACGCGCGTAACTCGAGGTGAACATACTCAGAGTTGATTGAACTAATTCAGATCAGCTGTTCTGGAACCGGATACTCAGAGTTTCCCATCTCAGAGTAAGTCAACTCAGAGTTTAGGGATAGACTCAGAGTTTATTTAACCTCCTTTCTGGAATACCCCCCTGTTGTTAGTGTGAGGAACGTCACATCCTGGTACCCAACACACAGAGAGACCTGTTGTTAGTGTGAGTAACGTTACATCCTGCTACCGAACACACAGAGAGACCTGTTGTTAGTGTGAGTAACATTACATCCTGGTACCCAACACACAGAGAGACCTGTTGTTAGTGTGAGGAACATCACATCCTGGTACCCAACACACAGAGAGACCTGTTGTTAGTGTGAGTAACGTTACATCCTGCTACCGAACACACAGAGAGACCTGTTGTTAGTGTGAGTAACATTACATCCTGGTACCCAACACACTGAGAGACCTGTTGTTTGTGTGAGTAACGTTACATCCTGGTACCCAACACACAGAGAGACCTGTTGTTAGTGTGAGTAACGTTACATCCTGGTAATGAATACACAGAGAGACCTGTTGTAAGTGTGAGTAATGTTACATCCTGGTACCGTGTGAGTAACGTTACATCCTGGTACCAAACACACAGAGACCTGTTGTTAGTGTGAGTAACGTAACATCCTGGTACCCAACACACTGAGAAACCTGTTGTTATAGTAATGTTACATCCTGGTACCCAACACACAGAGAGACCTGTTGTTAGTGTGAGTAACGTTACATCCTGGTACCCAACAAACAGAGACCTGTTGTTAGTGTGAGTAACGTAACATCCTGGTACCCAACACACTGAGAAACCTGTTGTTATAGTAATGTTACATCCTGGTAGCCAACACACAGAGAGACCTGTTGTTAGTGTGAGTAACGTTACATCCTGGTACCCAACACACAGAGAGACCTGTTGTTAGTGTGAGTAACGTAACATCCTGGTACCCAACACACTGAGAAACCTGTTGTTATAGTAATGTTACATCCTGGTACCCAACACACAGAGAGACCTGTTGTTAGTGTGAGGAACGTTACATCCTGGTACCCAACACACAGAGACCTGATGTTAGTGTGAGTAACATTACATCCTGGTACCCAACACACAGAGAGACCTGCTGTTAGTGTGAGTAACGTTACATCCTGGTACCGAACACACAGAGTCCTGTTGTTAGTGTGAGTAACGTTACATCATGGTATTGAACACTTACCTCACGGTTGGGTCGTCTTTCTCTGTCTCAGTAATACACTCTGGCTAGACCTAGCAACTACAGCTTGAACACCATAGCAATAACATGCAGTCATTTTCGTAATGCTCAAGCTAGTAACTATACCAGCAAATAAAGTGGAGTAAAAGGTACCTGGAGTCCCCTCTGAAATATAGTGGAGTACCTTTCGAAGTAGAAAGTAGCATAACATGAAAATACTCTCAAAAAAATATCCTGATGTGAAGGCCAATTTAAAGTCGCAGTCGGCAACATTTGCTTGATCATATTCACTGAAACCGACACTATGCTCCGATAGAACAACATAAATCATCTGGTTTTAGAAAAAAAAAAACGTTCCTCTACATGCACCTAGAGCCTGTTGTTTGTTTTGCAAAAATCCACCGCACTCGTATCATCCTGTCCAATAATAATAATATAATTTGTATAAATAAACGTGTATTTGTAAATATATTTTTGTGATTTAAAAATAAATATGCTTGACTTTGAGTTTGGATTATGCATTTGTGGATCGCTTTTTTGCTTTTCTCTCGATGACGTAATTTTGAGACATCCTTACCGCACATCAAGATCCACAAATAAATGCCCCTGGATTTGAATGTCAATACACCCTCCCTGTACAACCAGCAGGGGGCAGTGTTGTAAAGCTGTTGACTGTTGATGACTCAGCATTGATTTCAGTCAAGTCAACTAGACACGTTGGATGAATATGGACAAAGCGCAAGATCAAGGATCTACTGTAAGTATTACTCATTTTGGATTATTATACTCACATTACACCGATATGAGATCAGTATCTTCACATAGAAAATGTCATTAAAAGGTATTGATACAATGAGCAGCTAGCACTGTCTTTCAGATTCACTTTTGGATAGGTTAGCAGCAGCTAATCTAACGTTAGCTAACGGATCTGAAGTGGCAATTCTTTGCTTTGGATATTGCCACGCGAGGTGAATGGCGAGGGTCCCGACGCACTTGTTCCAGAAAAAGCACTCGCAGAAAGTTCATGTGAATGGTGTTTTAATCAGAACAATTCCGGTTTACTTTCTGTTACAGTCCAAAGGATGAGAAATGATGATGAGTGATGTTTCCTTTACGAGAATACGTGAGTGTGTGGTCGGAAACTTTTCCGCCTCGCTATCACGCTACCCTCAAACTAAACCCACTAATTATTCAATCAGCCGGTACACCGGCAAGTCAAGGGGGAGGGGTTACGTGCCACCTGATAAATGACGTAATCAGGTAGGTGTCCAAAAAATAAATAAATAAATAAATAAATAACCATTTTCTTTTCCGGCTTGCAAACTGTGGTCATAACTTAAATGAAAACTAAATCAAAAATCAGAAACCATGAAACCACAAACATGGCTCCTACATCCTGGCCCCTAATTGTTAGTAGGGTTGTCAAAAGTATCGAAACTCAAAAAAGTATCGATACAAAAATGTTGTATCCGGATACGATACTCATTTTCAAGAGTATCGATACCCCCCCCCCCCCCCCCCCCCCCGACGCCGAGCAGCAAAAAATCTGCAAACAGCAAAGTAAATTGAATTGAATAATTCTGTGCACTTTTCAGTTTCAGACTTATTTTGTAACAGGTTACCTAATATTTACAACCTCAAAATATTGTTCCAATTGTTATTGTTTATTTTATTTATCTATTTTTTGCACTACCTCAGACCTGAAACTTGTTATTTTTGCATTTTTTTTTGTTAATAAAAATATTTCTTTTAAATTTTGGGGTCTTTTTTTCATCCTTGTGGTATCGAAAATGGTATCGAGTATCGAATATTTTCCTGAGTATCGGTATCGAGTTGAAAATTTTAGTATCGTGACAACCCTAATTGTTAGTGCTCAAGCAAAACAATTACCAATTCAATACTAAATGGAGCCATAATACATAATTACTTAAATTTCAGTTATGTAAATACATTCTTAATAACTGTGTCAACAATCAATGGTGTCAATACATACACATTGTTTTTCCTTTTCCAAAAAAAAAAATGTTCTTCAATGATCACACATAAGACCCCAAAGTTCAAAGTTCCTTTGGTCCATAGGACCTCAAGGTTTCCCAAAGTCCATGGGTGTGTGCATATGCACATGTGTCTTTGTCTTAAAGTCCATGCATGTATGTGCGTATGCAGTGTCAGTGTGCTGCAAGAATGAGAGGTCCATGTATATGTACAGTGATGAGAGGGAATGCGCTGTGGATGCAACAGTCCATGTGTATGTCGGTGGGTGAGAACACCATGCGTAGGTGTTTGTCAGTGTAGGTGTATATCAGTGTAGGTGAGTGTGTGCAGGGGCAAGGGGGCATGATGAGCTTGGCCCAGCATGCAAGGCCTTTAAGCTGGATCAGCTTCCAGGAGCAGGCAAAGTTTGCTGATAGGCCTCTGGATGACACTGGCCTTGGTCTTCACCAAAACACTCCGGACGAGCCCTTTGGGCCCAGGCAGGGTCTTCACCACTCGGCCTAGGGGCCATGAATTTCTTGGTGCCGCAGGGTCCACAATAAGCACCAGGTCATTCTTTTTAAAGTTTCGTTTAAGGTTGGTCCATTTTTGTCTTTGCTGCATCAGAGCTAAGAACTCGGTTGTCCAACGCTTCCAGAACCGGTTGGCTAAGTACTGTACCTGTCTCCACCGCCTTCTTCCGTACGAGTCATCTCTATCAAAGAGTCCAGGAGGTAGCAAAGGTTTAGAGTTTAACTGTAGAAGGTGATTTGGTGTTAGAGGCTCAAGGTCATTAGGATCACTGGATACAGTTGTTAGTGGTCTGTCGTTGAGGATGCATTCAACCTCACACAGGGCTGTGTGTAACACTTCGTCATCCAGTGTCTGTTGTCTTAGCACTGACAGTAGTACCTTTTTCACCAACTTGATCAGTCGCTCCCACACGCCTCCAAAGTGTGGTGCAGAAGGGGGGTTGGCTTTGAGGATAAAGGGGGCAAGGAAACCCAATGGGTCATATATGGAACTAACAACAGACAGAATGGCTCGTCTTGTTAGGACTCTGTTCTTGATGGCCACTTTGAAGGTGAAAGTGTCTGTCTGAATGTTCCATTGGATTCCTAGGGCCCTTTCCAGTGGTGGATCGTCCCGGTCCAGATCAAGCTGTTTGACCAGTGCGGCTCTGTGGTTTTCAGGTACTGTAGCAAGGACTTCGCAGGTGTTACTCACCCACTTGGTCAAGGTGAATCCTCCAAGGGCGCATGCCTCCCTGAGGTCCATTGTGAGCTGGATTGCCTTTTCAACAGAGGATACAGACTTGAGAAGATCATCAACATAAAAACTGTTTAAAATAGTGTTAACCGTTTCAGGACTGAGTCGGTCAGAATTGTCAAGTGCTGTTTGCTTGAGAGCAAAATTGGCAATACTAGGTGATGACACAGCACCAAAGAGATGTACTTTCATCCGGTAGACTTCAAAAGGTTGACTCACATCCCCCTGTGGCCACCAGAGGAATCTGAGGAAGTCACGGTGCTGTTCTTGAACACAAACTTGATAATACATTGCTTCTATGTCTGCCATTAAAGCAATTCTTTCTTGCCTGAACCTGAGCAGAATGGCCAGAAGGGGGCTGGCCAGGTCAGGACCCTGAAGAAGTTCGGTATTCAGAGATTTTCCTTTGAAGGAAGAAGAACAATCAAACACGACTCGAAGCTTACCTTTCTGCTTATGGTATACGCCGTGATGCGGTATGTACCATACCTTGCCATCATTTCTTTGCTGCTGACATGGTGGCACCTTTTCTGCATAGCCCTTTTTGAGCACATCTTCCATAAATGTCTTGTACTCATTTGCATATGCAGAATCTTTTGCGAATCGTCTGGAGAGACCCATTGCACGTTGTACTGAGACCTCTTTGTTGTCAGGTAAGCACACAGCATCACGGAATGGCAAAGGTAGGTGATAATGACCGTTTTTGTGAATGACTGACCTTGTTGTTACGTCCATGAATTTCTTGTCCTCAACAGACATCTCCAATTTCTCCTCATAATCCTTTTCTGGAAAGTCATTGTTATATTGATGAATGAGAAGATCCTTCAGTTCTTGCATTGAGACACGATTGACTGTGACTGAAGCTGTGCCACCCTTTTCCATAGCAGATGTGTTGAGTGGGCCGCTGACCACCCATCCTAAGAGTGTTTTGACTGCATATGGTCCATTATCTTGACTATTAATCACACGCCAAGGTTCCATTGCTTTTGGCACATTCATTCCAATCAAAATCTCAATGTTGGCATCAATCCGTTGCAATGTGACTGCATTTAGGTAAGGCCATCTTTTCAAGTCATGTTGACTAAGTAGGTTTTCTTTAGACACAGGAATTTTTGGCTGAGTGTAAACATGAGGCAACTCTATGTAAACACTACCATCCATGTTGCCTACCTCCAGTCCTGTTAGCTCATAGCTCTTTACCGGACGCTCCTGCCCCATCGTCCGCAAGACCACTTCAGTCCGGCGACCTTTGGCGTTCAGCTGGCGCATGATGTTCTCCGTGCAGAAGGTGGCCGAACTGCCTGGATCCAGGAAGGCGTAGGTCTGGATGGTTTTTGACCCGTTGGATGCCTTCACTTGAATGGGCACAATGGCTAGCGCACACTCTTTGCTGGCCCCTGTTGCATTCTCAGCTGAGACCAGGGCACTGTTGACGGGAGGCCTCCCTGAGTGGATTAATACGGTCATAGTCTGCATTCTCCCTGCATTGTCACTGTTGATGTGTAACAAGGTGGGATGCTTACGTTTACAGATTTGGCAGAGCATTTTCTTATTGCAATTTTTACTGAGGTGTCCTTTCTTTAGACATCCAAAGCAGTATCCATTTTTCTTTAGGTAGTCAACTTTCTGATCATGTGGTTTTGAACTGAACCTTTTACAGTCTGTTATTTCATGTTCGTCTGCACAGAAGCTACATGAAGACAAACCCACAACATGATGGTTAACTTTCTGTGTCTGAACTGGCTGTAATGCTACCTGCTCTTCAGCTGGCGTTACAGTGGTAACAAAAGTCTTTTCAAAGGTTTTTGTGTTTGGCATCCTTGATCTTGGTGTTACAACCTTGGCTGGAGCAGGGTCTTTAATGTCTCCCAATATAGGATGTAGCAACATGCTCTAAGAACTCTACCAGGTGTATGAATCGAATGCGGATGTTTTTCTTTATGGATTCATAGGCTACAGTTCTCCATCGCTCACGGAGCTTGTAGGGGAACTTAGACACCAGCAGTTTCAAGTTAGAGGCCACATTCAACTCATCCATGTACTCTAGGTCTTGCATAGCATTGTAGCATTCTCTTAAATACAAGGCAAAAGCATGAAGATCATTTCCATCATCAGTTTTAATTGACTTCCAGTTCAGAGCCTTTTGCAGGTAAGCATTAGCAATTTTAATTTCATCTCCAAAATGTTTCTTAAGGAGCTGTCTTGCTTCTGTATATCCTCTACGAGAATCCATATGCATACAGCTACGCACAAGGTCTTTAGCTTGGCCTGCAGTAAACTGTTCTAGAAAATACAGTCTATCCTGGCAGCTATCTGTCTTGTCTTCTATCAAATATTTAAAAGCATGAATAAAAGACTGAAAAGATAGCGGATCGCCATCAAAGACTGGCACCTCGCTTTTTGGTAACAGAGAGATATTTTGCTGCATAATCATTACATCAATGAGCTGTTTCTGTGTTTGTAGCATCCGAAAATCTACATCATGACTGGACTGAACTTGAGGGCTGGAGGAGGAGGCTGGAGGAACAGCAGCTTGTGAGCTAGGCCCGCTATGCATGTGTCTAACAGCCATTTGCAATGGTGTTTTGGGTACTGCAGCCAAAGGAGCGAACTCAATAGCCGACGCATCAGGGAGAGTTGGTTCAGTAAAATCATGCCTACTTGCTTCTAAATATTCGTTCATTGCATCACCGCTGTCACTCAGCACTTTAATTTTTGCATCAGCTGCTGCTATCATAACTTGAACTTCCATCTGTTCCTTTTTGGATTTTAAAACCATTTCTTCAAGCATAAGCGCATGTAATGCAGGTAAAGCGTTGGCGCGCGCCTCAAGCGCAGCCTTCTCCGCTGCCGCTATTTTAGCTGAGGAGGTGGAGGTCTTAGAACGCCGAGATGTAGCTCCAGTGACGTTAGATACACTATCCTTAGGATCCACAATAGTTTCAAGATTATATTGTTGAATTTTCCATGCTTCAACCTCATTAAAAAAGTTATTAAAGTTCGTCATTCTCGGTTCATACCAATCAGCGTTATCCGTTGCTTTCTCCTCCTCACCAAGCAGATTCTGTACTGACTGATGCACAGATTTAAAATCATCGATGCAGCTCAACAACGTCTTTGCAAGTTCGTCAATTTTATCAACATCTCCGGTTTCAAACAGAGCTTTGATTTCGTTCCTCTTTCGTGTACACACTCCTAATTTCCCACTGCGTGTCGCAATGAGAGATTTCAGTAGCTGCGCGACCTCTTCCGCGGTCTGGGGAGCAGAGTCAGACATCGCTAAAATGTTTACAGTTCAGTTCAATAAAGTCCGTCAAACTTGTAAATTGTTTCGAGCCTTTAAGCAAGCAGTTTATACTCCACGGTTCGTTAACACTTACGCAAACCGTCCTTTCTTTGGGCTTTGATTCCTTCATGAAGTCGCTGCCACCTCCAACGTTGCGTCATCCATTCATTCAATGATCCGTTTTACGCGTCGTTCATAAGGACAATGAGCATCCCACAAATCCGCGATATAATCCACAAAGTGTAGTCCTTTGAAGCTCGTCAGTCTTCGGAAGTTTCCGACGATGAAGTGGCAATTCTTTGCTTTGGATATTGCCACGCGAGGTGAATGGCGAGGGTCCCGACGCACTTGTTCCAGAAAAAGCACTCGCAGAAAGTTCATGTGAATGGTGTTTTAATCGGAACAATTCCGGTTTACTTTCTGTTACAGTCCAAAGGATGAGAAATGATGATGAGTGATGTTTCCTTTACGAGAATACGTGAGTGTGTGGTCGGAAACTTTTCCGCCTCGCTATCACGCTACCCTCAAACTAAACCCACTAATTATTCAATCAGCCGGTACACCGGCAAGTCAAGGGGGAGGGGTTACGTGCCACCTGATAAATGACGTAATCAGGTAGGTGTCCAAAAAATAAATAAATAACCATTTTCTTTTCCGGCTTGCAAACTGTGGTCATAACTTAAATGAAAACTAAATCAAAAATCAGAAACCATGAAACCACAAACATGGCTCCTACAGGATCAGTATCACCAGTGGGACAGTTTTTGGCTAAATTCTGTCAAACTTTCTGTTTAACCTACAAATATAAATGATGGTGTAAAGCCATATTGTTTGTACATGATTTTGTTAATAAAGTTGAAAAAAAAAAAAAAAAAAAAACTGCGAGCAGTGATGCACGGGCCCTCCCATACACGCAACTCGGTTAGTGCTACGGCCGCCTTCAATGTCGGACCGCCTGGCCTGGCCACCGCCACGGCGCGGGTCGTCCCCGGCCACCACTCAGAGGGCTACTCAGGCCGACAGCTCCGTGTAGCATCAAACAATGGGAAGAACACCCTGTTTTTGGTTCCTCTCCAGGAGGAACTGGAGACTGAGCCCCTGCCCTTTAGTTCCCCTGAGTTTGCAAAAATGCCAAAGGTGGCCTGCAATATCTGTTCTGGAATTATCCCGTTGCAGATGTTGGCGCTTCACTCAGAGAGCTACGAGACAGCTGTAAGTTGTTTTCTTATTTGTCTTCAAGTTATGTTGTATAGCAACATTCACAGTAATTGCCACTCCTTGTTAATCTGACTAAAACGTGTTAATCTGTATGATATACGTTTTGCAAACATTTTTCCTTATTTTTTTTATAACACAATTTCTTATAAAAAATCCAAATGAATTCACTTGCTTGGATGTTTGGAATTTTCCTTAATACTGTCATTGTGTGATTAATATTTCTAGCAGGAGCAGATGGACAAGATCATCCTAGATGATGATAATGAGGGTGATGGTGATGAAGACGTGGACTGTGCAGTGGGAAAAGGGGTAACTTAATTTACCTCAAACTTTTTTGAAAGGAGAAAAGGATAATTGAAGTATATTTCTCATCATTCTGTTCTAATGTATGTTATAGAGGATACATGTTTTGTTTATTGTTTTTGTCCACACTCACTTCTGCATAGGTTTGTCCTATATGCCAGGAAGAATTTCCAACCTCCCAAATCATGCCAATATTTGTGCAGAAAGGTACATTAGTTTAACTATTCAACACAGCCTTAGTTGTCCTGAATGAGCATACCATTTTAAAGGTTATAATATATATGTTCAAGTAGTATAAATTTGTGGATGACAATGTATGGTAAGGTAAAAAGGAACCATGTAAGAATAGAATTCACCTGTGCCATGTATTTTTTTCTTGTGTTTCCCTTGTAAGATCCTTCACTACTGAGGAAGAGATGGAACCAAACCTTACTGGACCATCATCTTCAAACACAACATTACCCCCTCCATCAACACAAAGAGCAGAAGGTAACAAATAAATTGTAAATCAAACTGGAAAATAAACATTTCTTTGATCTGATCAACAGCTACTTTACATAACATGTAATTCCTCTGCTTGTTTCCCTTAAAGCGTGGAAAACAGCAGCCCCATCCGAAGTGGTGCGCCTTTTCATGGAGGAGCTGAGGAGAGGAGGAGAGCATCTGCCACCTCTACAGCTGACTCTTCACGCAGGGGACACTGATGAGGAGCGGGATGGCACCTTAATTGCCTTTTACAAGCAATGCCGTCAGATGTCCCAGTGGGCTGCTCATTTCAGCTGCTGCATATTAGGTATTGATTGACACATCACTCACTCATGAGGAGTTTAAATGTGGAAATATTTCATATGTACCAGTACACATGTATAAGATCTTTATTTATTTCTCATTTTTACTTTACAACTGAACTGTTCTTGGTTAATCCTTAATACTTAATTTCCTTATAAATCCTTATAAATCCTTAATACTCATTTAGGGGATGCTGCAGTTGGTGTTGGGGTGATGAGAAACACTATCAATAGCCATCTCGAAATTGACAAGTGGCTTTAAGAAAAACATGGGTAAGCACATTTAATTTAACACGTACAGTACAATTCAATACATAATAACACCTACATATTAAGGGATGTGGTTGGTATTGTACACCATTTTCCTTGCTTGAACACTCGATATGTATTTTTCTTAAATTGTCTCCTATGACTTCTAACATACATTTCAGTTAAGCATATTCTATTTGTCTGCTTATCAACAAATGTTTAGGAAATGCAGATGTAACCGCCATCTTTGAAGGGCAAAGAGGGCATCTGGTACCAAACTTGTGTGCAGCAGTCTTGGAGTGCGCCCTGTTTGCGATGGCCGGAAGGATGGTTGGTCACTCGGCCATTCATGGCGGTCCTACCCTGTCAGGACTAAGTCCAGCAGTGGTAGATGCCCTTACACGTGGGACAAAGGAACAAGTAACGTCAAAGCTCCGTCTGGAAGACTGCGCAGAAATTGACTTGAGGGACACCATCAGCCTAGTGAGTAAATGGAAACCCCATTCTTTTCAAAAAATATAGATGGTCACATCTAATTTCCTAAAACTCATGGGTATGCTGTAGATGCTAAGATCATAATTTTGGTTATGTCCACAAACTGTTTTGTGCCCTAATGGTTCTTTTGTTTAAGTTTCTGAAGGATGAATGGACTGAAACGGAATCTGTCCGAGTGGAAAATCTGTGCACCGAATGGTATTTCCCAGTGCCAACTAAGGATACCAACAGGCTTCTCCTTTACCAGCTTTACTCATGCTGTAAGTGTTTTTTTAGTTTATGTTGGAGCATGTGCTTTCATTTCACAGATTACAGTACAAACAAGTACCTTTCTCTGTGCTTTCCTTGCCCAGTCTGACAGTGATGGTCAAACTTTACTTAGACTGGGGAATGCAAGCACAGACCATAAAATGGCATGTATGCTTTTTAGGCATGTCTACGGGGCACTCCTAAGCAGTCCTTTATATTAATATTTTTTAGGTACTGGGCAGAGCAAATTGTCAAATAAAACAGTTCGGGAAAGGGATAAAGGAGAGTGGCATTTGGCCCCTGCTAACAGCCAGACCTGACGTCCTGCCCCTTTTGTTCCCCCGTGAGACAGACATCGAACTCACCCCCCAAGTAAGTTAATAGCTGTATGATTAGGATTATAAAAGAAGTTGCATGTCACATGGACTAACACAGGTTTCTGACCAGTGTTAGATGGTCCTCCAATGTAATTTGGCCAGAGGCGAGCATTGACAGTGATGACAGTGAGGACGAGATGTCAACAGCGACCATCAGCCTCATCTCGGGGTTCTTTCGGGCCTTTGTCGAGGAAGGTGTAATTTCCCAATTTCCCTCTGGGATCAATAAAGTATCTATCTATCTATCTATCTATCTATCTATCTATCTATCTATCTATCTATCTATCTATCTATCTATCTATCTATCTATCTATCCCTACAGTAAAGCTTTAAAGTGTAAGATGTACCCTAGAGGTATAGTCATAGCTTTGTTGCTGCAATCCCAAATAATACAGACAAATACAAAAATCATGACCTACGTGTGTACATAATGTGTGTTTACATTTTTTGATTATTCACTGGTGTAGCATCTTCAGACGTCCTGAAAGAGCTGTTGAAGTTCTGGACCGGCTGGGAATTGCCTTCCAAAAGTTTAACATTGGAAGTTGTGAGATCCCGCGGACAATAACATCTGCCAATGTCAAGCACATGCTATGAGCGTCTGAGAATTCCAGACCACTACAAAAGTAGCATTGAATTAAGATCAGACCTCTGTGCATGCCTTCAGTCTGTTGAGACAGGCTTTGGTCTGATTTGAGCTGTGATTTTTGGAAAAAGTGTTCATAACATTATTATTCTAATAGTGTTTTATTGTGGTTATTGTTGTTAACAGTATTGCTAAATGTATTGAAATGAAATATTCAAATACATTTTTCTTATTGCCACAGAATCGTATGGTTTGGATAAATACTTTTTTGTTCTACATTGCTAAAGAAATAAATAAAGTCAAACAAAAACGATCACTTATCAGGTTTTATTGTGCTGTCTTAATGGTTCCCTACCATATTTTGAACGTACTGCACAGTGTTCATATAAATGTCCACACCACTGGACTCAGATGGCTGTAAAGGATCAATGTGGTCCTGCAATGCACTGAGTTGCTCAGGAGTGAGTAGGCTCTCCAGCTGAGGAACATTCACTCCATGATGTAGCTCTGGCACCTCTCCACTTTGCTCCGAATCGATATCAGGAATATGCAACTCCTTAACAAGTACAAGAAATATTTAAAACGTTTTTTTTTTCACTTTAGAGTTTACAATTATGATCATTAGCAATCGAAAGTATTGGTTTTCTGCATTAATTGTTCATAAAATATGATCTGAGATTACTGTGAGCAAACAATACAGACTTAACCTTCAGGGCCCCCTGGCACCCTTTTAGGGCTTTGCAAGACATGTCTTTGCTCTCATTATGGCAATTATTATGCATAGATGATGATATCTTACAAAGGTGTTCATTTTACAATGAATTTTGGAATTTCATCATTAACAAAAAAAACGAAACTTTCACTGTCTAAAAAATATACTCCCGACTTCTCTCTAAAAGCCCATTTAGATCACATTGACTACCATTAAAACCACTTATTTTCATTAAATTCATTATACTGCCATTGCAATACAGAAATATGAAATTGTGTTGGTTTCCCTTTTTCCTCTTTTTTCAAAGGGTAAAAAAAAACACCAGATGGTGCCATTTGCCCAGTGATGCATGTTGGAGCACATTTCCCTGTTTGAACTTACAGTTTATAGCATGGCTGTAGGGCAGTCTAATAAATTATTGCAACTTAAACAATTTTGAATGTGTTCTAGGGATGTCAGAGTATGGTGTGTAAGTGTATTAAGAAATGAGTGTGTGTGTGTGTGTGTGTGTGTGTGTGTGTGTGTGTGTGTGTGTGTGTGTGTATAGGTGTTGCCAAACACACTGATATCCGTGTTGAAATAAATGCATTGATGAAAACCAAAAAAATACTGTATTTTTGTATCTCATAGCAATGGTATAAAAAAACATGCATTTCATTATTTCCATTCATTATTATTATTTCTATGAAGGATATTTACTTACTTTTATGATTTGTGATTTGTTTTGTATTTTTTGTAATAGCACAAAAATTAATAACCTATCAAAATCAGTGTTGTTGCTTATTATTGACAAATCTCAAACTGATAATCCCCGCACAAAAAAATGCATTCATCAAATAGAAAATATTTAATTTTTGTATTAAAAAAAAAGTGACATTATTGTAATGATTTGGTATTTAGAGGGTTAAAATTATGAAAATGAATTCAAATTTGTTATACATGATTAGGACTGGAGTTAATGAACAAGAAAACAAATGATCCAGTGACCTAAAAGAGCTTCTAAGGGTAGAACAGAAGTTTATTAAAGGGTGTCCTGAGGGTTAAGTCAATTGGAATACAATCTGCTCAAACTTGTAGTGCAAAACATTTGCCTCTTGCAATCCACCAGCAATCTTTAGGAACATATACAGTACATTTCCAAAAAGGTGGTTCCATTTCCTCTGCCTACCTCTGGATCAGGAATAGGACGTTGCATCTGACCAAGATCCCAAAGCTGGTTTGGTGTGAGGTTCTGCTCTGTCCTCAGGGGGTGGTTGTCCCATCCTCCACGAAACAGGTCTAAGGTTAGTTGGAGACGTGGCAGGAAGACATAGTGAAGGCAGAAGAAGTGGGTGGTGTTGCTTAAGTCAAGGTGACCCTCTTCCTCCAGCATGTGAAAAATGTGGTAGAACACATTGGTGGCCCCCATCCAAACGTCACGCCAAAGTCTTTCAATTCTATTCAAAAGAAAATGCATGCCATATTAATGTGAACTTGAGTGTAAAGGCGGGTCCACACCGCACCGACTGCCCGACTCGCGTCGGTAAATGAAGTCGGGCTACTTAATATGGCCGACTCGAATGGCGGATTACACATTTGAATCGGCTGAAATGAACGCCGACGTGGGCCGATTCGAGCGACCACACCAAGGAGACTCATGTCACGGACGCCGACTCTCTCAAAGACGCCGATTTTCGGTCCGGTGTGGACCCGCCTTAAGGGTGATGATACACAGTCCAACACTTTAAGCAATATTACTGGGCAACAACACAACTGACTGCTTGTGTTGCTATTCAGATTCAGGAATATTTCCCAATTACATTCCTCAATAAGTTACCTTGTGTATCATCGACAAAATAGTGTTCATATCAAAATATTGATAAACTAAGACCTAGCTTACCTCTGGTTATGAACACTTTTTCCAGCTATAAAGCAACCACTCTCTGGTCCATGCACAGTGAACATCAAACGGGCAACACCCCTATTTTCCCCTCCATGATCTGCTCGCACTCTACCAGAAAATAACCCATTTTAATAGTAAGGTGTACACACTCCAAATACAGTCATTCGTACCACACTGCAGATTTACCTGAGTGGATATCCAAATTCTTCAACAGCCTGGCTGAAGAAGGCTAGGTTTGTGTCGGACCGGTTATTGTTGGCAGCAATCAAGTACATTATCTGCAACATTTCAATCACATCATTACTGAAGATACTATTATCAGACAAGTAAAGTGAACTGGGTTTTGCCAGGTCTCTCGCCATGGACCTGCCTGGCTTGCTTGGAACTAGGCTACTAGTGGAACAAGGCCTAGTGCCTGGTCTCTCAACCTATTTGTTTTATGTTGTCTCTAATGCATTGTATCTTGCCAATCTATAGTTTTTGTCACTGTCTTGTCTTGTTAATATATGCCATGGTAGCAAATTAGTAATGGGGATTGATAATGTGAATCCTAGCCTATCCTTTCCTCTTACCTTGCGTGAGAAACCGTCGATGCCTCCAAAAATAACGATGCTGTACCTAAAAAAAGAGAAGACGAACAACAGTTAATACTAACATCTGTAATTCTTGCATAATCAAACACAATTTAAGCACCACTAGGGTATAATTTACCGGATCAATTTGTGGTTGGTGTCAATATGCACAAGGTACTTGGGGCATGGCACAGAGTATGTGCGTCTTGCAACACATCCTAGCTGAGTCATTCTTGACACTACCCCGAGGCTATCCACTCTATGCATCGATGCCCTGACGCGATCCCACTGGGCCTGATGTCCTAGTCTTAGTAGTGCTCCCCTCATTGCTCTATAGCCTGAGTGGGGCCACCACTGTTTGACTTGTGACACAAGTTCAGCATCTGAGCACCTACTGTACAATGTTTGTTTGCTAGGCAGGTGGTGGGCAGCCATTCGTCTATAGAGTGTGGCACGGGAGACCCCCAGAAAATTGGCAATTGTAACAATTGGATGTCCATTTTCTATAAGATGTTGTACATATTCCATGTTAATTGCAACTGATGGTCATCCACTTCCATTACATCTTTCAAATTGAATTGGGATTGGTAAATGATCATCTTGATGCAGTCTCCATTGCTGAAGTGCCCTGCTCAGCTCCGTTAACCTTTCCGTGACCTCCTGGGGCACTGGAACATGCTGGGCAATAATGTCCATAAAAACCAATTCCTGCGCGCAAACAAATTCTAGGAAGTCAGGATCAAGGGGTGTTTGTTGGAGAGCCTGATGAACTCTGTTGTGCAGCCTCTCCATGACATACTGCATTAATGTTTCCTAGAAAGCAAAAAATAAAGTTAATAAATAATTAAGAAAATCAATTAAAATAATAATACCTAAGGGGTCTTAACAATGATCACACACAAACAGACCATAGAAACAACTAAGTGTTATGCTGCACAGTTGGTGAGTTTTTCATGGCAGGCTGGCCTTATATGAGATCAGAACATGGTCATTTCTGTATTCATACACATAAAACCGGGACAATTTTACAGTGGTTGTTCAAAACCAGGACATAAGTTAGGTCTAATTATTGTCCCGACAGAAATCGTGAGTCTGGTCACCCTAGCAACAGCATTTGTTGACTAGCAGCGATTACTAACCATGCTAGCGAAAAATGTATTTAGTTTCCATCAAGTAACAAGCATACTACTGTGTGGACAACGCTGCCTTCAGATGAAAAAAAATTAGCATCCTTGTTTATTTCTTTGCCATAGTTGCTGGATGGCTTGGTCTGTTTTGTTTGCTAGGGCTGGCTAACGTTAGCAGACTTCATGTCTACATCTGACAGTGACATCAGTAGAGTAGTGTACACTGACTAACGTTAAGTGGACTCATGTATATTTTCTAGTAGATCCAAAAATGGTACTACAACCCACAAAAAAACAGTTATCACTAGTTATTACTTACCCATCTAGTTAATCCACTGTTCTCTTCCATCGCTAGTTGCATGTTGCCGACATCCGGTTTGATTCCGGTAAGCTGTCCCACTTCCGTTTTTGTTTTTACACTACGCTGGACGGTCTGTCAAGTAGCAGGTAAGCTAGCGTTATTGACGGAAGCAGTGACCGGAAGTGGTTCAGCTCACCAACCCGGAAATTCTAAAGCCCAAGTTATGCTTCCGGACGCCTTACGTCCTTGCGGACCCCCCTTACGTCCAACGCAAGGGCCTGACGTGCACCTCCCAAAAATCCTAGACGCGCGTCGAGGCAACACAACACCAACGCAACACCAACGCAGCGGCATTTGCTGTGATTGGTCCGCTAACTACATCCACTGGAGACCGCTTTTTCCGGTTTCCACTCATAAACACCGCTATTTAAACTTTTAATAGGCTACTTTTATTGTTTGCACCTTGTTTTATTGTTTGCACCTTGTCGCTTTTGCACTTAGAAATAAAACACCAAGTTCTGAAAAATTGTGGATGTTTAAAGCCGGAAGGTAAACAAACTCGCTATAACGAGGCTAACCACGATATACGTCAAGAGTCTCGGTCGGTCGGTCAGTCTTTACAAAAAACATAGCACCCTTTACCGGTGTGGCTTTGAATTGCATTTCGACACGTAAACCCAATGCAGAACCATCACGGTCTCCCAGCAACTGCGTGGCCATTGCGTGGCCATTGCGTGATCACTACGCGGAAGCATAACTGAGCCTTAAGCGTGCACCTAGCGAGTTTTACAACACTGCCCCCTGCTGTTTGTACAGGGAGGGTGTATTCACATTCAAATCCAGGGGCATTTATTTGTGGATCTTGACGTGTGGTAAGGATGTCTCAAAATTACGTCATCGAGAGAAAAGCAAAAAAGCGTTCCACAAATGCAGAATCCAAACGCAAAGTCAAGCATATTTATTTTTAAATCACTAAATATATTTACAAATACACGTTTATTTATACAAATTAGTTTATTTGTTTGTATGTCACGTTTTATATTTGTATATTTGTATTTTGTTTATTTATAAATGTATGCATATTTATACATATCATTTCATGTATTAATCTTTTTGAGACAATTCTACCTCCATAGATAATATGTCAGAGGAATATCAAAATATAAAGCAACAGTAATTGGTTGATAGAAATTATTACAAAATATGATTATTATTTATCAAATATTTTTGGAAATATCATTTAGATTAAAATGCTTCAACAGCTAAATCTACAGGAAATGGGTAGCAGAGGAGGACAGGCTGCTGAGTACAATATACAATTAAAAGTACAATTTACATTAGAGATCGACCTACACAGGAATTGTGGGGCTAATGCCTATTCTGATATTCATGTTTCGTAAATAAATTATAAATAGGTAAACAAATAAGATGTCTGAGTCAGTGTCTTCTTTTCATTGGAATGCGTATCCTGATTGATTTTTTTAATTGATTTTTTATTAATCTAATTTTGTATGGAAGTTTTTTGCAAGACACAGAACTCAGTAAAGCAGTTTTACAATTAATATTTGTGACACGGTGAAAAAATGTGCAGGGGGGGAGGGCTGCTGACGAATCCAGGAATCCCACGTGGTTTGGTGAAGGCTTTCCTTATAGTCACAGCACAAACAAACAAACAATCAATCCAGCCATTACATGCAGATCTGATATATAACTGTAGTCCTTGTCCAGTGTGTAGAACCTCCATGTCCGGGACTTCTTGGTGTACAACTTGCTGTACCTGGCATAAGAGAAAGGAGCTCAACCATAGTGAAATCTTCATATTACCTTACATTGCACAGCCCTTTGTATTACCATATGAAATTACATCAACACACTTAATCTCCACCATGCTTTTTATTCTCATTACAAAAACAAAACAATGTAACTGTAATTCCTAGAAGTTTATGACCTAAAATGATAAGAGGACTTGTCATTCAACAAACTGAACAGAGCCTCATCTTTTCTCTTGGCTGATCTTTGATGTGGTGACTGTAGTCCAGGGCAACAACACAAGCTACCTGTGAAAAAAGGACTAAATATGAATAAGATAACAGAGGTCTGAGCCTAACTGAATCCAGCTGTACTCACCAGTGAGAGGGAGACTCCGACAAAATGCTAGAAACAATCTATCAGTCCATGTTGCACGTGTTTATGTTCTCAACGAACATGCAATCTACATTGCTACATCAAACGCCCATTCAAAGACAAGATAAATCAGATAACCATCAAACTACATTAGCTCACAACTACAATGCACACACGTGAGGCTAGTTAGAATACATACAAGCCAACGCCACACCACGCCCCTTTCAAGGTTAAGAGAGATCACATAAATAACACACGGGTAGCGTTAGCTGTAGATTACATATGAACTAACGTAACGCTTTCAAAACTCAGAGAGACCACATAAATAACACACATGTAGCATTAGCTGTAGATGACATACAAGCCAACATCACGCTACGTCCCTGTTAAAAGAATTTTTCCGTAAACGAATAAATTCACCCAAGGAGGAGATCAGAGACATAAGTAAAGTCGACGTCTGACTTTAATCTTGTACAAGAGGAGCAGTTACAGTGCAACAACGTGTGAGGATGCTACAGAGGAAGTGCTCCAATCATTGTTGTGACTTGAGTCTTTTAAAGGCACAGGAGATAACGCGTCATTGAAAACATGTAATACAAGACATCATGTGCACAGGGCCCCTGATAACGGTTAGCTGTTCTGCAGGATAGCTTTAGGCCTTGTTTAGGTCATCAGTGGAAATACTAAAGTCATTAAAACACTAAAATCATGTGGTTATACAAAATTCTTATAACATTCCCTCCTGTTTATGCTTATCTTAAGCATAATCATTAGTTACATTTTGTGGAGGGTGAGAGCGAAAACCCTGTCAGGCAGTTTCTTAGCAACTTCCAGTGACCATCTTTACATTTAGGCAGGGAAATTCTCTCACGGCCCCTCTGCCTACAGGCGACCGCCTTGTGGTCCTCCAGTCCAATCGGGAAAATACAATGATTCAATTCAAACAAGGTTATACATAATACATCTAGCAAATCTAATCTCTAACAGTCTAAAGCTTAATAGGAAGGAAGAATAGAAATCAAACAAAATGTCCAACGCAGGCTGGTCAACCCATCGATCCCGTTAGTTGAACCTGGCCCTGCCTAGGAAATCTCACCCTGGACTCGTGGAAAACAATAAAACATTACAGACTTCCTTCCATCATGTGATTAACATATATATACATAGTGGAGACAACATCTTTCTCTTGACGCTGCACTCGTAATGCTTATCAGTATCTTACATCTTCCTTTTGGGATTTTCTGTAAATACATCATTGTGCTGTGGAATTTATGTTTTTATTTTTGTTTAAACTACTAATCATAGAAATCCTCCAAGTCTCCATGCATGTCCTCAGCTTCCAGATCACCTTTCACCACTTTCTGCTCACCTAGGAATCGGGAAGCACACTTCACAGGGGTTATTTCATCGTCACTGTAATCTGATAGATATGATGTTGCATCACCTTTATCCTCATCATCCGGCACTCTGGTGTACAGTAACATCTTGTTCATGGCAACGTCAATCAGCCTCTGAACTAAGTCTCTCGGGAATGGAACACAACAACAACACAACGTAGTCATAATTATGGTCATTATATTTATGGTTATCAAAACTGATTGTATGAGTCCTGACCACCTCCCAAACATGCTCTCCATCCATGAAAAGTAAGGGTGATCGTCTTTTCTGCGAACTTCTCAGATAGCGATGTCAAACCTGCCAGCGCCCTAGTCCCACTGCCGTCAGGAGCGGTGTTATTGGGAATGAAAGTGCAACACATATCCCCAAACATCTTACACACGCCTCCCTTCTCGGCCAGCAGCATGTCCAGCGCCAGCCGTTTCTGCCATGCCAAGAGACTAGTCCTATCTAATTGTGAAGACAACCCCTTGATGCTGTCTCTGACATAATTGATGAACCTTTGTTGGTTTTAATACAAATAGTTAAACCAATCAATTGTTAATGTTGGTCTAAGTGTCTTACCACCGCAGAACCACCAGATGCCCGCCCTGGTCACAAGTTGTCTTCTCCCCCATGCATCCTGCACACCCCAGTCTCCTGCTGATAACTTCAGGGTTAGATTACAGGAAGTCAAAGTTCCTACACTAACCGTACCTTCTTCTCTAGACAGACAGGTGTAGTTGCCGTCATATGGCTCAAACCAGGGTGGCCGCGTGTGAGTTGGCACAGGGGGAAACAATTGGTGTACAGTGGTGCAGTTCCTGTCGGCGGGTAGAGACACAAAGTTATACAATTTGCGGTCCAATTTCTCTTTTAGCTCTTAATTTGACGGTGTTGAATTAGCTAGCGTTGTATTGGCTAGTGTCGAATTTACAATCAGTGATTCAGCTGCGGTGCGATTGTTGTTGCCATTCGATTGTTGAGACTGAAGTTTGTGTACCCAGAGTATCGGAACTACCACTATCAATGCTACCAGACTGATTAGACACAGTGTTCCTCTCATACCGCATCCCGTCCTTCGAAACGGATGCCACAGTCTATCTGCCATGGTGTGGTGTTTTTACTTATCTGTCTCCTCTGGAGTGCTGTATGCTCTCTTACAGTGTGTCAGATGAACCCACGTTCCTCTCTCAGCGATGTGGACTGCTGTCGGTGTAGATAGCAGAACCTGATATGGACCTTCCCAGTGAGGAGATGACCAGTGATAACTGCAATGAAACTTAGTTGAATGTTAGACATTTCTGATAATTTAGCCATGACTTGGTTTCTGAAATGTGGACCGTTATCACAATAAATTGTTTCTGGGAATCCGAATCTTAGTGCAATAACAGTAGCAAAGATTTTTGCTACCACTATAGCGTCGTTTGTTGCTGTTGGTGTGATTTCAACCCATTTTGAAAACATATCTACTATTACCAGACAGTATTTCTTCCCCTCTGATTTGTTTAGTTCGATGAAGTCCATGCATATTGTTTGGAAAGGATATTCAGCTTTCGGGAACGCTCCTCTTTTAGGTCTCATTCTTCCTTGCGAGTTGTGCTTGGAGCAAATCAATCAGGATGCACAAACATTTTTAGAGTAATTTTGAAATCCATATGTTGTAAAACATTTACTTATCATTGCCACATCCCTCCTGTTGAGACATGGGTAATTCCATGGCTCAAAATAGCTGCAAATCGATAGAGGGTTTTAGGAAGGATGGGCTTACCCTCAGGTCATCTCCAGATGGCATCGTCTGTTTGTTTTGCTCTTTTGTCTCGCCACAATGTTCTCTCAGTGTCTGGTGTTGTGGCTTGCATGTCCTTTAAGATATCATGGTCAATGTGTTCTGTGTCAGTATCAGTTACAAAAATGTGATCTGAGTCCTGTCCCTCTGTTGCTGCATGTTTAGCTTCTTCGTCTGCTTTGCGATTTCCTCGTGAAACTGGATCAGTCCCGGTAGTGTGTGCTGCACATTTACAGACTGCAACTGCTTTTGGTAGGAGAATAGCATCCAATAAAGTTAGAATCAAATCTTCGTGTTGAATAGATTTGCCTGTAGATGTTACCATGCCTCTGTTTTTCTACTGTTGTGCGAAAACATGCAGTGTGGAGAATGCATACTTGGCTATCTGTATAGACTGTGATAGCTTTCCCTTCCCCCAATCTACATGCCTCCATCAAAGCTACTCTCTCTGCTGCCTGTGCTGAGAAATGTGATGGCAAAGGTGAGGATTTCAACACCCTACCCTGTGTCACCACCACACACTACTGGCATTCGTGCCATCTGGATTTTTCCTGTAGGAACCGTCAACAAACATTGTAATGTCTGGATGTGTGAGTGGTGTATCAGTCAGGTCTGCTCTCGGCAAAACAGTCTCCTCAGTTTTAGCTAAGCAGTCATTTTTATCACCGTCCTGTTCGTGTGGCAAAAGTGTAGATGGATTCAATGTGTTGCAGGGTTCGATTGTCAAATGTGGCTGCGCCATTAGTATTGTCATACAACTGAGATGCCGTGCTGGTGACATGAAAGCTACTTTGTTTTGCATCAGAAGTACAGAAACCGCATGTAAACCCTTCAATGTCAATGGATGAAACGACACGAGCGAAGCTGAACTTTGTACAGCAATAGCTGCTGCCTGCACTGCCTGCAAGCATGGAGGCATAGCTCTTGCTATGGGATCAAGTTTAGAAGAGTAATAAGCTATCGGTCGTAGTTTTTGTCCAAAAGGCTGTGTTAGAACGCTGGTCATGAATCCTTGTTTCGCATCACATGTTTGGATAAAAGGTTTTTTGTAGTCTGGGAGTGCTAATACTGATGTGCTCACTAAAACCTGTTTTAGTTGTTTGAAGGATTGTTCTGCCTCTTGTGTCCAAATAATATTATCCCCGGCTGCCATAGGTTGATCATAGATTAGACCCTGCAGTGGTTGTGCTAATTAAGCATAATTAGCAATCCATTGCCTGCAAAAGCCTGTCATGCCTAAGAATGACATCATTTGCTTTTTTGGTTTTGGTTTTGGAGCTTGCAGAATAGCTTCTTTTCGTTTGTCATCGAGATGTTTTCCTTCCTGAGATATGTTAAAACCCAAATATTTCACCGTTTGTTTCCACAACTGGAGTTTGTTTCTACTTGCTCTGTGACCTTGTTCAGCCAAAAACTTCAGCAGCGCCAGAGTGTCTGTTTTACAGTCAGCTTGAGTTTTTGAAGCTATCAAAATATCATCGACATACAACAGAATTTGACTTTGTTTTGGTCGGTTAAATTTGGCTAGATTTGAACACATTGCCCGTGAGAAAATGGTAGGACTTTCACAATATCCCTGAAGGATCCTTGTGTAAGTGTACTTTTTTCCTCTGTATTGAAATGCAAACCAAAACTGTGAGTCTGGGTGCACTGGAATAGAGAAGAAAGCATTTGCTAGATCAATAACTGAGAAGAATTTGGCCTGTGGACTTAACTCATTTAGCAGCGTATGTGGATCTGGCACTAGGGGCGCCCTTGGTATCACAGCTCTGTTGACAGCCTGCAAGTCTTGAACCATGCGCCAACCTGTAGATGGTGCTGCCTTTTTGACTGGAAACAGAGGTGTGTTACAGGGTGAATCAGGACATTCTATGATGATCCCTGCTTTAGCCAGATCTTTTAATGATTGGTTCTATGCCTGCTTCGGCCTCTGGTTTTAGTGGATACTGACGTTGATATGGTCTAATTCATCCGTTTGGTGTAATTTTTACCGGTTCTATATCTTTTATTTTGCCCACATCTGCAGACCCAGTTGACCATAATATTAGTGGAACACCTGTTAACTGATGTTCTTCTTATTCAGTTAATTGGTATCATTCTACCACGTTTTGTTTGTTCCCCCCCTTTTAGATGAACAGCCTTTGTACCGTTTGTTACCCAATTTAGCTGCATGATGTAAATCTTCAATTTGGGTGAAAAGCTAACTCCCCAATAAGTTAACTGGGCATAGTTTTGAGATGGCCATCGATGTTTGTACTTTTCTTTTGGTGTTAGGATCCTCGATCCACACTGGGTCGCACATTGGTTCGATTATCACATGCCCTGTGGCTGATTTAACTGTCCGTCTGACCTTGATCTAATTAGACTTCCAGCATCTTCCTCCCGCACAACTGATTTGCATCGCACTTGTATCGCACAGGAATTTTATTTTGCGATTGTTTATTTTTAATGTAACAAATGGCTTCTCTCCTAAGCTTAACAAGACGTCTATTGTTACCACTGAAAGAACCTTATCTGCCTCTGTGTCAGCTCCCTGTGTGTGTGTGTGTGTGTGTGTGTGTGTGTGCGGAGACTCTGTGGGCTGTGTGTGTGTGTGTCAGTAGACTCTGTGGGCTGTGTGTGTGTGTGTGTGTCATTACGACCTGTCTGCTGAGATAGTCACGCAGTTGGTGATTCTCGGTGCCGGGGAGATGAGTCTCGGTTCCGCCTGGATCCTCTGTGTCCGCCTCTGTTGCCTCCTCCTCGTCCGCCCTTGACCCTGCATTCTTTACGCCAATGTCCAAACTTACCACAGTTAAAGCAAGTGTCATCTCTATATTTTGATCTGCTCCCCTCTCCATCTCTCCTGTCTCTCCCCCTCTCGTATCTACCTCTCCCTCTCTGTGCACCCCCCCGGTACAGCACACCGCCGTCATCATCATCATCACAATCATCATCCAACACAAAGGCGTTATTTGACTTTCCCATTTTCTTATTTTTTTGCACCCCCTCGGCATGTACCTTGTGTTCTTTTAGGTTACGCAGGCCCGTAGTAGTATGTCCAATCAAATGCTTTTTAATGAACTGTGCCAGATCTGAGTCCATGCCGGTCAAAAATGCATTTTTTGAGCTGCATGGCGTATGGACTATTGTCTATCTCATCGGAAGCTATGCCACTGTTAGCATCAAAGACTGTTTTGAGTCTGTCGAAGTATACCATAATTGGTTCGTCTTTTGTTTGCAATTAGTTATTTTGAAGTAATCTGCTCTACCACGTAATTGCGCAACCACTCTTATCAAGAGTCGATCTACGTGTGCTGTCCAGTCGGCGGTATTAAACGCGTATGGATTGTTGGCATCGGCTGCATTAAGGGGATTCCAATAATCCTTAACCAGACACCAATCGCCTTTTATACGTGTCGGAGCGCCCGTTCCACTTCTAGCGTATTTAGCCAGTAGCTGGAACACACCCTCCTGAATTGTATCTCAAATTCGGTGCTGTTGGTCTGAGGGTGAGGAATGCCAGCTGTGGCTTCTTTTACATCCGCGTCCGTCCAAGGACGGTAAACTCTGACTACCGGCGGCTTTTGGTCTACTCCCGCGCGAGGATTTAGCATTTCAATCATAGGATAGATGTTCGCTACGCATTCGGTACTGTCGAATTCAAACTGTGGTGATGTAAGAGGGCTGTATGTCTTACCGCTGCGGGTCACCCCCACACACCCCGCATCCCATGGGTGTCTCGGGGTCTGTGGTGAGAAGTGCCCTATCATCCTGGAGGGGGTTGAGACTTGAACCGGCCCGGGGAGAGGTGGAGGCTGCGGAGGCTGCAGCTGATGGGGCTGATCCGGGTAGGGAGGAGGGACAGGCATCGGACACAGGGGAACCTCGTCCTCATCTCTCCGTTGCTCTCTGCGAGAATAAAGAACAAGATAAAGATTAGAACTTGTCTGTTTGGGTATTTCTTTTTCTTTTCTCTCCTGCTCTTGTTTTTCCTGCTCTTCCTGCTTCTGTTTCAGCAGCCCCTTGTATCTGTTTTCTGCCTCCGTCAACCAGATGTGAGCCTGTTCAAAACCATCTTTCCTTTGCATATACTTTGCTTTTTCTTTATACTCCGTGTTCCGGCCGCAACACGAATGGCTATTATCCATTTTATTTTATTTATATCTAGTTCACTCCATTCTATTTTATTCTGTATATATTGTATATATATAGACAAACAACTTTTAACAAACAATAAAAAAAAAAAAACAATTAAAAATTAAAAAACTTAAGTTTGTCTTACCTGAGTGACTGCGCGGTTTTGATAACTCAGGCGGCCTGGGGGATCAAAGTAGTTTCCGTTGTTCCAAAGACGTATTTACTGGCCCCAAGACCCAGTACTCTGAGGCAGGGATCAAAGTAGGTCTCGTCTGTCCAAAGACATACCTTATACTGTTCTTAGACCCAGTATTCGGAGGTGCATGACCTCGTATTTTTACTGACTTAGCAAGACTCCCTCCTAATCAAAACTACCCCGATAGGAGAATCCCTCCTTTCTCTTTTTTTTTTGTAACTGGTCGACTTTCGTCAACACAGTTCTCTGTGTCTTGCTAAATGAGTAGAAACCTTTCCTTCCTATTTGGTAAAACCCTATTCTCGGCAAGTTGAGAATCCTGGATTCTACTATACGGCGCTTTTTGGGACTCAAACCCACGGACTTTAAACCTTCACACGGCCAACACGCTGGCTCTTTGGTCCGACTCTAACGGATCCGGGACTCCAACCCTTGGTTCTTTGGTCCGACTCTAACGGATCCGGGACTCCAACCCTTGGTTCTTTGGTCTGACTCTAACAGATCTGGGACTCCAACCCTTTTTTTTTATCTGATCAGTTAATACTCTACCTAATTTCTTTTTGATGCCTCAGATACCTCCTTCGTTCGGACCCCGTCACCGCTCTCCTCTCCAGCCGGGCCCGCCTTGCAAGGTGTTCAGGTCCGGTAGTTGGAGAAGAGAAACAGATATTGGGCCCCACGTTGGGCGTCAAATGTTAAAAGAATTGTTTCCGTAAACGAATAAATTCACCCAAGGAGGAGATCGGAGACATGAGTAAAGTCGACGTCTGACTTTAATCTTGTACAAGAGGAGCAGTTACAGTGCAACAACGTGTGAGGATGCTACAGAGGAAGTGCTCCAATCATTGTTGTGACTTGAGTCTTTTAAAGGCACAGGAGATAACGCGTCATTGAAAACATGTAATACAAGACATCATGTGCACAGGGCCCCTGATAACGGTTAGCTGTTCTGCAGGATAGCTTTAGGCCCTGTTTAGGTCATCAGTGGAAATACTAAAGTCATTAAAACACTAAAATCATGTGGTTATACAAAATTCTTATAACAGTCCCTTTCAAAGCTAAGAGAGACCAGTAAATAGAGTGGCAAAGTCCCGCCTTTCTATTTCCCGTACATGGGACCTCAATATGAATTTCTGATGCATGTATTCCTATGGCAAGATCTAAATTATTTTCTGATCCCGTTTGAATTGTGCCATGAGTTTGTGGTTTTTAAAGATCAATTTTCATGCAAAAAAAACTACGATTTATCGCGAAGACGTTTGATAATGGTAGGTTTTGCGTGAGGCCGCTTTGTGCTCTTCGCTGCTCTCGGCACTCTCCTAGTCTTCTCATCAGATGGGAACCGAAAGAATGAACAGCTGTACATGCTGGAAAGGGAACATTCAGGAACAAAACACACCAACATCTTCGTTTGATCGGCACTGAATCACTGTGAGAAAGGGTGATGACGTGACGTCGCATACGCGACGTGTAGTCTTTCTCATTGTGTTTTCTTTACAGCCTTAAACTGAACAATTGCACAATAAACGTCAAACTCTTGACGTGAAAATGTTTTATTTAAATCCACAAACCACATATTTCTAATTTGGGGCATATAACGACTGGGACCAGCAAATAATTCTATTATCCGCATTGAGACCCATACATTTTTTACGATCTCAGAGGTCCCATTGGAGTCTAGTGGAAGAGGCAGGACTTCGCCACTCTATGGGCCCTAGTTTCGTGGCGCAGCGCAGGGCGGCGCAGGGTGGCGCAGGGTGGCGGAGCCGGCGTAATGCAAGGTTCGACCTGCGCAGCCTTACGCACCGTCAGTTTGGCAGTTTGGTGGATCGCCTGCGCCAAGATGGGTGTGGCGGCGCAGCAGTGGGAGGTTCACAGATTCAGCTTGGCTTAGCGGAAGTTTCGTGGAAAAAAGCCTCGCCGAGACTTCGCCAAAAGCCCGCCAGCTCCAACCTGGTCTACTCTCGGCGCAAGGTGCAAATAAAGTCAAGGCGAATCACAGCTGGCGGAGTGGAAGTTTGGCTGACGGCGCGCAGTGCGCACACATCACCGAGACCTCACAGGCAGGTTTCCACAGTTCCAGGCACATTTAAATGCAATAAATAATCACAACAAACACTATTTAATGCAACTAATTGAATCAACACGTGAATTTATATCTATATAGATTGTCCCGTCACATCTGATTGACGTCATATCAAAGGAAGCTCTCGGACCGAAACATCTCTCTCTCCTGTTTTTTATAATATCGGCATTGTTATTATTATGATACGCGCGCACAGCGCATGATGCGCATGGTGGGAGCGGCGGCGCTGCTTCTGTCATCGGGTTGTCAAGTGACGGATCTTGCACTGAACCGCCCCTAACGCATTAAAGGAGAGGAGAGGAGCTCATTTGATTGGTGAAGATCTGAATCGGCTGTATTAATCCCAGTCCACGCCTTGTCTCCTCCTCGTCTCCCACTCACGCCTTCTTCTCCTCCCTCTTTCCCACTTGCGCGGGTGGGCGAGACGGGAGGTGTGCCTGCGCGAGCCTGCGCGGTGCACGAAACTTGCAAAGTCCAGGCGGACACACCCCGTCGGCGTGGCGCAGGTGCGCTGAGAGCTGACTGCGCCTGGTCTATGAAACTAGGGCCCTATATGTGGCCGAAATCACTCCCTACTGTTCGCCATTTCGTAGTGGTGTCCGAATGTGTAGTGAACATTACTTTCACCCTATATAGTGCACTCAAAGTTTCCCACAATGCATTGTGAAAAGTAGTGTACAGCCGATGGTCACTAGCCGAGCAAATTTTACCATCATGCATTGTGCTGAAAGACAAATCGCGAAGGGACAAGAGGAGAGTATTAACCCCCAGTTCTTTGTTGGAAGCCCAAGGATAAACCGGAGAACTCTTCAGTTCACAGATATAGTATTTATTCTGGTAACAGGTAAAGTATTGCAGCACTGGGCTTGGAATGGCAGACCTCCCGCAGGATCTCAGTCAGAGCGACCTCCGTTTCCGGGTGCTGGTCACATTTTATCTTCTTGGGCTGGGACTGCCCCATACAGAGGTTGGACTTTCATGCAACTGAGTCTTACTGGTTAGGGGGGGTCTTCGTCTGTCAAAAACCGTCACTCGTCACTGAAAGCAAAGCGCCGTACAACAGTCTGAAGACTATAAAGATGGAGATGAGGGACAGATTGTGGCAGCGATCGACGAGCAGTTTGGGATCGGGGGACGTACTGCTGCCTGTTCAGGGTCCTGTGGATCGCGGAGATGTGGGGTCCCGGTACTGCTGCAAACTGGTCCCGAAGTCCACCTGGTCCCGATCGGGATCGTTGAAAATAAATCCAGCAGTGAGGACGATGTAGTGATCATCTCATTATTGAAAAAAACAAGAAAAAAGATGAATACTGTTGGCGTTTTTGTTTTTGTTTTTTTTCTTCAAGAAATGAAACGGGCAACATAAGCTCTCAGTGCCCTTACCGGACAAAATATAAGCAGGCTCACATCCCCCTGTGGGAGAGTTGGATCAGGCTGAAAGATAATTATTATATTCTATTACTCTAAAACAACATGCATGCTATGGATATATGATGCTTGGTCCCCAGGCTGGCATGGCTATCACTGCTCCTACATAGTTGTGCGGAGGACACATTTTCCCACAGGAAGTGCAACTTCATACTCATGATACATATAAATCTATTGGGAATACATCTATTAAATGTTGAAACAAAACCTTACAAAATATTGTAAATGAACATGAATCCTCTCAAGTGTAGTTCATTTTAATTCAAGTGTAAGAACAAATGGATTAAACAAATGTACCATTTACAAAATCTGAAAATAATACATATAATACAAATAATAGGCTACAAATACATAACACCACCTGACATTTCTTAAACTTGAGGTGGCCAAACAAAAGACAAAAGAGGGGAAGCAAAATGAATAATTGACCACCATAGATGACCATTTAGTAGCCCAGGCGTTTAATATGCTAAATCGACTTGGAGCCCAGGCGTTTATAAGAACCAGGCGCGTATTTGCAACAGGCTACAATTTATTTTTGCAATGAGCAGCACCAGACCATCATGCAAAGAACAAGGAGCTCACCATAGCACCATAGCACCACTGGAACAAAACTACTTTTTCCCCCCGACGCATCTTTATTGACATCAGACAATAAATACAAAGACAGTTTGTCTGTGTTACCGCGACACAGGGAGCTGATCAGAGCAGTGTTATGAATGATAACGGAAGGGGGGGTCGATCGCGGTAATTTCAACACTGTACATTAGCGCATTTATCTATATCCCTATATCCCTCAGTCTAGCGCGCCTGTGTTTGTGTGTGTGTGTGCGCGCGCCTGCATGCGAGAGAGAGAGAGAGAGCGAGAGGAGGGGCTGACTGACAGAAGAGGTGAGAGCCGGTGAAGTTAAAAAAAAAACTTTTGTTTTCTGTGCAAGACTATGGTAAACACTTAATCGCCCGGGCGTTTAATTGAACCGGCGTTTATTATGCCAAATGAGGTCGGACCCCGGCGGCTATTAGAGCACAGGCGCGTATTTGCACGCGGGCGATTATTTGGTCATCTACGGCAGTTATGGTTACATTTCCCCCTCTTCGAAAAAGAAGTCTTATGATTTTGTTAGAATGAGCTGACAGTCAAGTACTGTCAAGTTATGTTTTTTGGTTAAAATAAGAGGGCAGTCACCTAGCCCCATATTCAATTAGAACAATCCTTACTATTCCAGTAAGATATTTCAGGTGAAACCTTTTAACCTTTCCCTTTCTATTTTGTGGCTATGTATGTGAGTTTATTTCACCAAAATGTTCAGCAATTTCATGGTAAGTGCGCCCTCTATTGGATAGTGGTGGCTATTGGCTGCATTTTCGCGTTCCTAGCTGTCTGCATTCTACCTGATTGAGCGAGTCTGCTTCTGAAGATAGAATCCTGAACTTTTGTTCTCATTGAATTTGTCCAGAATAAAGTGCCTACGTGCTGAAGAACGTCACCGTCCTGTCTTCAGTGCACGGGAACACAATGCAGTAATCGGCGAAGTGCAGACCGCTCCGGCTACATAAAGTCTAACCTGACGTTAGCTAGCTAGATGCACGTAACGTACATCGTTAACTGTTGTCATCACCTCTGTCCAGAGAGTCCACCTTTGGTGACATATTCCTGACTCCTGACTTACCTTAAGTGCTACTTTTTGCCCTCTTAAATCCGAAGTCCTGTAGATCAAGCCGTCCTTGTCGCTTGGCCATGATGCTGAAATCACCACCAGCACCTGTGTTGCTTGTGTCACTGACTGACGTGACTTCAATAAAAAAAAAAAGTCACTATATGTGCGTGTGCCCCTCGTCCACGGTATTTTCAGCTTACTCAAATATGCGCAAAAAGTAAAAATTGAAATAGTGGTAATATTTCCAAATTCATTGATAAAATTACAGGAAAATTACATTCAGAAGGGGGATGATTTTGACCATCTTTATTTCAAGGGGGATGCCATCCCCCCGCATCCCCCCTCAACTTTCTGAGTCAAAAGGTGACTGAAGTGTTGGGACCTCAGCATGTAGGAGGACAAAGAGCGGCCTGCACAGAGGCCAAAAGCCTTCACATGCAGTCAGAACAAAGGAACAAAGGAGATAAAGAACTACAACCTCCAAAACCTCCATCTTGCTTTACTTTTCACTAAGGTGTGAAGTGTGACGTCACACCAACTCTGGTGTCGGCACGGGGTCGGCCGTGAGGTATAAAGGCCAACGTCCACCTTTAAACGCCCTCTCTCCACCGTAACACGCCGTTACAACAGGAGGTGAACTTTTAACGTCTGCAGCGTTTCCTTTGTCCTAGTCTTTCCCCCAAACTCGCTGGACGAGAGACAGACTGTTTTCCCTCCTTTTTCTCTTCTCGCCTTTTCTTTTTCTTTATTATTATTATTTTGGATCCTGAGAAGATCGCCACACCGCACGATTCTTTGTTTGCCTGCAGAATGAAGAACACAAACTGTTTCTTCATCCGAGCTACCAGCAAGAAGGATAAGTGCTACGCCCCGCTCTTGTCTGAAGTCAGCTGACCAAATTGCCACACCGATTTTATTGTTTGCCTGCAGAAGGAAGAAACACAAACTGTTTTCTTCAGCCAAGTTGATCAGCAAGAAGGATAACCCCTAAGCCCCGCTCTCGTCTGGATTTAACTGACTCGTCGCATCCTCCGCTGCCGCACAAGGACTCGCGGACCAAAGCCCGTCGGCGCCAGCGCGCCAAGAAGCGCCGCTACCCATGTAGGACGGACTCAAGCACATCGACAAAAGTAAGAGTCTGTTGTCTGGGCAGAGGCATAGGTTCGATAGTGTAGGATATGCTTGTAATTCTTGTTAACATGTTTTAAGTTTTGACCACGGACCGCAAGTCCGTTGCTTTCTGTATTGTTGTACTCGAATGCTGATTGTGTACCCACGCCGCTGGGTTTATTTCTGTAACAGTCTAACCTCGGACACATTCACGAGCGATCTACTATCAGTTAAAGGGCCGGGGCCCGCCGAACGAACGCCAGTTCATTCAGGAGCTCCCGTGTGATGGTAACTCCCTGACCCTTTGTGTATTGTGAGGACCGATCTCTTGCGCCCGCATTCCCTGCTCCCCTCTTTGTTCCTGCTAACACACACACACACACACACACACACACTGCCCCCCACACGTATCCTATGTCAGCTGTTCCGCCTCTGAACGCTAGGAGGAATAGCTCCACCTAGTGGCTGGCCCTTCCATCTCACGTCATCATCTTCCCTCCCCCCACACATACACACACACACACACACACACACACACACACACACATTATAATAATAATAATAATAATAATAATAAATTTTATTTGTTGGTGCCTTTCAAACACCCAAGGTCACCTTACATGATAATTCAATTCAAGTCAATTCAATTATATTCATAGTGTCAAATCACAACAGAAGTCATCTCAGGACACTGATTGACATTGAGCAGGACTAGAATACGCTCAAAATTTCAAGAGTCAACACAATTTCAAAGTCCCAACATCACCCAGGGGCAAGCTTTACAGCGACAGTGGCAAGAAAAAACTGCCTTAATAGGCTTTTAGGCAGAAATCTCATGCAGCCCAGGCCCTTGGGTTCCAACTGGATTTGGTGTTGGTAGTATTGTGGTAGTAGCATTAACAGTAGTGGTGGCATTAAGAGAAGCAAAGTATCAACACTAGTAGTCCATGGCAGCAGGCACAGCCACGCCGAGATGGATCCATCCAACAATGTCGCTGTAGACCAAAAAGCAGGAGTAGTTGAGCAGTCATACGGCGGGCAGGTGGAGTTACAATGTGGTGTTTCCAGCGTCAGGCCAGTTAGCAGTCTGCATCAGTCAGGACCTCAGTGGACTCTGCTGGACAGAAAGCATAGCAAGACTCCCGGGATTCTGCTCAGCAGCTGCTGCTCAGCAGCTAAAAGCTCGAGCTCCCATTGAGGGGAGTGAGAATGAGGGGGTGGAAAGCAGGGCGGCAGATGAATAACGGAGTTAACGGGGTGGGATATAAGTGTGTAGCATATTAGAGAGATATGGGGGGGCGTGGTTATGAAGAGCTTTGAATGTTAGTAGAAGGAGTTTGTAATGTACTGTATATGCTGTTGGACAGGGAGCCAGTGAAGTTATATGGTAAGATAACTTGGTGCGGGTGATGATTCTGGTGGCGGTATTCTGGATGGTTTGTAGACGGTGGATGAGTTTCTGTGGTAGACCGGTGAGGAGGGAGTTACAGTAGTCCAGGCGGGAAGTGACCAGAGCATTTATGAGGATTTCGGTGGAGTGCTAGGTGAGGGAGGGGCGAAGTCTGGAGATATTGCGGAGGCTGTGTTATTAAGGCTGTGCATGAGATGTTGTTGATGTGGGATGTGAATGAGAGAGTACTGTCCAAAATAAGACTTTTAACTTCAGTTGAAGTGTGGACCAGACAACCGTCAATGAGAATACTGAGGGGGTGGGATTTGGAGAGTGATGATTTGGATCCGATGAGAAGAATTTCACATTTATTGCCATTGAGTTTGAGCTTGTTGTTTGACATCCAGTTTGTGATGGTTTGCAGGTAGTCGATGAGGGCAGTAGGTGGTGATGTAGTGTCTGGCTTGGTGGTGATGTAGATTTGGGTGTCGTCAGCATAACAGTGGAAGTGGATGCCAAAATGACGGAAGTTATTACCAAGGGGGAGGATGTAGATGATGAAGAGTAGGGGACCGGGGACAGAACCTTGTGGAACACCGTGGAGGAGTGGTGAGGGTGATGATCTGGTGTTTTCTCTTTGGATAAACTGCAAACGGTCAGGCAGGTAAGAATGAAACCACTGAAGGGCAGTGCCAGAGACCCCAGTGCCGGCCAAACGATCTAAGAGGATGGTGTGAGATATTGTGTCGAAGGCGGCACTGAGGTCATGGAGTATGAGGATGATGAGTAGGCCAGAATCCGCTGCTAAGAGAAGGTCATTTGTTATTTGAGTGAGAGCTGTTTCTGTGTTATGTTGGGGACGGAAACCAGACTTGAAAGGCTCAAAGAGGTTGTTTCTTGATAGATGGTCGTGAAGTTGGCAGGCTACTGTACGTTCGAGAACTTTTGAGATTTATGGGAGGTTTGAGAAAGGACGATAGTTATTGAATTAATTCAGGTCTAGGCCAGGTTTCTTTAGTATCAGTATTACAGAGGCAGTTTTGAGTAGGGAGGGAACAATACCATTTGACAGAGAGGAGAGAACAATTTGTGTGATGAGTGAGGAGAGTGTGGGGAGACAGGCCTTGACCAGTGTGGTAGGAAGTGGATCAAGTTGACAAGTGGTAGACCTGGAAGACATGATCAGTTGAGATATCTGTTGATCCGAGGGAAGATGGAAAAGCAGACAGGGTACTGGTGGGCCGGACAGTAGCATTAAGCCAAGGAGTGTGTGACTGAGAAGACAGGGAGGGGGTAAGATGGTGATGTATGGAGTAAATTTTGTGATTGATGAAGTCCGGGAACTGCTGACACTGAAGGGCTGATGTGAAGTGGGTGACAGATTCGTGGGCATGAGTAGTTTATTTACTGTGGAGAATAGAATCCTGGTATTGTTTCCGTCCCAGTGGATGATGTTGGAGTAAAAGGCAGATTTGGCAGTATTTAGAGCGGTCTTGTAGGAGGTGAGGTGATCCAAGTACATTTGAGAGTGAATAGTGAGTCCAGTTTTCCTTGCAAGGTGCTCAAGGCGGCGACCATGTGTTTTAAGTTGGCGGAGGTCAGAGGTGAACCATGAAGCAGTCCTAGAAAAGGTCACTGTGCGGGTTTTTGGTGAAGCCAGGGTGTCCAGTGCAGTAAGTAGTGTGCTGTTGTAATGGTCGACAAGTTCAGTAACAGAGAAGAGACGTGGATGAGAAATTGACATAGAAATTAAACTGTTAAGTTCTGTGATGTTGATGATCTTGATATTACAGAAGGACATGATACGGTCTGGGCGGGATTTGCAGACAGGAAGATTGACATCAAAAGTTATGAATTTGTGATCTGACAGTGGAAGTTCTGTACCGGAAATATTGAATGGGACAACACCAGAACAGCAGATCAGGTCTAAAATATGTCCCTTATTGTGTGTTGGAAATGTAACATACTGAGTGAGGTCAAAACTGTCCAGGGTGGAAATAAAGTCTGTGGAAAAAGTGTCCTTAGGATTGTCAACATAAAATCCCCAGTTAAAATTTGGAATGATGGCACATAGATCTGCTAAAATAGATGAGAGTTCAGTGATGAAGGTGGTAGAGGCCTTAGGTGGACGATAGACAGACACAATGATAGTGGGTACAGGTCCCATTAACTGCACAGCCAGTACTTCAAATGATGGTGAATCTTTCACAGGAACGGGAAGTATTTTCAAACTCTCGCGATACAACAGGGCGAGGCCCCCGCCTTTACCGGAAGTGCGTGGTTTAGCAGTGTAAACAAACCCAGGTGGCAGACACTGATTTAAATGAAAAAAGTAATTTGGCTGCTGCCAGGTTTCAGTAAGACAGACAATGTCCAAGTAAGAGTCTGTAATGAAATTGGAGAGGAACGTTGCTTTGTTCGTGAGAGACCTGATATTGAAGAGAGAGAGTTTGAGAGTGACGTTGGAAACTTTCTGAGTCCGTGACACAGGGATTAACACAGAGTGGTCAACCAACCTCTTAACTCGGTTTGGCTCACTTGATCTCAGCGACCAAAAGGAGTGAATGACGCAGCTGGGATGGAGTCCGGTTCCGTGAGAGGGGAAGGAGGAGCACCAGCCGCTGGGACAAAAGCGGCCAAGAGGACGTCGGCAGGGTGAACGGGGACATCAGGTGGTAACGAGGCAAAGCGGTTGGTGAGGTTGGGGGTCGAGGTGAGGCCACGCAGGGACGCCCGGTCCTAACTTTGCCCACCACCACAGACCAGGGGGGCTGCGAGCTGGGGGTTGAGCACGAGGAGGGCCGGTAACAGGGTGATGAAGATGGGTCCCAGAGGATGGTGTCGGCGATGGCGGGGTTCATGGAGGAGATGATTTTGGACTGTGTGGCTGCGGTGTCAGCGAAGTCGGTGAGGAGAGAGTCTTTTTTCCGGGGTTCATCTGAGAGTCGTGGGCAATCATCGCAGGGGTTGGTGGTGGGTGGTGAGGTGCAGGGTGCCATATTTGGAGCAGATGGTGGCTGTGGAAAGGACAAAAACAGCTCCGGCAGAAAAGGTGTTTGCGTATGGTAGGTTTGCTAGCAGCTAGCTAGGTCGCTAGTGTAGCTTTAGGAAGAGAGGCAGTGGAGACTTACACACGAGGACTCCAGTTGGAGTCCACGGCGTTGAAGAGCTGTCTGAACCTCTGCGAACCAGCAGATCATTGTTGCGAGCGTCAGAGAGAAAATGGAAGAAATCGGGCCAGCACGAGGACCTTACTCACTACCACCGCCTCCTCTCTGACTTCACCTCAACTGTTTCGGCAGCTAAATCTGCCTTCTACCTTGCAAAGATCAACTCTTCTGCCTCCAACCCCAGGAAACTCTTCTCCGTGTTCTCCTCCCTCCTCACCCCTCCTACCCCTCCGACCCCTTCCTTCCTTACTGCCGATGACTTTGCTACTTACTTTACCAAGAAATTAAATGACATCAGCTCCTCATTTACGCCTATTCCCTCCCAGAAGACATCTCCCCCAACCCTCAACTCGGATGGTCTTACCAGCTTTACCCCCCTCACCTCTGAAGATGTTCACGCACTTGTTACATCTAACCGTGCCACCACCTGCTCCCTCGACCCGATCCCCTCCTCTCTTCTCCAAGACATCTCACACGACATCTTGCCATTCCTCACCACCCTGATCAACTCCTCCCTCACCTCAGGTGTCATTCCAGCGGATTTTAAGACAGCTACCGTGAAGCCTCTCCTTAAAAAACCCACCCTAGACGCTACTGACATCCAAAGCTACAGACCTGTATCTCTTCTTTCATTCCTCTCTAAAACCTTGGAACGTGCCGCCTACAACCAACTGTCATCCTATCTCTCGCTGAACAACCTCCTAGACCCTAATCAATCAGGATTCAGGACTGCTCACTCCACTGAGACGGCCCTCCTCACAGTGACCGAGTCCCTGCGAGACGCCACAGCCTCGTCCCACTCCTCCGTTCTCGTTCTCCTCGACCTATCTGCTGTGTTCGACACAGTCAATCACCAAATCCTCCTCTCCACTCTGGCTGAACTTGGCATAACTGACTCTGCTCTCGCCTGGTTTACATCATACCTGACAAATCGCACCTTTCAGGTCACATGGAATGGCTCTATGTCCAAACCCTGTCCTCTGGACACGGGTGTCCCTCAAGGCTCAGTATTAGGACCGCTTCTGTTCTCACTATACACCAGATCACTAGGTTCTGTTATCACATCGCATGGATTCTCCTACCATTGCTACGCAGATGACACCCAGCTGTTCCTCTCTTTTCCCCCGTCCTCTGACACCCACATTGCAACTCGCATCTCGGACTGTCTGGCTGACATCTCTGTCTGGACAACTGCACATCACCTCAAGCTTAACCTGAATAAAACCGAACTCCTCTTCATCCCAGGGAAAGACTGCCCTCGCATGGACCTGTCGGTCACTGTCGAGGGCATCACAGTATTGCCGTCGTCAACTGCGAGGAACCTGGGTGTAATCCTCGATGACCAACTATCCTGCACCCCCAACATCACTGCTGTGGCCCGATCCTGCAGATTTGCCCTCTACAACATCTGCAGGATTCGGACCCTCCTCACAAAGGATGCAACGCAACTCTTGGTCCAAGCACTGGTCATCTCCCGCCTTGACTACTGCAACTCTCTCCTGGCCGGACTCCCGGCCTCTGCGATTAAACCATTGCAGCGTATCCAGAACGCTGCAGCACGCCTTATCTTCAATCTACCCAAATTCTCCCATGTGACCCCCCTCCTCCGTGACCTCCACTGGCTCCCTGTTGCAGCACGCATCCAATTCAAGACGATGACACTGGCCTTCAGGGCCATCAATGGAACGGCACCCATCTACCTTCAAACACTGGTCAAACCTCATGCCCCGAAGCGAGCACTTCGCTCCTCTACTTCAGCTGGCCGGCTGGTACCACCATCGCTGAAATCAAACAAATGTCGCTCAGCAAAGTCCAGACTCTTCTCTGTTCTGGCGCCTCAGTGGTGGAACGAACTCCCGACTAATGTCAGGACAGCTGAGTCATTTGCCATTTTCCGAAAAAGGCTCAAGACTCACCTGTTCAGACTTCACCTCGACTAGCATGAATCCAACCCACCCCTGCCCCCCCCCCAAAAAAAAAAAAAAAAAAAACATTACCTATAACACTCTGATCGTAGCACTGTTGCTCTTGAACTACTAGTCTACTCAGATGAGGACCTAACACTTGTTCTATTTTTAGCTCTTACTTTATCGGCAATGATTCGTTGTGGTTTCCTTGTTTCCTTCTTTTGACAAATGTACTTATTGTAAGTCGCTTTGGACAAAAGCGTCTGCTAGATGACCTAAATGTAAATGTAAATGTAAATGTAAGAGGCACATGTAGCAGACTGTTTAGAAGGTGGTAGAAGGCGAGACTTACCGGCATGGGCCCAAATAATGGGCCCGGTGAGGTTCGTGGGTGTCCGGAAAGCTCTGGGCTGCTCTGCTGCTCTGGGCTGCTCACACACACACACACACACACACACACATACTTCACATATGTCTCTCCTTTTGTTTAGCTTTACTTTGTGTGCATTTAGGTAGTTAGGTAATAAGGCTTTGTTAATTGCAGTGTTATTGATTGTGATCATTATTACTGAAACTTATTATATTATAACTAGCAGTCTCTTGTGCTTGTTGTGTATATGTCACTGGATAACAAGCAGGTTGTGAAGGCTAGTGTTCGGATTTCACGCCTTTTAATTGTTGATGATGATGAGTATAAAACCCCTTTATATTGAGACTGAATACAGGTTCCCTTTTCCCTGATTCCAGGGTGGTGCCCCGTACATTAATAATCATATTAATTGATTATATATTAATTAATATATTAAAATAATTATTAATATCAATAATTATATTGATAGTAATAATTATCTGTCAATAACCAAATCTGCTCCTGCTAGTTCCCCAACAGAAGGAAGCGGAGAACTAGCTGGATAGGGCAGGTGGCTGGATCTTTCTGCCTATTGTGACACCAAACAGAGAATACCCTCCACCTCTGTTCATAGTTGGAGCGGGTGGAGGGAGCCCTGGCATTGCCTATGGTCTTCAATTAGGCCTCATCTAGGAGAGAGGGACTGAGAAGAGGCCAAGCCCAGAGCTGCAATATGGCTGATTTCGGGTGCCATATCTGACTGAGAGAGACGGTCCGCTCTGACCGGCAGGGCCCAAGGCTGACTGTGAACCAAGCGAAGGAGCGTTGGAAACCAATGCCTCCTCGGCCACCTTGGATCTGTCAAGAGCAACCTGTAATGGCCGTTTGTGACCCTGTGGAGAGCATGGGGAATCAGAGGGAATGGAGGAAAAGCGTACAGTAATCCTTCCGGCCACTCTCAAGCCAGTGCATCCAGAGCTAGCCCCCCCACCCCCCGACCCTGCAGGGAGAACCACATCCTGCAATGGGTAGTGCCCTGCCAAACTGAGTCCATAAGAGGGCTACCACTTCTGGATGGAGCCTCCACTCCCCTGGGGGGGGGGGGGGGACGCGACCTGGACAGAGGTCCGCTGCCTGGTTTACAACCCCTGGGATGTAAATTGCCCTGAGCAAAGCCCATAAAAAGCCCATAACAGGAGCTTCTGCGCCACCTGGAGACAGCGCAGAGACCTGGTGCCTCCCTGGTGATTTATGTAATACACAGCAGAGGAACTGTCTGTCCTGGATAGAAGGGAGGAGAGCCTTCAGAGAAAGATAAATTGCTCTTAACTCTCACACATTGATGTGTTCTCTCCCCCAAGGGAGGTCCCACACACCGCGTACCATCCTGCCTTCCCAGACTGCCCCCCAACCTGTCAGGGAGGCATCTGTTGTCACCACCGTCCTTTGAGAGGGAATGTTCCCAAGGAGGACACCCTGGAGCAGAAGCTTCCTGTCCCTCCATGGACGTAAAGCTTGCAGACATGTATGGGCCACCCGAAGTTTCACATGCTTGTCCCACTTCGAGTGGAGCTTGAAGGCATTCAGCCATCTCTGCAAAGGCCAAGTCCTGAGGAGGCCCAAAGGAACAACAGCCACTGTGGCTGAAATCAAGCCCAGCAGCCTCTGAAACTGAACCAACTCCAACTGCCTGTCTAGATGGAATCGGTCCAGGAGGGCTAGAATGTTCATCGCCCGCAGTGAGGGACGGACGCCGACATAGTGAGGGAATTTAGGCAAAGACCCACAAAAACGTTTAGTCGTCTTAGATCTAAGATGGGGCGTAAACCTCCATATTTTTTCGGAACAAGGAAATACATGGAATAAAAGCCAGCGAGCTGTTCGCTGGGCTAGACCTTCGTAAATGCATTCTTCTGCAGAAGGGTTAAAATTTCCTCTGCTAAAACCTGAGCATGAGCTGGGTCCTTGACCATGGTCATTCAGACCCTTGAGAAAGGAGGGGGACGACGCCGAAAATGAATTCTGTACCCTTTCGATACCGTAGCCAGCACCCATGGGTCTGACACTTTTTCGACCCAGCTGTCGAGGCACAGCTGGGAGTGAGCCTCGACGGCCGTCCCCACACCCATAGGGGTTACCCCCACGAGGCCCTGGACCCTGGGGGGGGGGGGGGGGGCGCTTCCTCTGGGGTACATCCCTAGCAGGAGGAAGGGGCCGAAACCCCTGCCGGAATTGTGTCGTATCCCCACTAGTGGTCGAGAAACCTGCATTCTGCCGCCTGCCATAATCCCACGGAGCCCCAGAGGTTTGGTGTGGAGGCTGGGAGACCCTTGGCTTATACCTGGCACTGAGGTCCTGCCAAAAGCGCGCTGGACACAATCTCATGTTTGGTGAGACTCCAACAAACCCTGGGAGCCAGGATGAAACACCTGGCCTGGCACAATTGGCATGTTTGTGAGCTCTTTCCGGATATTTTCCGGCAGAGATGTCTGTGCCAACCAAACCTGCCTCTGTGACATCATGGCAGATGACGTGGCACAACCAACATTCCTTGTTAGCTGGGAATGGATGACAAGAGCGGAATCTATCAGATTAATAGTGTAACAGTCCTCAGGAATGGCTGTTTGCCTAAGAGCTGCCAATAAAATGGCAAGTGCATTGCCTGACCGAGCAGCCCGTGTCGCAGCACTGTACGTCCGACACACCAGCCTGTCGGTCTTTTCGCACTCCTTTACTGGACAGCGTGGAGTAGCAGTCACACGCTCTGGGCCCAGAGATGTTAAGGCTGCCATCTCCCGCTCGACTGGTGGCATATCCCCCATGCCAGTGTCTGGTGCATACTGGTGCATACTGGACCTTAGTGAGACTACGGCAGTCTGCATTTAATTGAGGGGCCCCACTAAGGTCGCTCCATGCCTTTCTGAGCATTTGCAAATAATCCCCAACCACAGGAACAGACACTGCTTGCTGGGGCCATCCACTGGAGCAGGAGCCTCAGGTGGGACATTAAGTCTCACAATCACTCATCACCTTGGAGATGATGTCCATGGTACAGGGTTCACTTTCAGCCATGTTGCTGAGATTGGACCTCCCCTCAACTTGTGAGGAATTAAACTGATCTGACTCAGCTGCTGTGTCAGACTGTCCACATCCTTCAAAAGGGGAAACTGGCGCAAAGAGAGAGAGAACATCAGGATAACTGTTCCCCTGCTGATAGGGAGGTAACCTGTCAGGAGAGGAACCCCTTGAGTGTCCTGGCTCTGACGCGATCCTTGTCTCAGGACGCTGGGCCTCAATTCTACTCAACCTATCAGACAAATGGCATATGGCAGCTAGGATTTGAGTCTGAGTGTCAGGCTGCTGGCTCTGGTCACCCAAGTCCTTTTCGGCATAAGCTGGGCTATGCGAAGGCTAGGGAGCATGTCTCTTACCCCTGCCACGCCCCTGCCTATGGTCAGGCATGCACTCATGTCTGCGCTTCCGGGAATGCTTCCTGGAAATGCGTCTGCCTTCACTCAGTGGAGGCTGCACCGCCCTCGGCCGAACAGATTGCTCTGTTCGCCTGGCTCGATGTGCTCCTCCACAGACAGTTCGACTGCCGCCGAACAGGGGTTCTCAATGTCCTCCACCAAATGTGCCATGCCCAAGCAAGAGGGGTGTTCATGGTGGCCATCAGAGGGGTCCATAGCACCCCGACAAAATCGACAGGAGTGTGAGGCCATCACTCTGTTGTGGTTTTGTTTTGTTATTTTATGCAGACAAAAAATATATAACAGTGGTGCCCAAAAGCCATGGATAGCTGAAAAAGGGCTAACTGATAATAAGGCTGCTCTAAGCTGGCCGCAACCACTTAAATTAAAAAGGTGAAACAAATGCACCTCACCCACTGTATTGCCCACCCGCTGTGAACAGGAGCGAGGGGCTATGCATTCAGCGCTAATTGCTACAATCAGCTACTGAGGGGATAATTCCAATGTTTCTCGTATATACAAAGGAGAACAACTAAAAAAAACCCAGCCTGCCTGTTACAGGAAAAAGGGGCGGCATTCAACGTGTTTTTCCTTTTTTTTACTCCCACACACCTTGTGCACGAACACAACAAACCCCACTCACTGCGGACAGTGAGCAAACGGGGATTAACTCAACTCAAATAAAGGAAGACTATTCCTATTTTTACTGCTGAAAACAAACAGTGCTGCTTGTATCTGCAAGCTACCAGCTTCAAAACAGCAACAACAATGCAAAGAAAGGGTTAACACACGCGTAAACCATTTGATACGTTAGCTGAAAACATGTAAACAGAAAAGGGGGAAACACCACATACAGTCCTCAGGGACACAAGGCACCTGCACCGAAGTGAGTCCCAAACATTTTATTCATACTTACCGGTCTCGGATGAGGCGAGTGAAGCAAAGAGGAAGAGGCATGGTCACCGGGATGCATTTATAGACGATGAGCCAAGCCTCCTAAGGTCAGTCCCATGACTTTGTTGACATAAAGGTCTCGAGGATAGGTTGAAGGATTGCACCATTCAAGGTAAAGACCGTGGTGACGGTCTGAGTGAGGTCGAAATAGATCCCCGAGTAGTGTCTGAAAGTGTTTTTTAATTTTGCCTTTGAGTCCACTATATAGTGCTCTACATAGGGAGTAGAGAGTAGGGAACGTGTGTTGAAGTGCGTTGTTAGTTACATCCGAGGTGTCTTGTGATGCGGCAGTAGAGAATAGTTCCGCCTCCAAAAGAAGTAGTGAAGAAAAATGCAAATATGACCAGGGTGGCCAATGGGGTGGCCTAGATGCTTACTATGGGAATAGTGAGAGGAAGGATAGCAGGTGGTGTGGCAATCCTATGAGATACAGATGAGAGATACAGATTGAGCCAGCACTCACTACGTTTGGGGGCTACTCTCTCTCGTGCTCAAGTTCAGGTCTTTGGGAAACACCTGGAAAATAATCAAATGTGTGGCATATTTTTCAATTATTTAAATTATTTTCCAAAAGTTTTTAATGCATTTGTACAGTATTTGTTCAATATGTAAACAGAATAAACAAGTGGGCAATATCAAAGAGCTTCCCTGCTTCACTCTCTGAATCTGTCTGACATGCATGCTCAGGTATTTGAGCAACATCTAAAGACAAACAAAAACTGTTATCTTAAGATGTTGAAAATATTTAATATGTAATATTCATTGTTTATTACACTGTAAAAAGTACACTGAGGTACTAAGAGTCATTGTTTGTCTAAGAAGAATGGAGGATGTGTAGACTAGGAAAATTGTTTGCTTCACTTTTGTAATAATAACATCTGTGTAGTACAATTAAAGTGGTTTCTTTTTCTATTCTTTTTTTAAACAGACATTTCCAAATCAAGAGCTGATAGACCGGGCCAGCCACGCCTGAAACTTTTTTCCAGGACACTCCAGGGTGACAGAAGAAGAAACTTTCAAGACACAAAAAAGAAAGAAAAGATCTCTTTAGTACTCCAGTATTATTACAGGGGAGCTGTAAAAGAAAGCTTCTTGCACATTGACGCAGCCGAACGCCTTGATGCCGCAGGACTGACACACAAAATAATCCAGGTTCTTGAGAGGTATGAGTACAAAAGTAACCTGGTCAGACAAGCGTACAATGGTGCTTCTGTAATGTGTGGCAAGAACTCTGGTGTTCAATCTTGAATTAAAAAAAATGGCAAAACAGGCCTTTTAAGTCCATTGTAATGCACATAGCCTTAATCTTGTTCTTGTTGACATTGTCAAAGCAGTACCACAAGCTGAATGTTTTTTTGCATTTTTGCATGGACTTTATACATTTATGTCTGGCTCTTATGTTCACGTCAAATGGCTTAACATACAGAAGAAATGTATGATGGAGCACCCAAAGAGCTTCAAAGACTGTGTTGTGGTTTGTGATATTTTGGGTTTATGCTTGTTGTGTTTTCTGTTTCACCTTAATTGTCTCCCCTGCGGTGCAGGCTCTGGCTGAGGGGCGTGGCCGACTGGCTCAGTGCCGCACCTGTCGTCACTCGGCAATCACTCTCCTCCTCCATAAAGACCGGCTCAGCCTCCGCCGCGCTGCCAGATAATTCCGTCCCGTTCGGTCCGTGCCACGGTTCTCCAGCCTACTCACACTTCCCGTATTGTCTCTACGCAGCCGCCTGCAGCCTTTTCCTGTGGGTCTCTTTGAGTTTTGTTTTTGGTGCCTTGGTGGAGATAATAAATACGCCTTTTCTTTGAACTGCCTATTCGTCTCCTGCTTTTTGGGTCCAACTCCAAGCTCAGGCCGTAACAAATTTATCTGGCCAGCATGGACCCAGCGGAGACCGAACGACTTAAACAGGCATTAAACAGGCGTTTAGCCACCAGCATGGCGCAGCTCGGCGGAAGGATGGACTCCATAGCTACCCAGCTCTCCACCCGGACCTCCACCGACCCTTCGCCACCAGCACCCACACCGGCACCACCAGCCATGCCAGCCTCGCCTCGAGAGCCTCACATCCCCACCCCTGCTAGGTACGCGGGTAATCTAGGGACATGTGCTCAGTTTTTGCACCAGTGCTCACTAGTGTTTAGCCAGCAGCCACTTACTTATGCTACGGATGAAGCTAAAACTGCTTTTATAATGAGCTTACTGACCGACCAAGCCTCGGCTTGGGCCCTAGCTGTATCCACTCACACCCCAAGTCTGTGCTCCGATTAGGTTCGCTTAACTCAGGAAATGAAAGGTTTTCGATCATCTTGTTAAAGGGAGAGAAGCTACCAGTCACCTGTTGTAGATAAATCAAGGGTCCCAGTCAGTATCTCAATTTGCCATTGAGTTTCGCATACTAGCGGTAGAAAGTGGCTGGAACGATTCTGCCCTCCAGGGGGTTTTTCTGAAAGGCTTATCAGAGGATTTGAAAGATGAGTTAGCTGCACGAGACGAGCCAGGTAGTCTAGAGGATCTAATCAACTTGGCGATTAGACTAGACAATAGGTTGAGGGAGAGGCGCAGGGAAAGAGCCCAGGGATTAAGGCCCCGGTCCGCCATCACCTCTTCAGCCAGTTCCATGGGACCCATCGCCGCACCCTCGATCCCATATTCCAGTTTCCCCGGAGGAGGCCCTGCTCCCCCAGCCCCAGCGGTCCTTGACGGGCCCATGCAGCTAGGGCGAGCCAAGCTGACCCCTGAAGAAAGGCAGCGACGACTGAGGAACCACCTCTGCATCTACTGTGCTGAAAAGGGGCATTACCTCGCCCAATGCCCAGCGGTGCCAGAAGCCGAGGCTCGCCGGCAGGCAGGGGGCGCTGGTGAGCCGAATCTCCTCAACCGCTCCTCCCGCTCAGCGAATTCGGGCCAACGGCATGCTGCACTGGTCCCACCAGAGTCTTCCAGTCCAGTCAAGTCATTGAGCGTGTCGCATACAAGACTAACCCGGTAAAACTCATCCTGTCCGGCAACCATCATGAACACATAGAGCTTTATGTTATTTCCTCTCCCCTCAACCCGATAGTACTTGACTTACCATGGCTACAGACTCACAATCCACACAGACTGGTCCACATTCACTATCCGTAACTGGAGTGACTATTGCCATCAACACTGCTTACTTTCTGCTGTCCCAACACAAGTTCTCCAAACACCTAAGCCACCTGAGAACATAGTTTTGACCAATATCCCCAGAGAATATCACAACCTTAAAGACGCCTTTAGCAAGGACAGAGCACTGGCACTACCACCACACCGGCCTTATGATTGCTCCATAGACTTGCTCCCTGGTTCATCACATCCCACCAAGAGGCTCTACAACCTCTCAAAACCGGAGAAAGAAGCTATGGAGACCTACATCACTGACTCTCTAGCGACAGGCCTTATCCGACCCTCATCATCCCCTCTAGGGGCGGGTTTCTTCTTTGTAGAAAAGAAGGATAAGACATTGCGACCCTGTATAGACTACACAGGACTGAATGACATCACTGTTTAAAATAAATACCCTCTCCCTCTCATGGATTCGGCCTTTACTCCACTCCATGATGCCACCATATTCTCCAAGTTGGACCTGAGGAATGCGTACTACTTAGTCAGAATCCGTGAAGGTGACAAGTGGAAAACCGCCTTCAACACACATCTGGGACATTTCGAATACTTGGTAATGCCCTTTGGTTTGACAAACGCGCCGGCTGTATTTCAGGCATTGGTGAACGATGTTTTAAGGGACATGCTGAACAGATTTGTCTTTGTTTATTTGGACGATATCTTAATTTTTTCAAAGAACTATGATGAACATGTGCGCCAAGTGAGGCTCGTTTTGCAAAGACTCCTTGAGAACAAGCTTTATGTGAAGGCAGAAAAATGTGAATTTCATGTGTCAACCATTTCTTTCTTAGGCTGTGTGGTCGAGAAAGGGCAGCTGAAGCCCGACCCTGAGAAGGTGAAAGTAGTTGCTGAGTGGCCGGTTCCGGCAACCCACAACGAACTACAGAGGTTTCTAGGGTTTGCCAACTTTTATAGGTTTATTCGAGACTATAGCCGCATGGCTGCACCCCTCTCCCAGTTAACCTCTGTAAAGAAGTCCTTTGAATGGTCATGCGCTGCCCAGGCAGCTTTTGAAAAGCTGAAAACAAAGTTTGTTAATGCTCCTGTTTTGGTCCACCCAGATCCTGCCCTGCAATTCTTTGTGGAGGTTGATGCCTCTGATTCAGGAGTGGGGGCCGTCCTCTCCCAGCGCTCCCCTGCGGACCAGAAACTCCACCCCTGCGCGTTCTTCTCCCGCCGCCTGACCTCCGCCGAGAGACACTACGACGTGGGGAACCGAGAGTTGCTGGCAGTCGTTTTGGCGCTTCAAGAATGGCGGCACTGGTTGGAGGGAGCCTCCCATCCCTTCATCATCTGGACGTACCATAAGAACCTCTCCTACCTCCGTTCAGCCCGGAGGCTGAACTCCCGTCAGGCTCGATGGTCCCTTTACTTAGGAAGATTCAACTTCGCTCTCACCTACCGGCCCGGCTCCCGAAATGTCAAGCCCGATGCCCTCTCCAGGCAGTTTTCTCCAGCAGAAGAAGAGGCAGTCACAGAGACCATCTTGCCCCCCTCCTGTGTGGTCGGAGCAACGAGATGGGAGGTGGAGCAGCTGGTCCAGGACGCCCAGCAGGAGGGCCCAGAGCCAGGAGGATGCCCCCAGGGACGATTATATGTACCACCACCTGCAAGGGCACCCATGCTCCTGTGGGGACACTCCTCCAAAATGGCCTGCCATCCTGGGGTTCACCGAACCCTCTTCCTGCTTCAACAGCGCTTCTGGTGGCCAACCATGGCAATTGACACCCGGGAATTAATTGCAGCTTGCTCCACCTGTAACCGAAATAAACCCACACACCGTGCACCAGCTGGCCTCCTCCAACCTCTACCCATCCCTCACCGCCCTGGTCGCACATTGCTGTTGACTTTGTCACCAGACTACCCCCATCCGAAGGAAACACGACCATTCTAACCATAGTCAACCGATTCTCTAAGGCTGTCCATTTTGTCCCCCTCCCCAAGCTCCCGTCTGCCATGGAGACAGCTGACCTGCTCGTTCAGCATGTGTTTCGCCTTCATGGCATCCCTCAGGATGTAGTTTCCGACAGAGGCCCCCAGTTTACATCACGGGTGTGGAGGTCCTTCTGTGAGACCCTCGGAGTTGCTTCCAGTCTAACCTGTGGTTATCATCCTCAGTCAAATGGCCAGACGGAACGGGCTAACCAGAGCCTCGAATCCTCCCTGCGCTGTGTGGCGTCACGTCTCCCAGCCTCCTGGTCTACGCACCTGCCCTGGGTGGAGTACTCCCACAACTCCCTTGTCTGCTCTGCTACCGGTATGTCCCCCTTCATGGTAATGAATGGTTTCCAACCCCCCTTGTTCCCCAGTCAGGAGACCGAAGTGGCGGTGCCATCCGTCCAGGCCCATTTCCGCCGGGCACACAGGGTCTGGCGGGAAGCCCACGCCGCTCTGGAAAGGACAGCTGCCCGGAACCGGCAGATCGCCGACCGCCACCGGACACCTGCTCCAGACTATAAGGTAGGCCAACAAGTTTGGCTCTCCTCACGTGACCTTCCTCTGCACACAGATTCCAGGAAAATGGCTCACTGATTCTGGACCCGGACCTTTTGACTGCCTTCTATGAGAGGTTCCCGGGCAAGCCCGGTCGGACGCCAGGTGGCGTCCATTGATGGGGGGGGGTACTGTTGTGGTTTGTGATATTTTGGGTTTATGCTTGTTGTGTTTTCTGTTTCACCTTAATTGTCTCCCCTGTGGTGCAGGCTCTGGCTGAGGGGCGTGGCCGACTGGCTCAGTGCCGCACCTGTCGTCACTCGGCAATCACTCTCCTCCTCCATAAAGACCGGCTCAGCCTCCGCCGCGCTGCCAGATAATTCCGTCCCGTTCGGTCCGTGCCACGGCTCTCCAGCCTACTCACACTTCCCGTATTGTCTCTACGCAGCCGCCTGCAGCCTTTTCCTGTGGGTCTCTTTGAGTTTTGTTTTTGGTGCCTTGGTGGAGATAATAAATACGCCTTTTCTTTGAACTGCCTATTCGTCTCCTGCTTTTTGGGTCCAACTCCAAGCTCAGGCCGTAACAGACTGAGTGAAACCAGGTGGGCTTGCCGGCATATGGCTTGCCGTACTGAATAGACTCCCTGCCGTTATCTGGGTCCTTTTTGCTCAAATTGATCTGCAGTTTGTTGCACTTTTGGTCACATGCACTAAGGTTTTTGGTGATGCAAGATGTCTTTCTGACATTCTTCAGTCTCCATCTCTTGATTTGTGTTCTGCTGTCACTCTAGTTGAAGCCCTTGTGCAAGTTTTCGGGATTACAGGGATGAATCCTTTTATGAAGAACTCTGGAAAGAAGTGAAAATACAGCTGAACAATGCAGTGTTGAAACAGAACAAATTAAAAAAAAATGTAAGACAAGCCAGAGCACAAGGCTTAATGGACATAGCGTGATGTTTCCATTAGGTGAGCGTTCTGAGCAGACCAAGGACAGTTTTCGCACTAGAAAATTCTACCCTGTGCTTGATAACATGCTGAATGAGCTTAATAGAAGATTCTCAAAAACCAAATTGTGAGAAAATGATGGATATCCAAGCCTTAAATCCTGCAAGTGCTACGTTTTGCCAAGATGATGCTGTATTTCCATTTGCCTCTATTTATGAATGTGACATTGAAGACCTCAGACATGAGGTACATCAAATGAAAAGAATCCTAGAGAAGGAGATCAAATCTGGTGAGCAGATGCCTTCTAATATTGTGGAACTCGCAAAGATCATTGAACCATTTTAAAGAGGTATTCCATGAGCTGTTCAGGTAGGCAAAGTGGCCATTGCCATACCTGTGAGTACAGCTACCTGTGAACTAAGCTTTTCCGCACTCAAACCCTTCATGACCTACTTAAGATCCACCATGGATGATGTTTGACTCAGCAACCTAAGAGTTTTAAGTGTAGAGTTAAGGCGGGCTCACACCGGACCGAAAATCGGCGTCTTTGAGAGAGTCGGCGTCCGTGACATGAGTCTACTTGGTGTGGTCGCTCGAATCGGCCCACGTCGGCGTTCATTTCAGCCGATTCAAATGTGTAATCCGCCATTCGAGTCGGTCATTCTTTTACCATTCTGATTGGTGGAGGCTAGCAGCTTGACTAGCGAATCAGTGAAGCCCGGAAGTGACGATGGTAAATATACCAGATAACCAGTGGAATCGAAGAAGGTGGTCTAGAGAGGACCGCCTACTTCCGGTTTTCGTGTTTTTTGGCCCACAATACAGATTAGCGCCGCCTGTTGTTTTGGAGACATTACATCTCGCGCAAGCGCGGAACGTATGCCGTCGGCTGTAATTCCGTAGGTGTGAACCGCCCATGTCGTTGTTCGAGTCGGCCATATTAAGTAGCCGACGCAGAATTTACCGACGCGAGTCGGGCAGTTCTTCCGGTGTGTACACAGCTTTAAAGGAAAACACCACCGCATTTCCATACTGAACTATGTTCTGCTCTGATCTTAGACGAGGTGATACATACCTCCCTCTCCTCTGTGCGTGCACTCAATGGCTCTTGCGCGCACTCCGCGCAGCGCTAATTTGCTAGCATGTAGCTTGTCCCAGTATATTCCTTAGGATCCAAAGGGGAGTGAAGTTAGAAGCGACCAAGCACTTCCACATTGTCCCTATTTAAATACGGTTACGTGAGTAGTTACACGACCCAAGTTTGGTTACACAAAATGAAACATGCCAATTTTTCTAAGCGGATAACAAGGATAACTATATAGTATGGCGGAATAACAACTGGAAGCACTTCGACGTCGGCGCAGTAATATCATCACTCAAAACATGACGGGACTATATACCTTCTGCTTGTTTTCACAACCCTGTACGATGCACGTTATAACCATGATGTTTGATTGTTCACAAACCATCTTACTACAACCTGATGCTTCCTCAACTGTGCACAAACTACTACAGGTAGTGCAGGCGACGGCGTGCAGGTCACGTAGGTTCTATTGACGGAAATAAGAGGGGGAGCGATGATATTACTGCGCCGACGTCGAAGTGCTTCCAGTTGTTATTCCGCCATACTATATAGTTATCCTTGTTATCCGCTTAGAAACATTGGCATGTTTCATTTTGTGTAACCAAACTTGGGTCGTGTAACTACTCACGTAACCGTATTTAAATAGGGACAACGTGGAAGTGCTTGGTCGCTTCTAACTTCACCCCCCTTTGGATCCTAAGGACAAGCTACATGCTAGCAAATTAGCGCTGCGCGGAGTGCGCGCAAGAGCCATTGAGTGCACGCGCAGAGGAGAAGGAGGTATGTATCACCTCGTCTAACATCAGAGCAGAACATAGTTCAGTATGGAAATGCGGTGGTGTTTTCCTTTAAGATGAACAAAACCCCTGGATTTTGATGGTTTTGTGAATCGCTTTGCTACAAACCACAATAACCGCAGAATGCAGCTGTTGTAAGATATATATATGGCTATCAGGTTAATGTATTCTGTATGTTAGAAGCAGGGATTCATAGGTTAAAAAAATTATGTATTTGCAATTGTGTACTCTATGTTCTGATAAATGCACTGCACTTTACTTTTACAGTGTTAGATCAGTGTCAGACTTGGACAAGGAGGAGGACTCAGATGCAGAGTTTGAACGTTTTATGAGCTTTATTCTCAGCACTTCCAGCGACAGAGTGAAAACACAAACAGGCTATGAAAACACTAAACTAAGAACTAAGGATCGCGGAAGTACTGACAACTCAAAACACCCTAACGGGGAAAAGGTAAACTAAAAATCACTCCTAACGGAGGCAAAGAAAAAGGCTATGAGCTAAACACCCTAACGGGGTAACGGTAAAATAAATAATCACTCCTAACGGAGGCAAAGAAAAAAACTATGAACTAAACACCCTAACGGGGTAAGGGTAAAATAAATAATCACTCCTAACGGAGGCAAAGAAAAAGACTATGAACTAAACACCCTAACAAGGAAACGGTAAAATAAAAATCACTCCTAACGGAGGCAAAGAAAAAGACTATGAGCTATGCTGTGCTAATGGGGACGCTATAAACGTTACAAACAGAAAATCACTCCAATGGAGGAATCAGGCAAGGCTATAAACGCTCCGGGAGCTATACTAAAGAGAGAAAAGGAACAAAGGAAAATCACTCCAACGGAGGGTAAAGGAACAAATCAAAAGATACTCCAACGGAGGTCAGCACGAGGCTATAAACAAAAGGAAACAAGCTAAACTAGGGCTAACCAGAAAGTACAACGAAATTTCACTCATGATGAGGAAAGCGTGAAAACAAAGGAACATAAACTTGGTCGATACAATACGTGAGCTGTGGGCGATGGCAAGGAGTCGTGGTACAAAGACATAACGTTATACTTGGACGCCGGACAAGGGGAGACAGACTATTTAACACATGAGGGTAATGGGGAACAGATGACAACAATCAGGGATCAGGGGAGACGTCAGACAGGAAACACATGAGGAAGGGCAAGTGACCTGAAACGAGAGGAGAGTTATTCTTCAAAATAAAACCGGAAATTCACAAGACAATAAACCCATGACAAGACACCCCTCACCGTGGCGTGACAATCAGAAGGCTGGGTTAGTGGGTTTTTTGAAACAGACCTCAAAAGCTGAGCCCAACCTGCACTTATTCTTAGAATCTGAGTTCAATATATACACACAAGGCCTTTAGAAATGTGACTGACAAAATGAGTCAGAAATGATTGTTTGATTGAATTCCATCAGACTTTGACTTTAAAAATGATCACAAATCTGTCTGTCTCTGATGTTTTGATAAAAAAAATAATGAACTCATAGGTAACTGCAAGAAATTGATAAAGTAAAAATATATTTGACAATAACACCACTGTCTGAATTATTATTATGATGTAGAGTTACAGCGTGTGTATGACTTTAAATATTCCCTCATTTTCAAGATGCCTTCAATCATATTTAGATTTATGTGCCACCCCAAAATGACCTCTGGTCTCACCCCGGCCACCCCACTGAAAAAATGTTATAGCTCTGCCACTAATAGTAAGATCTGTAGTGACTCCAATAACCCATAAATTATTGGACATGGTTGGGATGGATCCATCTCGGCGTAACTGTGCCTGCTGCCATGGAGTACTACTGTTGATACTATTGCTTCTGTTAATGCCACCTCTACTGTTAATGCTACTACTACTATACTACTACCAACACCAAGTGCAGTTGGAACCCAAGGGCCTGGGCTGCACAAGATTTCTGCCTAAAATCCTATTAAGTTTTTTCTCGCCACTGTCGCTGTAACGCTTGCCCCTGGGTGATGTTGGGACTTGAAATTGTATTGACTCTGGAAATTTTGAGCGTATTCTAGAATTCTAAAATTGAATTGAATTGATTTGGACATACACTTGTGTATGGTCTCTGAAAGAGTTAGAGGAATTAGAATTAGAATTAGAACTACTTGAATGTTTCTTCAGTAAATTTCTTAATTTTGATTCATCAACCACATGATTAGACACCATTTGATGAAAAATAATGTAATTGTAAAACAGAAAACAGAATTTGGAAAAAAAAAAAAAAAAACGGAATCTGAGAAAAAATTCAAACGGATTTCATTGGGCCCTAATTATGTATACTGTATGTTAAGTGGGATGACAAATAAGTAAGCAGATATGGGTAGTTGGAGATGGCTTTTGGCATTTTGCAGTCAAGGTGGCTCTCCTGTGGACTATAGTGAGGATCACTGCTGTTGAGTATATAGTAGTGTTCATCCAGTTTTTGAGTCATCATAATATCCTTTAGCATTCTTCATTCAACTTGCTTGTTACAGTGTCCTTAAGAGCACTTTTATTTGCACATTTAATGGAGTTCATCTCATGTTAAATATTATTGAGCATCTTTAATTTATTTATGGAGGTCGTCTATTTAACTCTATTTTGCTTGTTAAGATTCATTACAGTATGCTTAAGGGCACCTTTACAGTTCATCCATGCTTTGACCCATATTTATATTTTGATTCTCTAGTAAGTTATTTAAAATATTAATAATAAAAAAGTCACCCAAGTCAAGTTATGTATGTGTGAGTGTGTGTGTATGTCTCAATCTCGCCTAGGGCAACCAAAGGGCTAGAACCGGCCCTGGACCATTGCAACAAGCGTGTCCTCCATCCGCTGGGGGAGCTACGACTAAATACAGCCGGAGTGTTGTAGCTCTTTGTACCGGTCAACAGCGTGTTGGCAGCGTTGCAAGCCTCAGGACTTTTTGCTGCAAACATAATTCAGTCTGGTAACATCTCTTCTTGCCGTCAACATGGTGAAATTATCTGCGGAGCTAATTGAGCAAGCTGCCCAATATACCAACCCCGTGAGGGACAGAGAACTGGATTTACGAGGTTAGTTCGACTTCCTTCACGACTATGTAACGCTAGTTAGATATGTACGTTTAAAGTTAGCTTAACTCAGGCTTTGCGAGGGCCTCGTGCCGAACTCCATTCATAACGTGGTAAGTGTGTGTACCTTCGGATACAAACAGCAAAGCTGTCTATGTGGGCTGATATAAGTTACAGTCGTTATACTATCTCTATAAGCTAGCCGTTGCCTACAACGTAACGTCTGAAAGCAACCGAACTAGCATAGCCACAGCAGCTGAGTTTTCAAAGCTAGAACGACACAAGAAACGTCTGGTGAGTGCTGCTCCTGACCACCGAGATGTAATGCATTTCAAGGAAAGGGTTGAAAAGGCGCTTTCAGTATACAAGAGAACCTCTTCTAGCCAACGTTAGCATAGGTTGCTAACGGGGTTCCGGTGTTTCCTCTTGTTCTGCCCGCCCGCCGAGAAGTGAACGCAAGTCGCGGGAGCGCGCACAACTAAATCAACTGTCGGACATCAACTACAAAAAAACATCTTTTGTTGGGTTCATCAGTGATGATGAAATAATTAAAGACATGAACACATAAGGCAAGTTATCCAGCCATGCTCGTGGTCAGGCTATGATTTATCAAAGAAACATTCCAACTTTCTCCCTTCTATCTCGCAGGTTATAAAATTCCAGTGCTTGAAAATCTTGGAGCTACTCTGGACCAGTTTGACACTATTGATTTTTCTGATAATGAAGTCAGAAAACTGGATGGCTTTCCTCTGCTCAAAAGACTAAAAACATTGTTAATGAACAACAACAGAATCTGGTAAGTTATAGCTGCAACACTCTGAATTGAAACATTGAATGATTCGGAGTATTATATACCCTGAAAATAATTTTCCATATAAGCCCTTGAAGATTGACAAAAGAATGACTGTGCACAATGCAAAAGCTGAGTATTTCGTTTTGTGCTGCATCATACAAGGACGTAGTCTTCAGTTTGTCAAAATAAAATGAAACGCAATGTTCGGGTTTATATGTTTCCAATTTGTGTGTTTATTCACCACGCCGACGGTGTGTTAATCACACCTTCAACCACAAACTACTGTAGATGATGTCTGATTGTGTTTAAATGACAGTAAACTCGAACAGCTGGTACACGGCTGCATGTTTGCAACTTCATGAAATGTTTCTCCAGTCGGATAGGTGAGAATCTGGAGCAATCTCTGCCAAGTCTGACTGAACTGGTTCTCACAAACAACAACATTCAGGAGCTGGTGAGTACATCTCAGCAGCAGAACCATCTTAACCTCTTTTTTGAATATCATCACAAATAGTGACTTGCTCTGAAATACCAGAGAAATAGATTCTACATTCTGTAGTTTGTTGTAAATTAACACCAACCTGGCTGTAAGTCCTACCCTTTTGTAAAGATTGGGCCTCATTCACCAATAGCTTATGTTTGTTTTCTTCTTAAATTTGTACTAAAGAAAAGTTTAGTCATGTTCAGAGAGTTCATTATGAAAATTCTTCTCAAGAACGCTTGGTTAATGAGGCCCAATGGCATTTTTGTTAATTCACATCTGTTATTTGGGTTTAAGTATTTAACACACAACAAAATTCTACAAAATGGTAGCATTTATTTTAGCGATGTCATATTGAATTTCAAGTGTTCTATTTCTCTGGTATTTACAGTTTTTCTCAATTTCTGTGGCACATTTCTTGAAACAGTGTTAACTCAAAGCCTGAGGTGCATCTGTCAAACCAGCTTAGATGATGAAACACCAAAGCTCGCGTGCAAAAGGTCATAAAACATTTCACTCATTCTTTAAAACAAAGTTACTGGCTGTATCCGAAATCATTCCCTACTCCGTACATAGGGGAGTTCTATGTAGAGCACTATATAGTGGACTCATCGGGAAAATGAAAAAACACTTTGGACACTACGTCTCAGATTCCGCCGACGGCTCTCAAGTCTCACACGCAGAGACATTACCAGGATAATTATGTTTTTAATACATATTTGTTGCGAAAATTTACAAAACAAAAATGAGTCTTCCAACAGGGAGGGAGATTGCGTGACCATCTAATTTCTTGAAAAAATAAAAACAGCCAACAGTTTTCATCTTTTTTTCAATAATGAGACGATCACTACATCGTCCTCACTGCTGTATTTATTTTCAACGATCCTGATCGTGTCCAGATGGACTTCAGGACCAGTTTGCAGCGGTACCGGGACACCGCCGCGATCCACCGGACCCTGAACAGGCAGCAGTACATCCCCGATCCCAAACACTTCGGCGATCGCTGCCACAATCTGTCCCTCATCTCCGCATCTTTATAGTTTTCAGACTGTCATACAGCGCTTTGCTTTGAGTGGCGAGTGGCGGTTTTTGACGGACCAAGACCCACTGCCTGCCGCCACTCACCTAAAATCTCATATAAATAATTAATATATATTGCGTTTTTTTAAGTAAATAAAGAAAAACATAACACTTTGGCCGTTTGTGTTGTCTTGTTCTGCTCTGTGCACAATACATATATTAAATATTAAACATTTATTAATATACGATTATTAATATTTTTGCCGCTTTTTCCTGCTCTCTCTCCTCTCGTCCATTTGCAGTTTGTCTTTCAGCGCAATGCATGATGGTAAAATTTGCTTGGCTAGTGACCATCGGTTGTATACTACTTTTCATGATGCATTGTGGGAAACTTTGAGTGCACTATATAAGGAATAGTAATTCTCACTACACATTCGGACACTCCTACAAAAACTCCCTATATAATGCACTATATAGGGAGTAGGGAGTGATTTCGGACACAGCCACTGTCTCTTATTTAAAAGCCACTGCCCTCAAAATGAAAAGTTCCTTTGGCTTTGTGTAAACAATGGTGGTCAGAATGTTTAAGATATATTTTTTTTTCTTTTTTTTTTTCCAAAATGGCAGTGGAGCCTGGAAAAGTTCCTTTTTCCCCCATTTCAGATATGTCCTATTTCTTTCATTGACACTGAATGTTTACTGTACTAGAATGTTATTGTGTATCAAATACTGAATACTTGCCAGATGCCAATATCAAATATATATATTTTTAAACGGTATTACGTTTCCATGGAAACTGTTCCTGTATTTTTCTTCATGGAAAACGACTGTCTTGCCCTCCTGACACCACCACGGGTCCTTCCTCCTCTTCCTCTTCCTCCAGCAGGCAGTTGCCCTGTTCATTATGTACCTGAGCAGGTTCCACCATGTTCAGACATTGTGGTTATTCTGTTGTAGTCCAGCTCTATAAATATGTTTGGTAACAGCCGTACTCATGAATAGCACCTGTCAGCTGACTGGAGATGACGTGTGATTGGTTGATGTAAGATGGGACAAACTCCTCATTGGTTAGTGAAGTTCAAGTTTCTCCTGATAGACAATTTACCAGTTTAGTGGACTTTAGAAAATACTCCATAAATGATATTCATGGTATATTTGCTGACACATTTAGACAGTTGAATGTACTATTGTGCATGTGAGGACTTGCACCATGAAATAATTCATACATGTTTTGAAGAGAACAACTATTCAACTGAGAAGCAACATAATCAGTTTTGATCAGCAAGATATTTTCAATCTGTAATTGTGCAAATTATAGATAATTGTACTTACTCATTTGCATGTATGTGCTAAAACATTTGCATTGAACGAAACCAGTGGTTTAGAAGGTTACATGTGTTGAAAATATCATTTGAGAATTGTGCCAAAGCAATTGAGAAAACAAAGTGCATTTATTTGCTTGTGTTAATACAACTCATCCTGATATTAATGAAACTCCTCAGAATAGAAATAAAGTGACCTCTGTGGGTAGTAAGATACGATCACTTTCCCACAGTGTGTTTTTCTTTGCATGTGTAGGGAGACTTGGACCCACTGGCTACAGTGAAGACATTGACCCTTCTCAGGTATGAATGATCAATACACGAATCCAGGCATTACTGTGGTAACGTCTCCAAGCAATACAAGCACACATGGAGTTATCCATACCAATGCTAGTGAAATTCCATCATTCTTTATACTATTCGATGCCACAGTGGAAAAAATAATAAATCCCAAGTACTTCAACTCCATTTATTAGTGTTTGCATACTGATATTTGCAAATGTATTATGAATCCCTGATGATCTGCCTCAAGTTTCTCACAAAAAAACTAAATGAACACATTTGCCCAATGTTCATTTTTACTTAATAGAGCTTAAAGGTATCATGATGCAACTTATGCTGATAATTTGAACTGTCCTAGACACCTCGGAATTATGATCATGCATGTTTGTAATAATACTGAATTTGCAGCTTGTTAAGGAATCCAGTAACAAACAAGAAGCATTACAGACTCTACGTCATCAACAAAATCCCACAAGTCCGTGTGCTCGACTTCCAGAAGGTAAAGCTCAAGGTAAGTGCAACAGAGCAGTGTTGTTGTGCCAATTCCTCCCCAATATAATGTGAGATACATCGGCTGTTGGCAGTCTGAAGTGAAGTTGTGACGTTTTTTAAGGCACGATCATGTGTATTGGTGATTGAAGCTAAAACAGTAGTATGAACTTTTCCATTTAAAGATTACAGTGGTTATTAAACTCTTTGAACCTGGAGTTAACATGCTGTTGAAAGAATTGTGCATTTTCCTGCCTGACCTTGCCCTCCTTGGATGAAAGCTCTGTATTTTATCAAGGTTTTTCACTTTAACTGTGTGATTATTGTCGTAGGAACGCCAGGAGGCAGAAAAAATGTTCAAGGGCAAACGAGGTGCTCAACTTGCAAAGGATATTGCCAGGCGAACAAAAACGTAAGATGAAAGTCCATGTTAGACAGCAGCTCCTCAGAATCACTGGATCCTGGCTGATGGAACAGGTTAAATGTAGAAAATACACCGTCCCCACAGTCGTGGGTGGTATCAGTGTACATCAAAGTACACTGGTGCACAAATTAATTTGTAATAATTTATGTAAAAATTCCCCAAATGTTTTAAATGTGCAATATATTTCATGATACCAGAAAATCCTTTAAAATTGCACCACAACACTTGTTCTTTGTCTCCAAAGGCTGACCTTCCTTTATTAAAGTTATCCTCTATAAATGGGCCTGAACTCCCGTTTAAACCTGAAGTTAGAAGCATTTGCCACAGTGTTGCTCAGGACTGCTGTCTGGACAATGTATCAGTTTATTAGACTGATTGGAAGATACTATACAAGAGATGACTACATTGGTCGAGAGGTCGGAGAAGCCCGCTCGCGTCTGTCGTCTAAATGAGGTGTGTTTCTTCCAGGTTCACTCCGGGAGTGGCAGCACAGCTTGAGAAGAAGAGGACGGGTCCGTCTCAAGCAGATGTAGAAGCTATCAAGGTTCGCTTGTTAACTAGTTATTGACAAAGTTGTTCTGGGGGCTTTTTATGTTGTGAGAGCTGAGCTTGACTATCTTCTATCATTCAACATTTCAAATGGGATGTTTGGCATTGGACAGTATACTGATAGTGGGAATGTACGGCGATACCCTGTCAACATCTGTATGATACCTTGTTTTGTTAGTAGTGGTACTTTAAATATGAAAGTGGTTTGTTAATAGGCGTTAATAAGAGAGTTGTTGATGTGTCCTCTAGAGCAGTGGTCCCCAACCTTTTTATCACCACGGACCGTTCAACGCTTGACAATTTTACCGCGGCCTCATTTTGCTAGCTTGTGGGTTAAACTTTGGCGCTCAAGTGAACGAGACGTAACCGAGAGAATCCGGTCATTTTTCAAAATAAAATTTCTAAATAAAAGATTGTTTAGACACAGATAATACATAAAACGGAAATAATTTATTTCTTGTGCGGCCCGGTACCAATTGATACCGGTCCGTGGCCCGGGGGTTGGGGACCACTGCTCTAGAGGACTGAATGGATCTACAAGAGGACAGTTTTGCAGCAGTCAAAACAAAGTACAGATGGAAGATTTAGCTAGCATAGCTAACTAGAAGGATTGAGTAAACAAATGAATTCAAAAGAATATTAAAGCAGGACAAGAACCACTCGCCGGGCACATCTGTATCAGCAGAACTCAATTTAAAAAAACAACAACAAAAGAAACGAGAGAAATAACAACACAGCTCTATTTAACGACAGAATGTTCTGATAAAATTAGACTCGGCCTCTTTTCTGAATCTGTCCGACCACTTCCTGCAATTCATCCAACACATAATCCACCAAAGAAAGAGCACCTGAAGTCTGATTTTACTGTTTCTCAGTAACATGAAGGGGACAGAAATGAAAAGCACTCTCTCTTCACAAACACCACTTGAACTCTACACAGAGCTTTCTACAGTCACTGCGGTGTCTCTCTCTCAACTTCTAACAGAATTTCATCTGAATTTATTGTCAGTTCAAATTCATTTAAATCAGAAATTCAAGTATAGGAGACATCAGGTTCCTGCTGCATGTAAATGTTAATATATTACATTTTTAATTAAAATTATGATTAGAAAAAAAAATTAAGGACATGGAATTAATTAAATTCCATGTCCTCTATATTCCATTACTTTTCCTGGCGTCTTAGATTCTTGCTGTGTATTCAGTATCATTATCGAGATATTTAGGCACATTGTCCTAGTAAAGTCACAATTTTAGTGACAGCACTAACTTGAGGTTCACTCCCATATTTTTCAAGTTTTCACTCCCACATCAGTCTCCCATCCTTGAACAGTTATGAGGGGGAACCACTGTAGTTTTTAAGGTAACTTGGTTAATATTATAGGTTATTTTGAACTCCTATAAATGAGCAGTAGAAAGTATCCTAGTTCCAATCACCTGCTGCCTCCACCCACTGATGAATAACAATCAGTTGAGGTTGAACACGCCAGTGGCGATTTTAAAATGTTTTTCATTTTTTAAATGTCAAGAATGAACACTTAACTTTCAACTCTGCCATGTTTAACTTTTAATAGATCATTACAATGTACCTAAATAAATCATGGGTAAACTAATACATAGTCATACAACCACTTGAAGATAAAGAACACCACTGATGTCTCAAAATAACATTGATGAAAATTCAAATCTCTAGCTTGCTTATTAAAAATTGATCACAGAAAATAATTACCGTATTGACATTTACATGTGTGTTTGTGTTTCAGAATGCCATCGCTAATGCTTCGTCGTTGGCAGAGGTGGAGAGGTTGAAGGGGATGCTGCAGGCTGGTCAGATCCCAGGACGAGATCTGAGACTAGGTCAGTGCTGATCAAATACTACAACACCACTAATGCTGTTGAACTTGTATAAACATATTCTATTTCATTTTATTCAAAACCGTAGTCCACAAACTAATGGGTGACGTCATGCTGACTACGTCCACTTCTTATATACAGTCTGTGTACTATAACACTGTCGAGGCCAGTCAAAGATCGAGTTTCTGAAAGGTATTTGTTATGAAAACTCCATCTTTTTCCTCTCTGCCTTACAAATTCATCGTTGTCCAAAACCGATTTAAAAACCCAAAAGTGAGCCAGACTTTAGTGTGACATACGATCCCACCTACACCATCCTGCTGCCAGAAATACTCACTCGAGCAGTTTCCCAAACTTATTGTCTGCTCATCCAGACAAACCATTGCAACCCAATGACAAATGGGCCACATGTATGAGTGAGTAAAATCGTATTTATAAATATTTTTTTGTCGTTTACAGATTTACTTTCAAGACAGATATAAAACCGCAAACATAAATGAGCTCTTACAAGCATAAACATGAATTATTAATTATATATTTAGGAATTAACCAAAACATTCTCACATATATCCAGTAACATAACTGTACGACAGAGCTATTTAGCCATTACCCTTGAAGCTAATAACATCCTATTAGAACAATGATACATTCAATTGCCATTTTATAGGAAAATTAAGATCAAAGGACATTAACGGTCATGAAGCATAATAAGACTATTACTAAATATCTTGTTACCATTCCAGCTGGGTGCCTCATCAGCCGTGTTGTAACTTGCAGGGTATCATCTCACAAACACTTCTTCCATACACAACATCAACTATTGGAGGCAGTTAGTGTGATGTTATTTTGTAGTCTCAGTTAGCCACTTGTTAGCAACCACCTTCCTTAAAGACCGGTAAAAACATACTGACATATTTTAATTTTCTTTGTTTCACCTTAAAAAACAGCGTGCCAGCCCACTATTAACATTGTAATGCTACACTCGGGGCTCCAACGTTAGGATAATAATTATAATATTCCCTCTCTGTCACTCAATCACGCACACAGTGCTTGCCAACGGTAGCGACCCATCAGTGGGCTGGACGGAGCAGCTGGTGGTGGCAGGCTGGCAGTTTAATAAAATCACAAACTAGGGATGTCGGTGGTTAACAAGGACGTTTTTGACAGGTTATGCAAGTCGCTCAATATATTTTCGTTTATTCGTTTGAATAACATCCATATATTAACAAATTGAGCTGTTAAGACTGGACGTGGGGATCTTTGGCCCGACAGCTTCCAGCGCCACATGCACAGTTTATTTATTTTACCTTTGTTTAATCAGGCAGATCATTAAGAACCACCTCTTATTTACAGTGATGGCCTGACAAAAAGCACAAGTTTTTTTGGGGTATGAAAAAGGATAGGTTAGAGAGGCAACAACAACAAACTTAGCTATACAGACATACAACAAGGCAGCAACTGGGACACGCAGGGTTAACATACAGCTACTCAGACATACAACAGTCACAAACGACGAACGGGTTAATCAAGGCAGGAATAGAAAGGATAAAGTTATAGCAAGATAAAAAAGATATGCAAACATAAAACGGAATTAATAACCAGGATTATCTAGACCATCATAAAAATTACAAAAAAATAGGCCTGAGCCAATATCGGCGGGTATGGGCGTACAGATGAGACAGGAGACTGAGAGGAAGGTTTGATGGAGTGGAAGCAGTTGCAGAGATCTGTTAGGTGTGAGATGGCCTCACAGTGGCTGTATGTCACATCAATTTGCCTTTGTTTTTAAATTTAAACTGTAAGGCAGGTAGGGGAAATACAGCTGACTCGTTAAGGTTGATACAGCATCCAAGGTGGTGTCAGGACACAAGAAGGAGGGAAGACCGGCGTCTCTTCAAAGGCAGTGTTTCTTTATTCTCACATGTGTACACACACAGGCAGTTGTTTTGCAGTTGTTTCTTCATTCACTTACTACCCGTAGTGTTAAAACAAGCACCTCAAAACACACACGTCAACAACACAGGTAGCCTCGAATCTCTAAGGGGCATAATTAACTGGAGAAAAAGGAGGCCATCATGACAATAAAAATCATACCGTGGGGATCTCTCCATCCATCCATCGTCTACTGCTTACCCTGTGTTCAGGGTCGCTAGAGCCGATCCCAGCTGTCATGGGGCTAAGGAAAGGTACACCTAGACAGGTAACCAGTCTATCACAGTGCTGACATGTAGAGACAGACAGGTAACCAGTCTATCACAGGGCTGACATGTAGAGACTGACAGGTAACCAGTCTATCATAGGGCTGACATGTAGAGACTGACAGGTAACCAGTCTATCACAGGGCTGACATGTAGAGACAGACATGTCCTGCATGTCTTTGGACTGTTGGAGGAAGCCGGAGAACCCGGAGAGAACCCACGCTAACAAGGGGAGAACATGCAAACTCCACACAGAAGGAGCCCAAACCCAACCCGGGAATCGAACCCAGGACCCCTGGCTGTGAGGCGACAGTGCTAGGCCATTGGGATTTCTGTGTACCGTAATACGGCCTAAGTCTAATGGGACCATGTTAACACTGAAGCAGCAACTACCAGCCAGTTAAGAGTAGTCAGCTGTCGATGATATAAAATGGTCTTGTCCGGTCATATAATATCAGAAAAACACATTTACTGAGAAAATATAGGATTTTAATAAAATGTGGTCAAAGTGGGAATCTCTACAGTCACGAGAGGTCACACTGTGAGAAACGTGCACAATATCAGGCTGATTGGTGCAATAGTATGTGAGGTTAACAGAAACAACCTGGTACATGATCTCTTGGCAGGGAGACAAAAACCTAGGATAACACCGGCCTTGTATTTTAAGAAATGTGTGGATGGATGGATGAATATGTTAATTTGTCCAACCAGGTCCAGCTGGCATGGTGGAGGAGGAGGAGCAGGAGGAGGAAGAAGAAGAAGAGGAGGAAGAGGCTGATACTGCACACACAGGTGGAGGTTCTGGAGAGGAGATGAACGAGGGTGGTCAAGAGGAAGATGAAGACATGGAGGAAGAGCCACATGTTAATGGCTCCTGAGAGCATGGAAGATTTTGTGTTTTTTCTGTGCTGTAGATTTCTTGTTGGACATGTGCGTCTACCAGGGTTTTTTCCATTTTTATTTTGTAAAACAACATTAAACTGTTTTCTAACATTACTGTGTCCCCTTTCTAAAATGCAGTCATCCACTTAGAAGTTTTCATGCTTTGTCTTGCAACATTAAATAAATATTTTTTTTAGTAATTATGAATTGAAAAAATACTGAAAACGGATTTCTGCATATTGGTTTAAATATGTTCATAACAATTAAACACAAATTGGTGGATTGGTATCATTGGATTTACTGTAATTTTTTTTCCCCCTTTGCAAAAGTCCTCCAGTTCAGTCAGATTGTGAATCTATCACATTGTTGTGTTCAAGCTGCTCAAACTGGCTTTATGTGTGAGGTCCTTCTCTTGCTAGAACACAAATCTCTCAAGCGACTGCTTCAGGGTTTCCCCCTTTTGCTGCATTCATTTATTGGCAAACCAGAGAAGGCTGATGAGAGATTTAATCGCTGATGGCAATTAAATTAAATTTTATTGATAGTGTCGTATCACAACAGAAGTTATCTCGGGACACTTTACACACTGAGCAGGGGCCCGTTGCACAAAACTAGGATTAAGACATCCAGGATAAGTGACTGAGCTGAGCTCAATCGATCCAAAACAAGAGCGCCCAGGCTTAATTGGTTGCACAAAGACCAAGCCAGGATGAGCAGACACGGATTCATCAAGCCAGGTGAAACCAATCCTGGATAGGTGCGCGCTCACGGCTCCCTCAAATAGACCCCGCCGCCAATCACAGATTCACTGATTCACCATGGCAAATAGAGCAGCATACTTTTCCCCGCCGGAGGCAGAAATCCTCATGGAGGCATACGAGGATGTCGGGCTGCTCTCACTCAGCTTTCGTACTAAAAAGTATGAAAAGTAAAGCACGATATTTTCGTATGCTTTCCTACATATTACACAGGGCCGTGGTCACGTGACTGATGCGCTTTATGCTGGTTATTAGAGAGCATCAGACCTCGGGGGGTTTAGCTCATGAGGTAGAGCGGGTTGGCCGGCAACTGCAAGATTGCCGGTTTGATCCCCGGCTCCATTTACCTAACCTTAACGCTAACCCTAACCAACGAAAGATCATATATATTCACTGAAGGAATAATATGAGAACAGAAAGCAGATTTTTCGCTAGGAATATCATCAAAACGTACTTTTATACTCCTCTAAAACAATGGGTTACAATATGAGTTTTTTCTCGAAAATGTATGACTTTATTCTCGAAGTCTGTGAATTTAAATTTTTTTCTGTGGCTCTAATATTCCGTCATTTTTATAGCCTTATAGTCTATGGGAAACTGTAAATTATCTAATGATAGCAACATCAACAAAAATCATTATTTATCCAAGATTGAAATTAATGATCACAAACGTTTAAATAATGACATTGTGTCTAGTTATATGTGATAACAATGTGTAGTGGGCAGTGGAATAACTATTGGTTTCCGTTTGTGGTGACTGCTGACTGAGAGACTGAGATTAAATAGATCCTGGAATTTAGCCTGGTCTGGAGCAGGCTCACTCCACAGAATATCCTACTGCCCCCTATCCTGCTTTTGTGCAACCGGATCACGGATAAATTGAGCCAGGATAACCAAGATATCCCGGCTTAATCCCTTATCCTAGTTTTGTGCAACCGGCCCCTGGACAAGAACACGATAATGCAATACCTTTTTTCTTTCTTCAGCCTGAGGGTTCTTCAGTATCTTAGCTGTTCCTAGAACTGCACTCTTCTAGACACAGATCTCCAATTTTGGTCCTGGCCTGGGCCCTCATTTATGGAATTTAGGATGTGCATAAGTACAAACAAATCTGTATTTATCAAACATGCGTACTGCGTTTGTATGCACACCAGTGTTGCTAAATTCCACGTTCTAAAACGGGTTCCCAAAGTGGGGGTCAGGACCAGCCGGGGGGGTTACAAGACGTGAAGGGGGGGTCGCGAGTTGATTTTCATTACTTTGACTGAGATATTCTTCTGGTAACATGGAAATGAAAGTATATATAACAGCAACAATGTTTACTCATAAGTTCCATGGCTGACTGAGATGTTCTGCTTTTATCTGAAACTGTTTATTCATATCATGGTTGTAGGGGCTGTTCTGTTCTTTTGTTATGCCCGTGTTTGGATACACCTATTAGTGTGTTCATCCTGTAAGTTCATGTTCTTATGTTTCAGTCTCCTCCGGGGATAGTGGGGGTCGCCAGTCACTGGCACTGTTAATTTGGGGGTCTCAGGCTGAAAAGTTTGGGAACCCCTGGTCTAAACCACCATGCTTGTACACATTTGGGGTCATTTGCATTCAGAAACGCCCCCAATTAACCAATGATAACAAAACATCCGTTTAAGAACCATGTGAAAATTCCTTTTTCTCTGCACTTCTCTGCAACAGCAATTGAGGTTGTTTCACTTGGTGCAGGTGTATCATTAGTACATTAGTGGAATGAAACCCATTTCTGTTAACATAATTACATTTGTTGTGTGACGGTGTTGTTATCCCGATATGTTATCCCTATGGGGGGGGTCCCTGAGCAAGAGCCTCACCTTAATTGCTCCTGACGAGCTGGCTGTCGCCCTGTGTGGTTGACTCCGCGGGGTGAATGGGTGAATGTAAGTCATTACTGTAAAGCGCATGAGGACCATTTATATGTGTGCAGTTTATCGATCCTTTTATATTTGGGATCCAGCGTGAAATCCTTGTTATATATCTTGGCTTGTTGTGGATTCCTGAACAGGAATGGCTTTCGTTCGTTTTGTTTCTCGCTCCAACATCAGTCACAAATCTGTTTGGGGAAGCAGTTCCTACCCAGAAGCCACTCTGTTCTTGTGGTGTATTTCATTAAATAACTCACAGTACACGGTCAGTACTCTTTACTCGGCGCAAGCAGGAACTGAATACAGATATCTCAGCATTCCCTAGTTAGGCTGAGATGATTGGTCTATGGCACAACCCAGTTATCAAAATATCAAAACTCAAAAGTTAATACATCACAGTTCTCTCACCAAACAGATCAGCGCTCTGAAAACTTGTTGCGGAGCGCATCGTTTACTAAATCTTCTAGTAATGCAAGATGAGCCATGTTAGATTAATACTTGTCACCAGTGTTGGGTATAGTTACTTGAAAGTACTGGAAAGTAGTTAATTAGATTACAACGTTACCATCAATTAAAAGTAATCAGTTACGTTACAGCGTTACCTGTGAAGAAAAGTAACGCGTTAGAGTACTCGTGCTTTACCAAAAATTACAAGCCGTTTGCAGCGCCTCACACATGCTGCAACTTAACTGACACACACACAGCCTCCTTTAAATGCACCGAGAAGTTGTGACAATGATGAATAACGTCAGTCATCCAACCAAATTAACTCTGCAGGATAACAATAAAGACAGTTAGCAATATGCCACATAGCGCTTTATTAATTTTTGATATTTTTGATCACACAACATATGAATCAAAATTCACACCTACCCAGCCCAGGTAGCCTATATATGAGCACCAAACAAGATTAGGTAACTCCTGAATTTTTTTAACCCGAATGCAGTTATGAAAGTGCATAAAGCGCGCTTACTTGTAAACACAATCTAAGGTAAACAGGTAGCAGATTCAGATCCATTTAGAAATTAACGACCAGTCAACGATCTAACAGAAATTTTAACAGCTGGATCTATGTCGAACAAAAATGATAACAGGCCGAATAAAATCGCTCACTGGCACACAGGCAAATGACAAACAGTGATTAAAACGTAGCAGAAGAAGATTTTCGAAACGTCTGTCCGACAGTCGATTTCTCCTGGGAGTAGAACGAGACTCCACGGGTGCGCTGGAGGGTGGTGGGGTACTGAAGCGCTGACACAGGTAACGTAGGTCAGCAGCAGGGCACAGACGCAGACACATCCGCAGGTGGCACACTACTGTCTGACAAAACAACACAGTCTCATCCCTACTCGTCACATACTGACGATTGGTCATATCCCCTTTGCGTCATCTGTCGGACGCAAAGGGGTACCCCCTCTGCGTCCGACAGTGACGCAAAGGGATTTCCATTCAAATCAGTCAGATGACCCTCTGCCTCTATTTCCGACGCAGAGGGTCATCTGATTTGAACGCAAATCCCTCATCGGTTGATTTCGAAGCAAGGGGGTTAGCCAACGTGCGGTTTGCCTGCGCTGGAAGTTTCGGTTTCAGGTGATGCATTTTGTGTTACAGGTGTTTATCTTGACTGTATATATTTTTTTATTTAGCTGTGGTGTAAGTGGAGTTGGATTATAAACAAACAAATAAATAAATACGAAGACATATTTTCCTTCAGGCAATCATTTATCGTGCATGGTGCATCACTTTGGCCAACACTGAAGCGCTGACACAGGTAACGTAGGTCAGCAGCAGGGCACAGACGCAGACACATCCGCAGGTGGCACACTACTGTCTGACAAAACAACACAGTCTCATCCCTACTTGTCACATACTGCAAGGGGATTAGCCAACGTGCGGTTTGCTTGACTGTATTTTTTTTTATTAGTATTTAGCTAACGAAGTTACTGATTGCTTGACGCACGAAACTAACGCGTTACGTTACACGACAAAAGTAATTAGAGTACTCTAACGAGTTACTTTGTAACGCGTTACTACCCACAACACTGCTTGTCACAGGTGTCTTTTATAGATGTTGACTCCAATTAGGCTACATGTCTGTTCCTAACTACAAAACAATACTAAGTGAGTCATTATTAATCAAAAATAAGAAACGTGTGTGGATATTGCGATTGTTTAACGCATGCTGTGACACTGGCAATGCTTTCTATTTGCAGTTCCCCTATTCTACCACTAGGTGCCGTGCGTAAGCATGGTCAGAGCTGTGCTTATATTCTACACACATTCCTAAGTACAAGTTGATCAATTCCACACTTTGTATAGGAACGATCGTATACACCAATTACACACAACTGAGCATAGGCATTGATAAATGAGGACCCTGGACTCTGCTGGCTCCCAGTTTGGAGGTTACAGGCCTGAGTGCTCCGATTACCACCACAGGAGCCACCATCTTTTCAAGTATCATAGTGTAAATTACTATCCCATCCATCCATTTTCTACCGCTTATCCTGTATTCAGGGTCGCGGGGGGGGGGGGGGGGGCTGGAGCCGATCCCAGCTGTCATTGGGCGAAGGCAGGGTACACCCTGGACAGGACGCCAGTCTATCACAGGGCTGACATGTAGAGACAAACAACCATTCACGCTCACATTCACACCTACGGGCAATTTAGAGTCACCAATGAACCTATCCCCATCCTGCATGTCTTTGGACTGTGGGAGGAAGCCAGAGAACTATTGTGTAATGTTTTTATAATGCATTATAATCAGAATCAGCTTTATTGGCCAAGTAAGTATAAACACACTTTTTGTCGCTCTCATTGCACATACACAGAAATAGACATACAACTAAGACAAGGATAAAAACTGAATAATGGTAAACATGAACATATGAACAACTATGTACAGATATAAATACAAGAATATAAACCATATACAGTATCACTGTTATTCTGCATTACATGCTGATAACTCACTATAAGTGGTTGGTTACTTTAAGTTAGTATTTTACGATTGCTATGACAATAATTTCAATAGTTTTAACAAGTTTCCTAAACTCTTAACACAGTTAGCACAACATCCGTCTGTGTAAGCTGTACAATTAACACATTTCTTGTTGCTTTGACAAAATGCATACAGTTAACACAAATTTAAAATGCTAAACTTCTTTAACACACAAGCTCAACCAAGACCAGAAGAATGGGTTTTTACTGCCAAGTTTACAAATGCTTTCACACAGTATGTCAGAACAGATATCATCATGTTTCTCAGGCTCTAAGCCTGTCTGTACTGTTGTTGTTGTCTTTTACATGGCACTTTCTGCTTTTTGCACTTCTTGTTAGATGCTAACGGCGTTTCGTACTTGTACTCTGCACATTGACAATAAATTAAAAGTGAACAGCTGTTCATATTGTAGATTGAAACACAAATATATGCATGTATGGGTCATTCATATTTGTATTGAATTTCTGCAGCAAAAGAAATAAAATGCACGCATTTACTAAACCAAAAAAACACAAATGTAGAGAGGCTTCAAAAGAAACTGCAGTGCAAAACACAATCTATGATCTCTACAATATACTGTGTATTGAGGGCAGACCTGACAGATAAACAATTCAAACTACAAGCAGTGTCCAGTGTTTCCCCTAGAATTTTTTTCAGGGCCGGTGGTACCCACCGAAAAAACCCTAAACAGACGTGACGCGTGGGATGGTGTATTGGTGCAGTTGGATTAAGTCAGGTGGCACAGCAAGCAGTCTGCAATTCTGCAATTATTATATTTGCATTCAACATTTTTGTTCAACCAGAGTGTATTCAAGGTTTTCAAGGATTCAAGGAGAGAGTGACTTATTAAGGTGCCGGTTGATGGAAATGATCCAAAATTAGGGGCCGGAAAAATATGGCTGGAATATGATGAGCATCACATTAATAGCTACAGATACTGTAAAACACTACAACGACATATGAGTGCATAATGTCTTATTTTATCAAGTAAAATATAAGTTATAGGTTTACTCAACAGCCTGATAGTTCATAGAAATTCAGGTAGAAATATGTTAACTCAGAGTTCACAGCTTATCAAAAACAATCCTTATTTTATCAACATAGGCTGCCTAAGGGCGCGATCAGTAGCGTGCCTCGGCATGATTGTCCCAGGGGGGTCCACCGCGGCTTTGCATTCACACTGCTCCAGCCCAAACGGGCTTTGGCCCGTTAGCCGGTTGTACGTCATCACGTCCTAATACTACACACACATGGCTTGATGTTGTTTCGAAGGAGCGCCGTCTCTGCATATATTCCTATTAAACACTGACTTGACCTGCATCAACGCATGTGCGCACTAGCGGATCTGTGCGAGCAGGCAGCGCGAGCGCAGCCGATTTTGGACGGAGACACACAGCGGCATTTTTATTATAAATGTACCGGTCCGGTCCGGTTCCGGTCCCGCTCACACCACGAGTCTGAAGAGTGCAACAGCTTATCAAAATACAGTGTCAACTTTCCGAGTTTAGAAAGTAGGAAGCGACATCGTGGTGGTTTAACGAGGGGCATCAGAACAACATCAAGCTCATAAAGTAGGCTACACGAAGAAGAACGTAGCGGGAGCGCGCGGCGAGGATTGTTGTGGCCGCGCGTCTCATATGTGGTCCTGGAGTGCCTGCGGTCACATGGCAGTGTCGCGGCCTCCTACCCCTGCTGGGCCGCCTCTTGTGGCGCAAGTTTAGACACAAGCGATCGACATTCAAAGCCATCTATCTCTCACATGCGGTCGTGGAGTGCCTGCGGTCACATGGCAGTATTGCAGCCCCCTACCTGGGCCCGGTTTCCCGATAACAACCACTCTTAGCGCGCTACGAAGGCTCCTACGTTATGACTTACCAAAGTTGTTTACCTCTATAGTCGTGGTTCCCGAACGGTCTCTTAAGAGTCTTCTTAAGAAACACTGCTTACGTTGTTCGTACACGGCGCTGTCCAGAAAGAAAGTGCTGAAATCGATTGCTCAGAGTTTGCCATTACATGCGCATTTCATGCGCAGGTGCATGACAGCACTGTATTATAAAATGTAGGCTATTGCAGTGTTTGCGAATAAAACATTGCTAGAAATCCTTTTAGGCCTAAACATTTATTTAACCATGGTCACACATACTACCATAGCCTATACTGATTTTTTCTTAAAGATATAGAAAATATAGAAACAGCGGAGGAGATTGTGCCAATTACATCCTTAATTGCTGCTCCTGGACGTACTGAGGTCTAAGCGGAAGCTCAGAGGGGAAAGAGCTTTTTCCACTGCCCCCTCACTGTCCATTTTTAAAACACGTCTTAAAACCCACTTTTATTCTTTGGCTTTTAACTCAGCATGAGACTCTTCTCTGGTTTTGAGTGTTCTAGTGTTTTATTACATCTTTACTGTTTTTATTTTATTTTTTTTTCTCTCATATCTTTTTATGATTTATGTTTTATTTATTTTCATGTACAGCACTTTGTCTCAGCTACGGCTGCTTAAAGTGCTTTATAAATAAAGTTGAGTTGAGTTGAGTTAATTACATGCTTAATTCAAACATTCAAACATGCCGTTTCAATTGGCTTCAATTGGCTACAGATGCGAACTTGGAATGAACAATTAAACAACTTAGCCTATCCTGCTATCCTGCATGTCTACACTGATACGCCACCCATCACTTCCTTCCATTAACTGTTAAAACACTATAGAGATGCGTTGTATCGCTGCCATAGTTTTGCCACCGTTCACAACCGTCACCGGCGTCCATTTATGACATTTTAGCCACTAATTGTTTGACGATGTGCCAATTTCCCAAATTGCTTGCAAGATTGTGCATGCCTTGACATTGACTAGGCCTAATGGGCTAATTAAATGACACTGTAATATACCTAGGCTACTTCTGAGGTTGAGGTAAAGCTAAGCCTTGTGATGAAATGCATGCACATGTGCTTGTGTGTTTCCAGCAATTATTTTCTTTGTGAATGACTTAAAAAAACTGGTGAAACAACACTGGCAATGTGCAGTTCCATGCACAACAGGGATTTCTGTGTTACTGTACAGTGGCGGCGACTAGCGTCAGGAGCTGAAACATCACTACGGTAGAGCTAAGAAGGCGCGAAGGGCGCTCCAGACCAACCTTACCAACGTATGACATATGAAAGAGATTCGTAGCAAAGAATGTTTTGGGAAACACACGAAAGTAGGAACTCTAAGTAGGGGTTACGAATGACGTAGTGTTAAGAAGGCTTAAAGAAGGCTTCAGGAAACCGGGCCCTGGGCTGCAGCCGACTCCTCGTGGTGCAAGTTTAGACACAAGCGATCAACATTCAAAGCCATCTATCTCCCTGACAGTTGTCTGAGGTGCATGCATGTGTGGAGCAGATGAGACAATGAATCAAATCATTAACAGGTGTGGAAAGTTTCACGGTTGTCAGATTTTGCTTAGGAAGGTTCCTAACTGAAGAAGTGACCCGGAAGTAAACAAGTGGCCGCCATGATAAGAGCCGTCAGAATTCTCTAAAATACAAACGAAAGGAGCTCCGATGCTTTCTTTCAGAGATCCTTTAGCATAGGATGCAACGGACCTTCCTATATGAAAGGAAAGGAGATTACGCCGACCCACAATTCTTTGCGAGAGCAACATTTAAAGTGCTGCACGTCGGCCGTTCATGAAAACAAACGATATGCCTATTTGCATATTTAACAATTACTTTCATGCAGACATAGAGTAATTGGAATTGTGTTGATACATGTGTGTGGACAGTGATAATAATTGAATGGTATTTTTTATTTATTTCAATCAAAATACAAATGCAGTTTGACAGAAACAAGACTAAAACCACAAATAAATGTAAATACAGCAAACGGTCAAATAGGAAGGAGGAGCTGCTGGACTGAAGCCGGTCTGTGAACCAGCTGCTTATAAAACCAACATGTGGAGAACTGGACGACGCGTTTTTTTGCAGTCCATTATTGTAGTTTCTCCAGCGCAGACGCACGTCAATCACCGGTGCCGATCATCAACTGTCACTCATCAGCGGCCGCGTTATAATGACGTAGCTTAGTGAAAGTCTGATCGGATTCTTTGAGCACCGCGGCCGTCTTTTCCTAAATCCTTTTGAGTCCTCCTATCGCCTTTTCTTAACCCTGTGACGTTTTCCCCAGAAGTCAAGGAATAGGAGTTAGGAATAGGACTTAGGACCTTATTTTTTGACTATTCGACTGCACCCCAGATTTCAGTCACAGAGCTCACACGCATGTCAATAGGCTTGTTCAGGATGGTCTTGGCTTGACTTGACTTATCACGCCGACGAGAGCTGCAGGTGTCTGAGGGGGTGGGCTATAAAAGAGACTGTAGCCAAACGCCGTCAAGTCGGACAACAAGGTCAATGTGACTATGGTGCTCAAGCGATAGAACACAGCAGCAAACCAAAGAGGATTTGTTATATATATATATATATATATATATATATATATATATATATATATATATATATATATATACATATATATACCATGGAAGAGACAGTTAGAGGCCAAGATAAAGGCAACACGGAGAGAAGTTAGCCAGCTTGCTGAACTGCAGAAAGGGAACATGGTGAATAAAGGGGCACCCAGGAAGTACATCTCACTCTCCATACCAGAGGCACTCGAAACTGCCAAACAACGACTAACAGCTCTGGCCACCCGGTTGAAGAGGTACACCAAGGAGGGAGAGGCCAGGAGAATAAACAAGCTGTTCTCCACTGAACCAGCCAAGGTGTACTCTCAGTGGCAGGGAAACAACAACCAGTCAGACCCACCAAGAGCTGAGGTGGAAAAATACTGGAAAGACATATAGGAAAAAGAGGCATCACACAACACCGATGCCCAATGGTTAGTGGACCTAAGAGCTGACCACAGCAACCCCCCAGAACAAGAACCAGTAACCATCTCAATGGCAGACATCCAAGAAAGAGTGTCAAAGATGAAGAGCTGGACAGCACCAGGCCCCGATATGATCCATACGTACTGGCTGAAGAAGCTAACTGCACTCCATGAACGCCTAGCAGCACAGATGAACCAGCTGCTGAGGGATGGGACCCACCCCCACCCAGAGTGGCTAACCCAGGGCAGGACAGTCCTAATCCTGAAAGACCCCCAGGAGGGTCCCATCCCATCCAACTACCGGCCAATTACCTGTCTCTGCACAACATGAAAGGCCCTGTCAGGCATCATTGCTGCAAAGGTGAGTAAGCATATGGCTCAATACATTTAGGTGAGTTAATTCACATACATACATACATACATATACATGATTTGTGGACATTTCGGACAAGAAGTGTCCATGCATGTGAACTGGTCCCCAAAAGAAGCTACCTAAAGCTTATGCTAGGGGGCCATGACAAACACAAAAGAGGGAGTGTGGCCTACATATAATACATTACATACATCTCATTCATACTACAAAAATAGTGGTAGATCTCAGATCAGTTCACAGTTACAAAATATGATTACTAGTTATTGTAATTGAAGGATGATATATGTCATCACAAAGACATATACGAGCTTAACAATTGTTTCTTGAGGTTATGTTTAAAAGTTAAAAAAGAGCTTGAGATTTTCAAACTTCCATCAAGCCTGTTGCAGATCTGTGGTCCCTGGCACACTACACTCATGCCAGTGCGTTTTAATCTCCGTTTTTTCCCTGTAATGATGTGCGTGTTTCTGGTATGGTGGGCGTGCTGGGGATAACAGATCAGAACAAGCTCACATAGTCTACTATTTAAGCCAGAGACAACCTGATACATAGTGCAGGCATTGTGAAAGATGTTATATTCAGTGAGTCTTAAAAGACCGTAGCTAGCAAAAATAGGACGGGTTGGGACATTGAAATCAGACCATGATATAGCGCAGATTTTTTTTTTTTTTTAGAATTTCTAGTTTTTTTAGATGACTGGGGTAGGTGTTACACCATATTACATTGCAGTAGTTTAAGTGAGGTTCAAAGAGAGTTTTGTATAGAATAAGTAGTGTTGGGTGAGGAAGCAGGTGTCTCAGCTTAAAGAACAGACCAACATATTTTGATAGTTGTTTCACAAGGTGGTCAATATGGTATTTAAAGTTTAGGCAGTCATCTATGAAAACCCCAAAGAATTTAGTCGTCTTCACTCTCTTTAGCTCCTCTCCATTAATTTTGATCTGAAAGTTAAGGTCCTCGATGTTATGTTGTTTTTTAGTGGGACAAAATACTATATAGTTAGTTTAACTAATGTTCAGGGACAGTTTGTTTGCTTTGAACCAGTGATCCACATTCTGAAGCTCTTTGTTGAGCAGTTCTTGAAGTACAGATTTATTTTTGTGTGATAAGAACAGGTTTGTGTCGTCGGCAAAGATTACTTTGTGGAGGGTCTTTGACGAATTTTCCAGATCATTTATGTAGATAATGAAGAGGAGCGGACCCAATATGGAACCTTGTGGGACCCCATATTTGATGTGTTTATATTGTGATGTCTGTTCGTGGATAGTTACATATTGCTGCCTCTGATGCAGATAGCTCTTGAACCAGTTCAGTGATTGACCTCTAATTCCATAATGGTGCAATTTGTGCAGTAAAATGGTGAAATTGATAGTATCGAAAGCCTTTGAAAGGTCTAGGAATACGCCGATACCATATTCCCCCTTGTCAATGGCATCATTGGTCTTTTCAATAAGGTCAAGAATCGCCATGCTGGTGGTATGCTTTTTTCTGAAGCCATACTGGGATGGGCTGAGTATATTCAATTTATTGAGGTACTTATTAAGTCTATTGTAAACCACCCTTTCCAATATTTTGGAAAGTGTGGGTAGGATGGATATGGGACGATAATTTGTTGTGTCATTTTTATCACCAGATTTGAAAATTGGAATTATTTTTGCAATTTTTGTCATTTTGGGTTCCTGTGAGCAGTGAGAGATTAATACAGTGTGCAAGTGGTTCGATGATTTCTTTGGCGATGCTTTTTTGTATTTTGCTGCTAATCTCATCCTCTCCAGAAGAGTTAGAACTCTTCAGGGCCATTATGATATTATATAGTTCAATGCCGTCTGTAGGCTTCAGAAAGAAGGAGTTTGGATAGTTGCCTGACATGTATTGTTTGTGGGAGACACCATGTGGTTGAGTAATCTTTTTTGAGAGATTGGCACCTACAGATACAAAGTAATTATTAAATTAATTTGCAAGATCAGCATTATTTGTTTTAACTGTGTCTGGGAGCACAGTGTCTTTATGGCCCCTATTCATGACACTGTTCAACACTTTCCATGATTTCTTACAGTCTCCCTGTGAAGCCTTTATGAGTTCAGAATAATGACTACTTTTACTTTTTCTGATTGTGTGTGTAAGTTTATTCTTGTAAATGTTGTATTTGGTTTTATTCTCAATATTTGGCTTTTTAACATATATTTGGTATAGTTTATTTTTCTGTTTAATGGAGTTAGAGATTCCCCTTGTTAGCCAGGGTTTGTGTTCTTCCCTACTGCGTGTGACAATCTTACTAGGAATGGAACAGCGAATAGAATCTGTTATTTCATTTACCAGGCAATCATATGCAGTGTCTGGATCGCAGCAGAGGTAGACAGTGTTCCATACTTTAGCTTGTAGGCTTACATTCAGTTGGTACAGTGTTCTCTCATTTACTACTTTGGTTTTTACTGGGTGACATGAAGGTAAACATTTGTAGTCAAGCTTAAAATACAAAATAATTGGGTAATGATCAGATATATCGGAGAGTAAAGCTCCTGATTCAAGCTTGACGTTTCGTATATTTGTGATGATGTTGTCTATGATAGTTCTAGAAGTATTTGTGACTCTAGTAAAGATGTTTATGGTTGGAAAGAAAGAGGAGGAGTGTAGTGTGTTTATGAAGTCGTTCTTGGCTGCATCTTCCTTGGAGACGTCTATATTGAAGTCTCCGAGGAGGACGCAGTCTTTGTTTGTTCTATTTAAATGTAGTAGAACTTCTTCTAGTTTAGTGTTAGGTCTGAGTCTGGGGGGCGGTAAATTACACCTACAATAATGTTTTTTCCTTTCTCGTTTTTTATCTCAATAAAAAGCGAGTCTGTGTGATTGTCATTGACAGCGAGATTGCAGACCTTGGCATGCATATTAGAACGTACATAGAGGCATACCCCACCACCAGGTCTGCTGAGTCTATTCTTATGATGTAGTTTGTAGGCATCGAGGTTCAAGGCATCTATGTACGATTTTTCATTTAGCCATGTCTCACTACAACCAATTATGTTGAAGCAGCATTCAGTATTTGAGAGTAGAGAGGCAAGTTCATCATGATGTTTATTCAAGCTTCTTATATTTAGGTGTAGAAGTGAAAAGTTATTTACCGTATTCAGACATTTTACATGTTCAGGATCATAGTATTTACAGGTTATGTTATTGGCAACATCAATACAGTAGTGTATGTCATCTCCATCATATGTCAAGTCATTAAATCCCATGTGAGATTAAAGAAATGCATTTTACTGGGATCTCCCAAAGACAGACAAGCACGCACACACACATGCATGCACACACACACACACACACACACACACACACACACACACACACACACACACACACGCACACACACACATACAAGGCCACACATAAAACAGGCATACATGACAAACAGTAGGGCAAGGCCTCTTTACGGGAGGCCTTATATTAACAAAACGTGACAAAAATAAAGAAGTGCATTCCAAAAGCGCCCACTCGTCATTAAATCGTTAAAATAATTAATTGGCTTGGTGAAATAAAACGCAATCTCCAGTGAGGAGAGGATCCAATACAAACAAAATATAGTCAGAGGCATACCAGTCTAATCTTCCACATATAGGCTACTTTGATTAACGAAAAATAGGAATAGTTTAAAGAGTTCAGTTTCATTAGGCACCCTTTGCGGGAGAGATCGAGGCAGTGTTATTATTCCATGATGTTAGATAGAATAGTCTCTTCCCATTTCAAAGTTCGCTCACAAAAGTTAAACAATCCAGACAGAGGGGCCTACCTTTCCAGCAAAGCCGGTGGGTCAGTTCTTTTGAGGTAGTCGTTCCCTTCAGTTCAACTGGTGGAATTATTAAGGGATAATCCAAGGCATGTAAAACGGCTCCATCGTAAAAAAAAAAAAAAAGACAAATAACTGGAGCTTCCAGACAAGTGATAGAAGAGAGTGATGTTTTAGTCGAATAAACTAGCCCTCGAGTGTGACCAGGTATTCTCGTGCATCAGCTGGGCTTCTAAATGAGCGGCGATCTTCTTCGTGTGTCAGGCAGAGAGTTGCGGGGAATTTCATGTTGAATCTGATATTCTTTCTGATCAACGCCTCGCACACTTTATTGAAACCCTGTCGTTGTTCTCGGACAGCTGGGGATAGGTCTTGGTAGATGGACAGCTTCTTATTCTCTAACGTCAGTGACCCCTTGGCTTTCACAGCACGCATTATCTTGTCTTTGTCGCTGGAATTGTGGAGTTTTAGGATCATCACTCGCAGTCTATCTTCCTGCTTGGGTCCGACCCGGTGAGTCCGATCAATCTTCACCCTGCCCTTGTTAGTCTGGAGGCCCAGTAGTTTCGGGAGCATAGATTCAAGGAATATTTTCGGATCAGTCCCTTCAATTCCTTCTTTCAGGTTCAGGATTTTGAGATTGTCCCGACGGCTCCGACTTTCCATGTCAATCGCTTTATCATTTGCTGTTTTCAGCTGTGTTTCCATTTCAGCTACTTTAGTTTGGAGTATCTTAACGGAGTCTTCCACGGTCGATACCCGATCTTCTGCCGATTTAAGTCTCTGTTCGTTTTGTTCCATCATAGTTGTGAGTTTATCGGTGATTTTCTTTAGCTTATCGTCCATTAGTGTGGAAATAACTTCAGTTAATTCGGCAATAAGAGCAGCGTTGCCAGCCTTCGGCGTCCCCATACCTGCGTGTTCTTGGAGCGACGCGGAGACTTTACCTTTTAACTTTTTATTCTCTCCTCTAGTGATTTTAGGAGCGTCCATAAACTGCATGGGATCACTTTATATTTTGACTAGCCCATGCTAAATGCCAGCTAAATATAATTTAAAGCGCAGTTTTGTTCAACAGACGAGCAGGTGCTTCAGACGTGTTCACCTAGTCCGCCATCATCAGTCATGCTTTCTGAGCGAGGCACAGAAAGGAATTGGCAGTAAAACCAGAGGAGCCAAGCACCAGCTACTGGTTGATAGAACAGTCGCCCGAGACTGTAAGAAGAGACAAACCAACCTGTGCACTGCCTGGATTGACTACAAGAAAGCCTACGACTCAATGCTGCACACATGGATACTGGAATGTCTGGAACTGTATAAGATCAACAGGAACCTAAGGGCCTTCATCCAGAACTCGATGGAAATGTGGAAGAGAACCCTAGAGGCCAATTCAAAGCCGATTGCCCAAGTCAACATCAAGTGCGGCATATACCAGGGAGATGCACTATCACCACTGCTGTTCTGCATAGGCCTGAATCCCCTCAGTCAGATCATCACAAAGAGTGGCTACGGGTACCGATTCCGTAGTGGGGCAACAATCAGCCACCTGCTTTACATGGATGACATCAAGCTGTACGCCAGGAACAAGCAAGAAATAGAGTCACTGATCCACACCACCAGGATCTACAGCGATGACACAGGGATGTCATTCGGATTGGACAAGTGTGGCCGGATGATCTCAAAGAGAGGCAAGATGATCAGGACTGAGGGGATCGTCCTACCAGAGGGCAACATAGGTGATATCCAAGACAGCTACAAGTACCTTGGCATCCCACAGGCTAATGGAAACCATGAAGAGGCCACAAGGAAATCAACCTCAGCCAAATACCTCCAGAAAGTAAGGCAGGTCCTGAAAAGTCAGCTGAATGAACAAGATACCCTGCTGGTATCATAAGCTGGCCAAAGGAGGAGATAGAAGCCACAGATATCAGGACTAGAAAGTTCCACCCCAAGTCCAGCACCCTGAGGCTATATACTAAGCGGAAAGAGGGAGGCCGAGGGCTAGTGAGCGTCAAGGCCACGGTCCAGGATGAAACATCGAAAATTCGAAATTACATCTGTTGTGGAAAAATGAATCTGCCCAATAAAGATCAACAACCAGGATCAGCTTTTTCTCCAAGGTTTATTCCACTAAGTATTCTCATCTGCAGAAGAAAGTACTGTTCACCCCTGCCTTCTGATGCAAAGGTTCAGAATCAGCAGGAACGACCCTGAGTCTAACAACAATCTCCCTTTTAAGGAGGAGGAACCATGGACAAAGGACGGATCATGTCCTATCTTACAAAGACAAGATGTACAGGCAAGGTCAAGATTTACAGAACACAGGCGTCATAGTCCTGAAATTATCTTATGTCAATGTGGCACTCATGTTCATATCATCTACAAACAGGCATTCATTTTCGTCATAGCATAACAGTCAGATGAGGAGATGCGGATCGACGTCTGGCCTGACAAATATTCTGATTATAAATTACAAACATCCAAAATTCCCATTACACATCGAAAAAATGGCCCCGCAGGATGAACCGCTAAGTGAATGTCTCAGGCAGCAGAACCCTGATGAGAGTGCAGAGGATGAGGAGCAGACAACCTGGAGGGACAAGCCCCTACATGGCATGTACCACCGTCAGATAGAGGAAGTGGCTGATATCAAGAAATCCTACCAGTGGCTGGAAAATGCAGGACTGACAGACAGCACAGAGGCACTAATCATGGCAGCACAAGAACAGGCCATAAGCACAAGAGCCATAGAGGCCAGGATCTACCAAAGCAGATCAGACCCAAGATGCAGACTGTGCAAAGAAGCCCCTGAGACAGTCCAGCACATAGTAGCAGGGTGTAAGATGCTAGCTGGATCAGCGTACATGGAGAGGCACAACCAAGTGGCTGGGATAGTACACAGGAATATCTGCAACCAGTATGGAATAGAAGTACCCAAATCCCAATGGGCCATACCACAGAAGGTGACTGAGAACAACAGGGCCAAGGTTCTGTGGGACTTCAGTTTCCAGACTGACAAACAGCTCCTGACTAACCAACCGGACATAGTGGTGGTGGGCAAAGAGCAGAAGACAGTGGTGGTGATAGATGTGGCGATCCCAGCTGACGCCAACATCAGGAAGAAGGAACATGAGAAAATTGAGAAGTACCAAGGGTTGAAAGAGCAGCTGGAACAGATGTGGAAGGTCAAGGCTAGCGTGGTCCCCGTGGTAGTGGGGGCACTCGGGGCAGTAACCCCCAAACTGGGAGAGTGGGTCCAACAGATCCCAGGAACAACATCTAAAGCCTCAGTCCAGAAGAGTGCAGTCCTAGGAACAGCCAAGATACTGTGCAGAACCCTCAAACTCCCAGGCCTCTGGTAGAGGACCCGAGCTTGAGGATGACACAGATACCACCCCACCAGGGGTGAGAAGGAGATTTATATATATATATATATATATATATATATATATATATACACACACACACACGCACACACGCAAGGCAACATGGAAGACATACTTTTTTTCAGTATTATTGTATTATAATTCTGTTTGTATTAACCACACCTCACATCATATAAAAAGGCCTACTCACAGCACAATACACAGAACTTTAGATCAAGCCATAAGATCAAAGCGACCAAAATAAAAAGGCAAATCTTTTCACTACAATTCAATTAAATTTTATTTATAGTGTCAAATCACAACAGTCATCTCAGGACACTTAACACATTGAGCAGGACTAGAATACGCTCAAAATTTCAAGAGTCAACACAATTTCAAAGTCCCAACATCACCCAGGGGCAAGCAATACAGCGACAGTGGCGAGAAAAAACTGCCTTAATAGGCTTTTAGGCAGAAATCTCATGCAGCCCAGGCCCTTGGGTTCCAACGCATTTGGTGTTGGTAGTATGGTAGTAGTAGCATTAACAGTAGTGGTGGTATTAACAGAAGCAATAGTATCAACATTAGTAGTCCATGACAGTAGGCACAGCCACGCCGAGATGGATCCATCCCAACCACGTCGCCATAGACCAGAAAGCAGGAGTAGTCACACAGCGGGCAGGTGGAGCTACAATGTGGTGTTTCCAGCATCAGGCCAGTTAGCAGTCTGCATCGGTCAGGACCTCAGTGGACTCTGCTGGACCAGAAAGCATAGCCAGACTCCCGGGAGTGATCCCGGGAGTAGTCAAGTTAGTGACAGTAGAGATGCCGATTTTAGTCAATTACTTTAATTAAAAATACTGGCGGTAAGAGGCAAACAAGACCACAACATCGGTGCAGTCCGGATCAGGTTCCACCACGGTCCAGGGAGACCTGCTAGGCAAGAGAGCACAGGGACTCCGGGGGAACATACACAGAGAGAGCGCGAGAGAGAGAGAGAGAAAGAGGCTCAGTGTGCCACTATAATCCCCCAGCAGTCTAGGCCTATAGCAGCTTAACCAAGAGCTGGCTCAGGGCAAACCTGAGCCAGCCCTAGCTATAAGCGGTGTCAAAGAGAAAGGTTTTAAGCCTACTCTTAAATGTGGGAACAGTGTCTGCCTCACGAACCAGAACCGGAAGACGGTTCCACAGAAGAGGAGCTTGATGGCTGAAAGCTCTGGCCCCTGTTCTAATTTTGGAGACTTTAGGAACTACAAGTAACCCTTTATTCTGAGAGCGAAGTGCTCTAGCAGGACAGTAGGGTTTAATGAGCCCTTTAAGATATGATGGTGCCTGACCATTAAGAGCCTTGTAAGTGAGGAGAAGGATTTTAAATTATATTCTGGATTTTACTGGCAGCCAGTGCAGAGAAGCTAATACAGGAGAAATGTGATCCCTTCTTCTGGTTTTAGTCAGAACACGAGCTGCAGCATTCTAGACCAGCTGGAGAGATTTAAGAGATTTATTAGAGCAGCCTGATAATAAAGAATTACAATAGTCCAGCCTTGAGGTAACAAATGCATGGACGAGTTTTTCTGCATCTTTTTGAGACAGCATTGGCCTAATTTTAGTAATGTTACGCAGGTGAAAGTAGGCTGTCCTCGTGGTTTGTTTAATATGCGAGTCAAAGGACAGGTCCTGATCAAAGATAACTCCAAGGTTTCTTACAGTAGTATTTGAGGCGATGGCAATCCCATCAATAGTCGCTATATCTTTAGACAGCGAGCTTCGGAGGAGTTTAGGCCCAAGTACAATAACTTCCGTTTTATCGGAGTTTAACATCAGGAAATTGCAGGTCATCCAGGATTTTATGTCATCCACACATGCCTGGAGTTTAACTAGCTGATTGGTTTCTTCAGGCTTGATCGATAGATATAACTGAGTATCATCAGCATAACAATGGAAGTTTATAGAGTGTCCTCTAATAATGTTGCCTAAAGGAAGCATATATAAGTTGAAAAGAATTGGTCCGAGCACAGAACCTTGAGGAACACCGTATTTAACTTCAGTGTGCCTGGAGGATTTTTCATTGACATGCACAAACTGAGATCGATTGGATAAATAGGACTTAAACCAGCTTAATGCGGTTCCTTTGATGCCAATTAATTTTTCCAGTCTACATATTAGAATCTCATGGTTAATGGTGTCAAATGCAGCACTAAGATCTAGCAGAACAAGTACAGAAACCAGTCCTTTGTCAGAAGCAATAAGAAGGTCATTTGTAATTTTTACCAGAGCTGTCTCTGTACTATGATGTACTCTAAATCCTGACTGGAAATCCTCAAGTAGACTGTTATTGTTGAGAAAGTCACACAGCTGATTGGCGACTACTTTCTCAAGGATCTTAGAGAGAAAAGGAAGATTTGATATTGGTCTGTAGTTTGATAAAACCCCTGGATCTAGAGTAGGCTTCTTAAGAAGAGGTTTAATTACAGCTACTTTAAATGACTGTGGCACATAGCCTGTTAATAAAGACACATTGATCATATCTAATAGCGACGCGCTAACTAAGGGTAAGACTTCTTTCAGTAGCCTGGTTGGTATCGGGTCTAGGAGACAGGTTGAAGGTTTAGAAGAAGAGATCATTGACGTTAGTTGGTTTAGGTTGATTGGAGAAAAGCAGTCTAAATATATATCAGGTCTTAATGCTAGTTCTAAAACTCTTACTACTAAGATCTCTAGGAATGCATGGCTCAGTAGAGCTGTGACTCTTTGTCAGCCTGGCTACAGTACTGAAAAGAAATCTAGGGTTGTTTTTATTTTCCTCTATTAAAGATGAGTAGTAGGCTGCTCTGGCATTACAGAGAGCCTTCTTATATATTTTAAGACAGTCCTGCCAAACTAGGCGGGATTCTTCCAGTTTGGTGGAGCGCCAGATGGTTTCAAGTTTACGCAGTTTTTGTTTTAATTTACGAGTTTGGGAGTTATACCAGGGAGCTAACTTCCTATGCTTTATAGTTTTCAGTTTTAGCGGAGCAACAGAGTCGAGAGTCGTTCGCAGTAGGCTTCCAGATTCATCTATAAGAGAATCGATCTGGGAGGGACTAAGATTAACATAAAAGTCCTCCGTTTCATTAAGACATGGAAGGGAACTCAAGACTGGCGGAATTACTTCCTTAAACTTAGCTACTGCTCTATCCGATAGACACCGAGAGTAGTAGCTTTTTCCTAGAGGAGCGAAGTCCAGCAGCAATATTTCAAAGGTTATCAAGTAATGGTCAGATAAAGAAGAATTTTGAGGAAAGATTATTAAGTTTTCGATTTCAACGCCATAAGATAAGACGAGGTCGAGAGTGTGGCTACGACAGTGAGTTGGTTTCTGTACACTCTGACTGAAGCCAATAGAATCTATTAAGGAAGTAAATGCTACACTAAGGCTGTCATTTACAACGTCCACATGGACATTAAAATCCCCCACAATAATTACTTTATCTGATTTAAGGACTAAACTTGATAGCAACTCAGAGAATTTAGATAGGAATTCAGAGTATGGACCAGGAGCACGATACACAATAACAAACAGAATTGGCTGCATTGTTTTCCAGTTTGGGTGCGAAAGGCTGAGAATCAGACTCTCAAATGAGTTATAGTTTAGTTTTGGCTTAGGATTGATTGACAGGCTTGAATCAAAAATGGCTGCAACTCCTCCTCCACATCTGCTGCCTCGAGATATATGAGTATTAATATGGCTGGGAGGACTAGCTTCGTTTAAGCAAACATAGTCTTCATCACGCAGCCAGGTTTCAGTCAGGCAGAATAAATCAATATGATTATCTGATATTAAGTCGTTGACTAATACTGCTTTGGATGAGAGAGATCTAATGTTTAAGAGTCCACATTTAATTCTCTTATTTTGTTTTACTACATCGGAAGTTCTAATTTTTATTAGGTTTTCATGTGAAATCTCTCTTCTGTTTGACCTAATTAATTTGGTTGGTCGGGGGACAGACACCGTTCTTATGTGGTTTTGGGTGGGTGACTGCTCTAAAGGAGGCGCAGAGAAGTGTGTAAGACTGCAACTCTGCTTCCTGGTCTCAACACTGGTTTGTCATGTTCTAGGACTACCAATGAGATCAGCGATGTTTCTAGATAGGAGAGCAGCTCCATCCAAAGTGGGGTGGATGCCATCTCTCCTGATCAGACCAGGTTTTCCCCAGAAAGGCTGCCAATTATTAACGAAGCCCACATCATTATCTGGACACCACCTCGACAGCCAGCGGTGGAAAGATGACATGCGGCTATACGTCATCACTAGTAAAGTTTGGCAGGGGACCAGAGAAAACTACGGAGTCCGACATCGTTTTTGCATATTCGCACACCGAGCCAACATTAATTTTAGTGACCTCCGATTGGCGTAATCGGGTGTCATTAACGCCGACGTGAATAACAATCTTACTGTATTTACGTTTATCCTTAGCCAGCAGGTTCAATTGAGCTTCGATGTCGCCCGCTCTGGCCCCTGGGACACATTTGACTATGGTCGCTGGTGTCGCTATTTTCACGTGTCTCACTATGGAGCTACCAATGACCAGAGTTGGCTTCTCAGCGGGTGTGTCGCTGAGTGGGGAACAGTAGACACTTTTATACCGTCACACGGTATAATACCGTCATACCGCCCAACCCTACTTACCTATAGCACTCTGATCGTAGCACTGTTGCTCTTGAAGTACTACTTTACTCAGATGAGGACCTAACACTTGTTCTATTTTTAGCTCTTTCTTTATCGGCAATGATACGTTGTGGTTTCTTTGTTTCCTTCTTTTGACAAATGTACTTATTGTAAGTCGCTTTAGACAAAAGCGTTTGCTAAATGACCTAAATGTAAATATAAATAAGAACTTGGTCAAATCAAGCAACAAGCAAAACTGTCATTGGAAGTAAAATAGTAGAACTGTAGAACAATTAGAATAAAGTTGATGTAGACCAACACAAAAACAACAACTATAATTAAGCCTCTCAACTAGGTCTAAGACTTAGGAATAGGGTGGATTGCACTAATGTGGGACACTGCCTAATGTGGGACACCTAAGCTCCAGTGGGTGTGGCTCTTCCCCCAAGAAATGAATGTTAGTGAAACTATGGGAACACCAAAGCTGTAGTGTCATGTGATCAAAATCATTTAACCTGTGAACTGTCCAGCCAATCAGAGAGAAGATGGCGGCAGGTAGCAGCAGGGTGGCAGGTACTGCTGTTGCCTCACCTCCCTTAAACTACACTGGGGGACCGCTAGATTATCATAAATGGCATGGAACCTGGGCGCCTTGGCCTCACTACAACAGTATCCGAACCAAAAGGATTTCTCGCCTAATCATCCTGGTGCTGTACCTGTTCTTTCTGCTGGGTACGCAAATGTGGGGAAGCTGGCGTTCTGCTCGTAAGCGCGAGACCCTGATTGCGAGCTCATCTGGAACACCTGCCGTCGGCCTCCCGCTGGATTCCTGGAGCCAGTATGCCATATTCTCCAAAGTGCTGGATAATGGCCGAGCGCGGTGGGTGCAGCGTGAGCGGCATCGACACTCAACAGTCTCTGCGTCGACAAGGCGAGACCCAGCCGTCATTTTTTGCGTGATCCTGCTTCTATGCGGGGATGTCCATTTAAATCCTGGACCGATGACTCTGGACGCTTGCCAATCAGCTGATCCCGAACCTCCTCAGCCGGCTGTTGCTCTCACCGGCGTAGGACTTCGAGGTAACACTCCAGCAAACATCATGTCTGATTGCAATATTGGTCAAATGCTGACAACTCCAGCCGCGAGCAGATTTATCCCAACTAAATCCACACAAGCCATCTCGTGCCTAAAGGGGCTCACACACCGGACCGAAAATCGGCGTCTTTGAGAGAGTCGGCGCCCGTGACATGAGTCTACTTGGTGTGGTCGCTCGAATCAGCCCACGTCGGCGTTCATTTCAGCCGATTCAAATGTGTAATCCGCCATTCGAGTCGGTCATTCTTTTACCATTCTGATTGGTGGAGGCTAGCAGCTTGACTAGCGAATCAGTGAAGCCCGGAAGTGACGATGGTAAACATACCAGATAAACACTGGAATCGAAGAAGATGTCGACACACACTCTCAACGCATTGTTTTGGCATCGCTTGACTGTTTTTCTTCGTTTGAATAATGTGGACTGAAGCGCTTGAGCAACAATTTATCGCCATGGTGGAGGATAGACCGTCGCTGTTTGTGGTCGCTGGCAAGACCTATTCCAACAAGCAGGTCAAAACGGAAAGCTGGCGCCAGATATCAGAGGCGTTGAATCTACCGGGTAAGATCTGTATTTGTATACAAATATCGCATTTGTATGTAGCCTACATCCCACATTAGTACGATGTGTAGGGGCAAAGGGCAACGTTTGCAGCTTCGAAACATTACCTTTCTTTTGATCGAAATAGCCTGTGAGCTAGCTGCTAACCAATGTGTAGCCCACTCTCGCGTTTGACCATCGGATTCCTCAGACATAGGATGTGCCTGCTATTTACTTTTTTTGACCTGTGTATTTGCAGGCTTTTGTAAGTGTTATTGTGTAGGTTGATACTTTGTGTTGAGGCAAGACCAGAATTTAATTCAACTCTAAACTGTATAAACTTTTCAGTGAAAGAGCTGAGGAAGAAATGGGACTCCCTCCGAACCCAGTTCACCTGCTACAAAAAGCTCCCTCCATCAGGAAGTGGAGCTTCAGAGAAGACGCCCAGACAGATATGGGTTTTACGAAGGATGCAGTTCCTCGAGCCACACATGCAGAGGAGAGAAAGCAGATCAAACCTCACTCAGGTAACTTTGGCTCTCCCGTTGTTGAATAGTACTCATTTGTCGTCTGTGTCGTCACTGACACTAGTACCAGTAGGCCTACAGGCGCCAGGTTCGATGACCAGGACCAGAGTGAACGCGAGGAGGATCAGACCTCATCAATCGAATCACCATTGGCCGAATCAACCGTGTGTGAAGAGACCATCCACCAAGAGACACAGTCCCGAGCAGGGCCTTCTTCTAAGCGTAGAAGGTCTTCTCCCCAGTCCCCAGATAACACAGACCTCTTGCGCATAATAGGGGCTGCACTCACGAGGAAAGCAGAGACGAGGGCGGATGATGCCGTCACAGCGACCCTCAAAATCCTTGAGGTTAAGCTAAGGCAGGCGCCACCAGAACTCTTGGCGAGCCTTGAGCATGAAATGCTCAACGTCATTTATAATATCACCACAAAGCACAACCAGGAATGCACTCACTTGGGAGAACTGGGTCCTTGAGGCTTTTTTATTTGATATTGTACTTTACTTACTTATATTTATACATTGTCTTGAGCTTTTGTAGTTTGTTATTGCTTGCCTTTTATATTCTATACATGTTATACTTTTGCATGTTGTACTTAACTTTATTTATATTTATACTTTAAGCTTTTGTATTTTGATATTGCATGCCTTTTGTATTTTATACTTTATACTTCTTACAATAAAACATGTCTTTGAAAAAGCAAATCTCCCTGCATTTTCATATCCACTGCAACCCCATTTCAACATTGTCTCCACATTCCATTAATTCCATGATCTCCTTCCCAAATAACAACTATTCAGCAATAATGTCTAGCTATTCTCATTGTAATGTCTATCTATTTGGTCGTCTGGTCCTCCATTCATTCCATGATCTCCTTCCCGCATAACTATTCAGCAATAATGTCTAGCTATTCTAATTGTAATGTCTATCTATTACAAGTGAAGACCGCTAGCTTGGTCGTCTGGTCCTCTATTCAACCCATGATCTCCTTCCCCAATAACAACTATTCAGCAATAATGTCTAGCTATTCTAATTGTAATGTCTATCTATTACAAGTGAAGACCGCTAGCTTGGTCGTCTGGTCCTCTATTCAACCCATGATCTCCTTCCCCAATAACAACTATTCAGCAATAATGTCTAGCTATTCTAATTGTAATGTCTATCTATTACAAGTGAAGACCGCTAGCTTGGTCGTCTGGTCCTCTATTCAACCCATGATCTCCTTCCCCAATAACAACTATTCAGCAATAATGTCTTGCTATTCTCATTGTAATGTTTATCACCTTCACCCTATTTCAACATAGACTAGAAGTGAATAGAGGTATGACAAGGTATTTCACACTAATATTGTCTTATATAATAGACCATGGACTGCTCCTTTTGCATGTGAGCCAGTCACAAATGCTGATTTGATGATGCTACATGAGTCAATTATGATTGATATGATTTTTATTCATCTTTCAGAATAATCACAGCACGCAGCACACAAACAGCACACAGTCAATCTGTCCTGTATCATGTCCCATTGAAAAGGCCACAGTTGACATTATATTTACAATATTTACAATAACCACAGTATATCCACAGTATATACCACAGTTGAAACCCAACACAGTCAATCTGTCCTATATCTTGTCCCACTGAAAAGGCACTGCACCATGTTCAGACATAAAATGTGTACATAGCCCATCCCTAATCTGTTTGGCTCTTGCTGCTGTATTCGTGGTCTGTGGCAAGTGGGCTTGTTGTAGGGCAGGGTCTTGCCGCCATCTTCCTGGAAAAATGCCTCCATCTGGTCCTTCCCGGTCTAGAATGTCTGCCATGTATGCAGCTCTGCTCTCACTCCGTAGGAAGTTATGCAGAGCACAACAAGCCAGGACAATGTACTCCACTTTGACCATGTCTCTTATGTTGATGGTGGTAAGCAAGACACGGAAGTGCTCGGCCATAATTCCAAATGCATTTTCTACAACCCTCCGCGCTCGCGACAGCCTGTAGTTGAAGATTCGCTGATCTACACTGAGACCGCGGTTTGCATATGGTTTCATCAGGTAGTCTTTCAGCGGAAACGCTTCATCTGCCACAATACAGTATGGAGACAGCTTGTCAGAACCGGGAAGTGGTGCAGGGGGAGGGATGTTTGTGGTTTTGTTTACCAGGGCTTCTGCTAAGGTGCAACCACGAAACACTCCACCATCGGAAACTCTTCCATTACAACCAACATCCACATACAGAAATCTGTAATTGCTGTCGACCAGTGCCATCAGGACAATGGAGAAGTTGTGCTTGTAGTTGTAGTATGTGGAACCAGACCTTGGTGGGGGGCGAATATTTACATGTTTCCCATCCAGAGCACCCAGGCAATTTGGGAAGTTCCACTCCGACATGAATCCACTGGCAACCTGCTGCCACTCATCAGCTGTGTCTGGGCACTGAAAACAAGAAAAATAACAACAGTGAATACCAAAGGCTGATGTGTTTATCTGGTTTGAAAAACGTCCGGACAAACGACAATATGCATATTTGCACAGCATTAGGCTACCGTGTCTGATGTCGACGTAAAATAAAATCGCACATACCTTCATATATTTCTCTCTTAAGACCTGGTAGATGGCTTCACAGGTTTCAGGGACGAATTCCGTGATTGTAGAGTGACCCATTCGAAACTGATAAGAAAGACTCTTGAAGCTTTCTCCTGCAATTACAAACGAACACATTGCTTGGTTAATTATACGGAAGTATAATAAAGTATAATGTCCTGTTCAGGTGCCGAGAAAGGACCCGAACTAAAAAAGTAATACAAACAGCTTATCTTACCTGTTGCGAGGAAACGCAGTGTGACCATCAGACGTTCACCGACAGATATACAATCACGGTAGTTGGTGTTGCATCGCTGGATAATCGGTCGGACAAGTTCTTCCAGCATGTGGAACTTATCAGGAAAGAGCCGAGCGAAATTTCTGAAATCACCTGGCTCGTCCATCTCCAGTTCCCGACACAAATTTGGATAAACTCCTTGGGCTGCTCGCTGTTGTATCCACGGCTTCACCCACTTAGTGCGCCTAACTGTTCTCTTTCTTTTTCGCTTACGACTGTCTTCTTCCATAAGAATAAGTGCGAGAGCTGACAAGGCCAGTGTCTCCGTATCGACATCATCCAACATTTTAGATTTTTCCGTTCAGAGAGTAATCAAAACTACAGTCTACAACCTCACTCTGCTGACAACAGTGACTGGTGAGGACAGCGTGCTCTGTGTTATGGTCTAGGGAGGACCGCCTACTTCCGGTTTTCGTGTTTTTTGGCCCACAATACAGATTAGCGCCGCCTGTTGTTTTGGAGACATTCCATCTCGCGCAAGCGCGGAACGGTATGGCGTCGGCTGTAATTCCGTAGGTGTGAACCGCCCATGTCGTTGTTCGAGTCGGCCATATTAAGTAGCCGACGCCGAATTTACCGACGCAAGTCGGGCAGTTCTTCCGGTGTGGACACAGCTTTAAACAACAGCAGATGAAACTGTTCCAGACTGTCAATCATGCACGCGTGTTGTGGGACACGAAAACGAAACCGAAAGGCATTTTTGGTGGACATTTAAATATACGAAGTATCATCTCAAAGACCGAACAACTTGAACATTTACTGACGGACTCTAACATCGACTACCTATGCCTCACAGAGACTTGGTTAACCCCTAAAATCCCCTCATCTGTCCTCACTGTCCCAGGATATAATGTGTACAGACGGGATAGAAGTAAAGGAAAAGGGGGAGGTGTTCTCATATACGTGAAAGACAGTATTCAAAGCCAACAAATCGCTATTCCTGAAAATACCTTGGAATGCGTGGGGGTGAAAATTACTTTATCCCCTCAGATGTCCTTCACTGTTTTTGCAGTTTATCGCCCCCCCACTGCCACAACTGATTTCTTTGATTGTTTAAATGTCATCCTTAAACAACATGAAAAGACGGAAGTTATCCTTATGGGTGACTTCAATTTAAACTGGCAGGATAAAAAACGTAGAAAGAAACTTAAAGATATAGCCAAAACATTTCAGATGACCCAGATGATATGTAAACCCACTAGAATAACAAAATCTTCTCAAACACTCATAGATTTAATGTTTACAAACAAGCCAGACAGGATTAAAAAGGTGTATAATCTTATTACTGGGTTATCAGATCATAACCTTACTCTGGCATCTAGAAAGTTGACAAAAGTACGTTATAGAAACGAAAATTCAATGAGGGAAAAATCAAGCATGCCTTTTATCTCCCAAAAAGACATGGCCCTCATTGAAAATGAAATAAAACAATTAAACTGGAATGACACCATTGGTAATATGTCCTGTGAGGAAGCTTGTACTGATTTTATGTCAACTGTTAAAGATATTCTTCTGAAATACACAAAAATCAGAGGCAAAAAAACAAATACAAAACGAAATCTACCCTGGTTTAATAGTAATCTCTGGGAGTTAATGAAAAAAAGAGATGCTTCACTCAAAAAATTCTTGAAATCAAAACTGAGTACTGATCACCTGATTTTTAAAGGTCTCAGAAATAAAGTCACACAACAACTTAGAAAGGCTCGAGCAAATTTTTTCCTTGATATTATTAGTGATGCAAAAGGAAACTGTAAGAAATTATGGAAGAGTATTGACAAGTTACTTGGAAAGGAAAAATCTACTAATAGAAGTGTTAAGCTTAAGATAAATGGTTGTATCCAGAATGATGACCATGTTGTTGGTAAATGTTTTAATTATTATTTTATAGATTCAGTACAAGAACTGAGTGGGACCTTTCCAAAAGTCCAACTCCCACAGTCCTTGGCCTGTGATGACTTGGCCTTCAAGCTATCTCCTATTAATGTGGCGAAGGTTGAAAAAATTATCTCAACCCTGGCAAATAGTAAAGCCAAAGATATACATGGTCTTGATACAGTATTTTTAAAACAACATAAGGCCATTATGCCACCTTTAGTTATGATTATAAATAAATCTATCGATGAGAGCATTTTTCCTAGTGTGCTTAAACCTGCCATAGTTACCCCTGTGCACAAATCTGGTGATACACAGGTGGTCAGTAATTACCGACCTATCAGCATACTCTCAGCCATCTCAAAGGTCATTGAAAAGGTCGTAGCAGAGCAACTAGCTGCACATCTGGATTCTAAGTCCTTTTTACATCCAATGCAGTTTGGTTTCAGAAAGAAACATTCTACTGAATCTGCTTGCTGCTACTTCCTTGAGGAAATTAAAACCAGCCTAGATCAGGGAGGAGTGGTGGGAGCAGTCTTCCTTGATCTATGCAAGGCCTTTGATACAGTAAATCACGAGGTGCTGTTACATAAATTAAAAAATTATGAACTTTCTATCAATGTACATAACTGGGTGAAATCTTACCTAAGTGGTCGACACCAGTATGTACGAGTGAATGGTACACTATCTCCATTTCTAGCATCCACACTGGGAGTCCCACAAGGGTCAATTTTAGGGCCGCTGCTGTTTTGTTTATATATTAATGACTTGCCCTCTGTCTGTCAGGATGTTAACACTATAATGTATGCCGATGACACTGTATTGTATACTCATGGGAAAAATGTAACAGAGGTGGCTGTGAAATTAACAAAGGCAATGAACAAGGTTAGTGACAACTCATGCCTCACGTTAAATGTGGAAAAAACTGTGACCATGTTCTTTACAAATAGGTGTAAACTTAAAAGTTACCCTGACATTGTAGTAAATGGGCAAAAAATAAAACACGTAGAACAATTTAAATACCTGGGGGTAACGTTAGATTCAACACTTAGTTTTAAAGGGCATGTCAAAAAGCTGAGTAACACGTTGAAATATAATTTAGCTAATTTCAGATACATAAGAAATTCTCTCACCCTTGAGGCATCAAGTACATATTTAAATGCAATGATTAAGCCCCATTTTTTGTACTGTGTCACATCCTGGTCTCAGGCATGTAAAACAGTTACAAAACCACTAGAGTTATTGTACAAAAGTAGTCTTAAGACCCATGCCAAAAAACCACGGCATTACCATCATTGCCATGTACTTGCCAAATATGATATTTTGAGCTTTGAAAACTTGATTATACACTCAAATGTTTGTCTACTTCACAAAATTATTCATAATGCTTATGCCCCCCCTCTGAAAAAGTTTGTGACACTCTGCTCTGAAAACAGAGTACGTCTCTGCACTCACCCCTCTGTTACGAGGGGTGAGTGCAGTATTCCTCAACGTAGAACTCAGTTTGGCAGCTCTTCTTTTTCATGTGTGGCCATGAGTCAGTGAAATGTCCTTCCCACAGAACTTATTCTATGTACAAATCCTCACACATTCTCATGCTTGTCAAAGCGCTGGTTACTAAGTAAGCAAGTTTGCACACATTGTTGAGTATTATGTGAGTGTGTGTATGTGTCTGGTTATGAGTGTGGTTGAGGATGAGGATGATTGTTATCTGTGTATTGTATGTGTATGTGTTTGAATGTGTGATGAGAGTGAGAGAGAGTGTATGTGCTGTTGGTCTCTATTGTGCACTTTATGATTTGGCGCTCTTGTTTCCCTGCTTTTATTAGTGCATTCTGTCAATTTTTTAAATATTATGGTTATTATGTCTTATTTCAATTAATCTTAATATTGTATCTGTTTAGCACTTTACCTGCCCAGGGACTACAGGCGGAAATTAGCAATTGTTGCTATAACCTGGCTCAAAGCATCTCTTCTTGTTTTACAAGATTAATGTTTTTTTTTTGTGCATTGTCCCTGTTTTAAATAAATAAATTCAATCAATCAATCAGTCATAAATTAGGGCGGGGCAATCATCAAACAGGAAGTACCTGCTGTGAAAGCTACCAGAAGGTCAGTGACATACAGTTTTGACCAATTTGGTGTTAAGAGTATAAATTAATTATTATCAAAATAATCATGCTAATTTTTATCTTAATGTGTTTATGAAATGTTTGTTCATAAAAAAATAGTATAGCATGGTGTATATTTAAACTATTTGATTTTCATTGAGTTTTCTATTGCCAGTATATGTCCTAAAGTGGGACAGTATGATTAGCCTAATGTGGGACAGTTGTAAAACTTCAACCCAGTCAAGAATGTGTGGTGGAGCATGGTTTATGCAACATTAATGGTTATTTACATGTTATTAGTGATCTTTTGCAGTATTAAAATACTTTATTACTACAGATATTTAAGGGCAAGGGACATTTTGACGGCGGTTGTGTGTGTGTGTGTGTGTGTGTGTGTGTGTGTGTGTGTGAAGGGAGTAGGGAGCAACTCTACAGGAACAGGAACAACATTGCAAATGATAAAATGACTGAACATAAAAATAACCTACAGAATTACTTATTGAGGAAGTTTTACTATCATTCTAGAATGAAGGTGCACCATGGTTTAGACCTTTAAACATAGACTTTACAGTGTCCCACATTAGGCAAATGACTGTCCTACATTAGGAAGCTGCACATTTTCTAAGACAGTTTGGCACTAAGAGCACTGATATCTACTGTATATAATTTCTTTTATGAATGTGTTATCTGCATTTTCTCTTTTGATTTGATTAGGACACCCCCTGAGGGGAAAAATGTCCCACATTAGGGCAATCCACCCTACACAATTTTTCAAGCAATTTCTTCAATTATTTAAAAAAAATTATAAACATAGAGACCACCTGACCCTCATAAGAGGACGTTTTGATGTGTCTTGGACATGTAGCCTGTCGGTTTTGTTATTTTAATTTCTGTCTTTCTCTCCATTTCTGTCTAATCTCTCTCTCTCTCTCTCTCTCTCTCTCTCTCTCTCTCTCTCTCTCTCTCTCTCTCTCTCTCTAACATTCGCACCTAATAATAATAATAACAATAATAAATATAGCCGCAAGCGGCAATCTGCAGGTTCTAACCTCTTTCGCCCCAAACTGGCCAACCTGACCCTTAAGGAGACCCTTGATGTGTGTAGTGATTTTGGAGTTTCTTTACTATATAACAGTGGAGTTATTGATTAATATAGGAAGATATTAATGATTAATACCATTCAAAAATCACCAAAATTTTAAAATGGCACATGTTTTCAAAACAGCTGTTGTAGTATGACAACGATGAGACCCTTGGTGTGTGTGTAGTGATTTTGGAGTCTCTGTACTGTATAACAGTAGAGTTATTGATTGTCTTGCAATTTGCAGACGGTCCCCGCGCACTCGCCCAGCTGCCGGCTGCGCATCGAGATCAATGTTCTCCTCCGTTCGAGGACGGCTTATTTATGTAAAAAATCTGGGTTTTGGTCCTTGTAGCTCGTAGTCAATGATAGTAGGCTACGGTGGGACAGAGGCATCATTTGTGTTTGAAAAACGTTTCACTTCTGATTTATTGATCCCGGAGGTTCGACTCTGTGAATATCTTTCCAACTTTACCCAACTTCAAAATGATCTCGTTATCACGGGAAAACGGATATATTATCTCGTTATCACGAGAAAACGGAGGAAAATGATCTCGTTATCACGAGAAAACGGAGGAATTATCTCGTTATCACGGGAAAACGGAGGAAAATGTATGCATGACCGTTTAGGGCTTCCACGTAGTTTAGGGCTTCCGTACAATAGAGCTTCGCAGCCCGACGTTGTCGGCGCTCGGGCCCTAATAATACAGTTTCTGTAATCTGATGTTACGGAAGCCCTAAACGGTCATGCATACATATATTTTATTTCCTCCGTTTTCCCGTGATAACGAGATAATTCCTCCGTTTTCTCGTGATAACAAGATAATTTCACTCCGTTTTCTCGTGATAACGAGATAATTTTACTCCGTTTTCCCGTGATAACGAGATAATTTTCCCCCCGTTTTCCAGTGATAACGAGATCATTTTGAAGTTCGGTAAAGTTGGAAAGATATTCACAGAGTCGAACTTCCGGGATCAATAAATCAGAAGTGAAACGTTTTTCAAACACAAATGATGCCTCTGTCTCACCGTAATATCAAAGACTACGAGCTACAAGCACCAAAACCCCGATTTTTTTTACATAAATAAGCCGTCCTGCGAGCTGAACGGAGAACATTGATCTCCATGCACAACCGGCAGCCGGGCGAGTGCGCAGGCACCGTCTGCAAATTGCAAGACAATAAATAACTCCACTGTTATACAGTAGGCCTACAGAGACTCCAAAATCACTACACACATCAAGGGTCAGTTCGAATCTGTGAATATGTTTCCAACTTTACCGAATTTGAAATCTCGCCTATTACGTTTCATTTGTTATTTCGTTATCACGGGAAAACGGAGTAAAATTATCTCGTTATCACGAGAAAACGGAGGAATTATCTCGTTATCACGAGAAAACGGAGGAAAATTATCTCGTTATCACGAGAAAACGGAGGAAATAAAATATATGTATGCATGGCCGTTTAGGGCTTCCGTAGTTTAGGGCTTCCGTATGATGTTAGTGTTTTTATGACACCTGTGTTATGATTGATGACTAAATGTTCCTGTTGGAAGAGAACATGTGTTAGTGTTTGGTAGACATAGTGTTAGTGTATTATTGTATTTTGAAAATTAATGTTGGAGTTTATTTAACATTATGTGATTTTGAGCATGAAATTAACCGTTTTGCCAATTGTGTGTGTTATTGCATTAAGAGTTTAGGAAAATTGTTCAAAGTATTGAAACATTTGTTTTAGCGATCGTAAAAAACTGTAAGTGAAAAATATTATGTAAGATCAACACACACAACGTTGTTGATTACATTGTTAATTACAGCCTATAGTTTTAGTTAAAAAAAACAATCATATTGCACCTGGGACGTCACTTCAAGAGTTTTGTGGTTTCCCACGATACCTAAACACAGCACAATGCCAACACGTCATCCGAAATGCTGCCCTGCGTAAGCTAATGCAAGCAAAGATGGTGGACATGGGAAGCAGTCCTCAGCGCCAAACGTAACTTCGGAGTCGGCAACGCTTGCTGTTCGACACGGGAGACCCCTTTAAAGCTCGAGTCACTCAGCAACTAGTTTGTCTGAAATGGACGACGTGGAGATTACAGACGTCGAGGACGACGAGTCGCCTTATCGCGTGGAGAAAGCTCCCCTCAAGAACCAGGATCTGAATTCGCTGAGCCTAACTGGTAACGTGGCGTTATGACGAGACCCTCTTGTTTAAAGTTGGATTACTTGTGATTCAACTCAATTTACAGTGTCTTTGGTAATGTGATGTTTTATATATAGATATATATGGTGACGATAAACGTTAGCGTGCTCACAACTAGCGGTTAATGCTATTTGTTGTGAACGTTACACTGACGTTAGCTGAGGCGTGCCGCCCAACGTCATTTCCTACCTCGTCCGCAAGGACGTAAGGGGTCCGCAAGCCCCCTTGCGTTGTGTCGACGCGGAAGCATAACTTGGGTTTAAGCATAACTTGGTCTTGGTCTTCAGCATAAACCCTGATTTTGTTTCAATAGCTAGGTATTACAGTCTCATACATACCATACTCTACAGTCTAGAGACGGGGGGCCGCTGGGCCGACCACGTCCCTGTACCGGTTGTGTTTCTGGTGCTTTTGCGATTCTGAATGACGAGAAATAAGCTATGCAGTTGCTGAATCTGTCTTTACTTTAGATCGACCACGTTAGTTTAAAATATTTTCGAGAGCGTTGAGACGGGGCGTCGAGTTGGCCGCTCCTCATTTACATAAAGTTGAGGTTGAGTCTACTTTATGCAAATCAGAGGCGTCCAGACGCGAACGCTCTCGAAAATCTTTTAAACTGACCGTTGTCGATCTAAAGTAGACAGATTTAGCAACTGCATAGCTTATTTCTTGTCATTCAGAATTGCAAAAGCACGGAATGGAACATGGAACATTCCAGCTTCATAATTACATTAAGAAACTAACAATGAGTGACAAACATGTTTCAACCTTTTATTAAACAACTGAATTACTGAACTATTTTACAGTAAAACTAAACATCTTTCTTTTTTAATCAAAAATGATAAAATAAAAAAAATAAGAGCGGAATCAAGTAGAAAAGAAGTAAACACGATTTCAACAAAACTATATAAAAAATATTAAAACTGCGAGCAGTGATAACGGGCCCTCGCATGGCACGTAACTCGGTTAGTGCTACGGCCGCCTGACGTGTCGGACCGCCTGGCCTTGCCACCGCCACGGGGCGGGTCGTCCCCGGCCACCGCCATGTTGCCAGTCGTCCCCGGGCGTCCCCGGCCACCGCCACGGCGCGGGTCGTCACCGGCCACCGCCACGGCTGGCGCCTGTCGTCCCCGGCCACCGCCACGGCGAGGGTCGTCCCCAGCCACCGCCACGGCGCTGGTTGTGGCTAGCCTGAATCGTCGCATCCATCACTGTGTCGTCACGCTCGACTGGGGTGCAAAGTTCCACGACACTGGGACCTTATACGGGTGTAAAAACATGACATTTTATGTCGCCACTAGGTGGCGCTCTGATTGTGAGTCAATATTGCAGTGCAGACGTGTTCAGGGTGGGACTCTCATCAAATTTGAGAAGTTTGAACATGATCAGACAATGCACATTGAAGTTATAACAGTTTAGAGTATTGTGGCGAAGCATGAAATTTTTCCATGTTCAGGGCGCCGTAATTGCGCTCCCGTAGGACTTTTGGAAGACCTTTCGATGATTTTTAATTGTCGAGGCCTCTAGAACAGGCTCACAAAGTTTGGTAGGAATCGGATCAACGGTGTAGGAGGAGTTCGTTAAAATACGAACCCTACAATTCGCTAAAATGGCGTAAAATGGCCCAAAATGGCTGATTTACTGTAGCGCCCCCGAGTGGTCAATTTTAATAAAACTTTCAGGATATGTTCCACGGACATAAGTCAATATATCCTGCAAGTTTCGTGATGATTGGGTTATATATTGTGGAGTTATGTCTATTGATTGCTAGAGCCCCGCCCCTCTGATGTTCATTGGCTAATAACTTCTGAAGGCAACAACCTTTTTCAACTCTTTTCATGCCACTTGCCCAGCTTGGTCTAATGATGAGGCACAGCAAATTTGGTGAGAATCGGATCTACGGTTTAGGAGAAATTAGCAAAAACGTGTTTTTCACAAAATTCAAAATGGCGGAAAAATTCGGTAGGCGGACTTTGGTGTCATAATGTAATTTTTTGTAGAGCATACTTGCCCGCACATGTCTACAAAATTTTATGTCAATCGGAGTTACGGTGTGAGAGGCTTGGCCTAAAAGGCTTGCGCGGCACGTTAGGTGGCGCTAGAGAGCAAGTTTTATGTGGCCAACTATGAAACCTTTAAAATATCAAATTTTTCGCCAGTCCCCATGGGCATGCAAATTTTTTTCAACTTCTGAATATGATAAGGCCCCCAAAAAGGCCGTCGAACTTGCGAAATAATAAAAAGAAGAAGAATCCGTAAGGTTTCAATAGGGCTTCGCAGCCCGACGTTGTCGGCGCTCGGGCCCTAATTAGCATATTGCCAACTGCCTTAGTGGTCATTCCGTGTCATTTCATCAAATTTCTGAAAATCTTCCCACCTGACCTTCTCAGAATGTCCTGAAAAAAGTAAAGTACAAAGACACACTTGTTAATATGCCAAATCCAAAATATTAGGTCTCTATTGTCAACAGTTATCTTATGAAACATCATTGAATGAAGGGTAGTTTAGACGGTTTTTGGCATCATACTCTTAAAAGCCATTTTTTAACAGCAATATCTGGAAAACTATCTCACCTGTGCCCTTCAATTTTCTACAGTGTATATCTGTTACTAATAGCCTCCAGACATGAAATATCAGGGGTGTAGCTCAATGATAACCTAGTATGGTAGGTACTTAAAATGTGGCTTGTTGAAATAAAGTAGTAGATTTGAAGAGTGGCTGAGCCCCCATTTTGGCAGATAAAAGACTTCTATCACTTCTGCCTCTTTCTCTGGTGTTAGCTTAAACATTCTACAAAATATGGTTTCTCTCAGATGATTAGTTTCACAGATATTAAGGCTCAAAAATGGAAGTAAACACATCTTTGCCCAACTTCAGAGTCATATTCCAAAAAACTGACAAGTATCAGGTCCAAACTTACTTTTTTGGAAAGATCATATTCTTGTTAAAATCATATAAAAAAATCGGGAGGGTGTTTTGCCTCAATTTGTCGCAGTGATTTTTTTAAAATCCTGATATTGGTGGGGTTTTTGTGGCCGGTTTTGATACTGCATGTCCTAACAGCCTACCAGTAAACATCACAGGAGGGCAATTCAATTGTTTTTTTACCATTTACCAAAGACTTACATGTGACTAAATGCTACTGATAAATTTAGCCTCACGAAAACATTAAAATGTAGCACAGTTCAGTGTTTCCCCCAGAAAATGTGTTAGTTAAGGTGGTGTCTGTCAGGGGGGGGGGGGGGGGGGGATGATGAGCATCACATTAATAGCTACAGATACTGTAAAACACTACAACGACATATGAGTGCATGTCTTATTTTATGAAGTAAAATATAAGTTATGGGTTTACTCAACAGCTTAATAGTTCATAGAAATTCAGGTAGAAATAGGTTAACTCAGAGTTCCACAGCTTATCAAAAACAATCCTCCCCCCACAGGGGGTGTCTCCTCCCCATGTAAATGATTATTGATTTATGAATGAATTGATAGGTGGCTTATTTTTGGCATATATTAATTTCTTTTTGGCCTGGAGGCAAGGGCGTAACTTTGAGTTGAACATTGGGGGGGTTGAGATTTCCGCCTGTGAAGCAGGTGTATATATATATATCTTTGGAGACTATGGTGGGGGGATTGCGATCCTGTAGGGGGGTCCGGGGGCATGCCCTCCCGGGAGAAAATTTTAAATAATTTCATTTTAATGCATCAATTTGGTGAATTCTGAGAAACAAAATATGACATATCAATTACTGACCAATTTCTTACAAACTGCTGGTACTGATACAAATGTTGACATACTAAATGGGGTTGATGAGTTTAAGCATTCAAGAAAAGATGAAAACAAAAATGACTAAAACACAATTTGTTTATTATTATTATTATAATAATAATAATAATAATAATAATATAAGTGGGTGACTATTCCTCAGCCTTCCTTGGTGTTTTGGTTTTGACTGAAGCCTCGTTCACATACGTCGCCACTCGCCCATCTCTGAGAGACAGCTGTCAATTAATGTGAATGTGTTCTAGTGGAATGTGGTCAGGACAGGCGATGCGATGTGGGCGATCGGAGATAAAATAATTTTAACTTTCTGCGATGTGAGTGAAGCGAGTACCAATCACAATGTAGAATAGAGATGATCGACAGTTGACGTCAACAGAGAGTTCCACAGATAGTTGCCGTTTGAAGTCGCCGGCGGCAGTGAATTTTTTTTTGCCAGCGAGTAGAATTCAGCGAGAAAGCGAGTGGCGAGTAGTGGCGTATGTGAACGGGGCTATACGCACACGCACTGTCGAACTCGCCGGCTGGGGGGGGGGGGGGGGGGGGGACAAACTAACTTTTGTTCAGTAACATGATTTGACTCGTGAGAGGTGGCACTGGAGCCCTAGCAGTAGCTACCTCCTGTTGGGAAGATACTTTTATTCTTTTGCTTTTTTTCGCATGCTTTCTTCATACCACCGCTGATGCGGGGAGAGACCGGAGAGACAGTAGAGAAGCGCAGGTCCGGCAAGGTGGGCGAAACCAAATCTCAGAGCGGGAGGGGGCACAGACAAACGTCACTATTTTTTACTGGTAAATTGAGAAAATCTACCACACTGTTGTGATTATAATGCTTAACATTCAATATCAATAATTATGATATCAAATTGGGTGGGTTGTGGTGGCTGGTTTGGATTATTGGGTGGGTTGCAACCCACCCATCCCCCCCATAAATTACGCCTATGCCTGGAGGCCCTGCCCGGCCTGTACAATGGTAGGGGAAACACTGCGGCGAATAATGCTAGTATATGGATTTTTTTTTTAATCTTTTTCTTTTTTTTTTAAGACGTTAGTTTAGGCGGCAGCCCTTTGTTGTTAAGGCGGCCGCCTTAACAGGAAAGCGCTGCGGGAAACCCTGCAGTTGTAGAGGCAATAAGTCCTTGAATGCGAGTAAAACATGCTGAAAGCAGCTTTTAATGTCTTAAACCATGAACAAACATAGCATAATATTGAAGACTGTACATTTTGTCATACTGTAAGTACATAAATTACACAATCAAATAATAATCTTAATTTGATCATAAAGATTTTACATTACAGTAGAAAAGTCTGGGCCTGGCTCATCTCCAACGAGCCCATTTAGTCGCACGTCACTGATTTTTGGTCGCATGTGCGCCCAAAATGCTCGCACTCTGGAGCCCTGTTCTAGACTTTATGTATAGTCTCCCAAACTAAATGTCTGACATGGGGGATATGACAATCATTACAGTGAATCTTGTGTGTTTGGTGCAGAGGTTGCTGTTTTTTCTGCATGTTTGCATGAAGAAGAGGGTCCATGCTTGACCGATCATTTTGGACAACTTTTCTGTAGAACTTTTTTTTTGGATACTCATTTGGATATAATTTTGTAATATAATAATTCTTAGAATTGTATTTATTGAACATATTCCCGCTGAGTACAACAGAGGATTATTTATGTCTGTTTGGAGAGACAAGTAAAGTCTTCTGTTCTGTTGATTTGTGAGTTTGATCCACCAAAGTTGCCCCTTTTTGAAACAACGACTTCTGAGGTCACAGAATCTCATGGCACAGAATTTGGTAAATGGCCTCATTTATATAGCGCTTTTCTCCAAAGCGCTTTACAAGAATGACTGACATTCACCCATCCATGCACATATTCACACACCAACGGGGGAGTCAACCACGCAGGGCGACAGCGCAGAATTGGTGTAACATCTCTGTTATACTCCTCATTTTCTTGAGGAGTTCAACAATTGTTGTTTGCCTGTCATCAGAGTTTCTTTGAATGTGTTCTTTGTTATCAAACCTTAATTTTAAGTCTTTTTATAGCTTGCATATGTCAAATAAAGCTGTTTTTAAAGGAAGATGCATGATGTGTTTACTGCCCCCGCCCCACAGTAGGAGAGCTTCTGTCCCAGTATGGATGGTACCTGCTGCTTGTGACTGTTCTGGTCTATTTGCTCATCCAGTACCTGAGCAAGAGGAGGTCCAGCCAGAGCAACCGCAGCCCACCCCCACCACAAGGTCAGCACCAGCACTTCCTGTTTACCTGCCTGCTGCAAAATGACTAACACTAAGCCAAATCCAAAAATAGCAATCATTTGAATCAATCCCGAGGTGTATCACATGACATATTAGGCCTGTTTGATTAATTGATTTTAAATCGTAATCGTGATTATGTAGTTAGGACGATGTTAAAAACGTAAATCGTTAAATCGTAAAATCGATTTTTCAAAAAGTTAAACTTCTGCACTTTATTCATTCATTTTTGTTTAATGGACACACCTTAAGATACATGTTCAAGTGAGGTTTTTCTCTTAATCCCAAAGGGATTGTTTGTTGTTCTTTGTTTACAAGAGGTCTACAAGAAGATAACATGGAGCAAAGCCAGATGGCAAAAGTTCATTAATTGTTCTTTATATTAATCCCTTGAGGGATTTTTTGTTTGATAAGAGCAAGGTTTGCACTCAAATCCCAATGGGGAAATTATTTGCAAAATGTTCAATAAAAAAACAGCATATTTGAAATAATAATGTCATAACAGCCCTATGACATATACTTTATAATCATTTATTCAGTAAGTAAACCCCAAACCATTAGGGAAGCAGGGTAATTATTGTAGTAATGTCCATCACTGAATAAAAAGAGCTCCGTTAGCAGCTATTCTTCGATACAACACATGTCTATTAACCCTGCAGGGTGGAAGAGTAAGCAGCAAAAATGATAGGAAATGTGTTTATCCACCATTTTACAGACGCTCCTTCCGATCACTATCTGATCAGAAGCTCAAATGACATTTGCGCTTATAGGACTAGATATTACAATCCCTTAGATAATCAGAACTTGCGTAACATTGTTGAGTGGGGTAGGAGTAAAAGCATCCCTGGGGTCTTCAGGTGGGCACCCTGTTTCACTAGCGTTTCGTTGATGAGCCCACGACACTTCCACAGGGCTCAACGGCGACACCTGGCGTCCCAGGTGCGCCCCCCTCAGCTTTTACCCCTCAATGGTCACTTTGCAGCCCAATTGGGGTCCTTTCTCTTGATCCATAGCCATCTGCTGCTTCGTTCGGCAGCCTCTGACAGTGATTTGACGGCTTTTCGGAAGGCCTGTCCTCGCACTCCCATTCCCTTAAGAAGCTTGGTTGTGGACGTGGCAACGAATCCTCTAGAACCGACCTCAACCGGAAGCACCTGGGCACGCCAGCCGCGTTGTTCTGCTTCGGCTGCTATGTCAGTGTACTTTAGTCGTTTGCGTTCATATGCTTCACCAACTGCAGCTTCCCATGGTACAGTTAGTTCTACAATGAACACAGACTTCTGGGAGGTTGACCACAAGACCAAGTCCGGCCTGAGGTTAGTTGTAATGATCTCAGGCGGAAAGATGAGTTTCTGGTCTAAGTCAACCTGCATTCTCCAGTCCCGGGCAGTGTCTAGGAGGGTTGCTTCCGCTCTTGCAGGTGTCTTTGCTGGGAGTTGTCCTGCTCTTACAAAAGGGGTGGTGTTTGAATGTCTAGGCATTGGGGGAGGGAGGGCATTGTGGGTAGTTCTCCTTCCTTCCAGGGTGATTGCCAGTTGTCTTAGGACCTGGTTGTGTCTCCAGGTATAGCGACCTTGGGACAAACTGGTTTTACAGCCGGTGAGGATGTGCCTCAGTGTTGCAGGGTTTTGGCAAAGCGCACAAGCAGGATCTTCTCCAAACCATTGGTTTAGGTTCTTGGGCGTAGGAAGAACATCATAGGCGGCTCTGATGATGAAGCTGATTTGGCTTCCTTCCATTTCCCAAAGATCCTTCCATGTTAGCCTTCGATGCTCCAGGTTTTCCCATCTAGTCCACTGGCCCTGTTTGGACTGTGAGACTGCCTTTGCACATCTTTCTGCCTCCTCTTCCTGTCGCATCTGAGCAACCACCAGCTTTCTCCTCTCGGTTGATGTTGCCTTGTGCCATGTGGGTCGACCTGTCCCAAGTCCAAACCCACCTCTTCCATGCTGCACCTGTCCTACGATGTCTCCATGCCTGAGAGCAGATTTTGCTTGCTGTACGGCCTCGGACGTGATCCATTTTCTCCCAGTTGCCAGCCTGGGAGCAGCCGCTCGGATCATCTCATCTGGGGACTCGGTCAGGGTCATATTCAGCCTCACTTTGGTGCATTTATATTCCTCTGTGAGGCTAGAGACAGGCAATTCCAGGGCACCGTGTCCATACAAGCCACTTCTTGATGTATGAACTGACTGTCCTCTCCAGCTTCTCGACTTTGGTCATGGGGATCTCGTAGACCGTCAGAGGCCACATCAGGCGGGGGAGCAACCCAAACTGCAGGCACCACAGTTTCAACTTGCCAGGAAGCAAGGTCTTGTCTATGCTGACAAGGCCTTTGATGGTTTCTTCCCTCAGCTGATCACTCTGGTCTGAGTCTTTGAGGCTTGCGTTGTACCAGCGCCCTAAGCTCTTGACTGGCAGCTCTGACACCAATGGAATGGGTGTCTCCTTGATGTGGAACCTCTGGTCCACGAGTTTTCCCTTGACGATGGATATGCTCCTGGATTTGCTGGGTTTAAATTTCATCCGTGCCCATGTAATGTTGGTCTGAAGCTTTCCCAGTAGATTTTTGGTGCATGCGATGGTTGAGGTCAAGGTGGTCATGTCGTCCATGTAGGCACAAATAGGAGGTAGACGCTGTCCGGATTGCAAACGTTCTCCTCCCACAACCCACTTGGAAGCTCGAATGATTACTTCCATTGCCATGGTGAAGGCTAGTGGGGAGATGGTACATCCAGCCATTATTCCCACTTCCAAAGATTGCCATGATGTTGTGTATTCTGTTGTTTGGATACAGAATTGCAGATCTCGGAAGTAGTTTCTCACCAGGTTTGTGATGGTATTTGGGATGTGGAAGAAGTTGAAGGCTGCCCAGATGAGAGAATGGGGGACGGATCCAAAAGCGTTGGCTAGGTCCAGGAATAAGACGTGCAGGTCTCTTCCTTCCCTTTTGGCAGATTGGATTTGGTGCCATATCATGCTTGTATGCTCCAAGCATCCTGAGAAACCAGGAATGCTGGCTTTCTGCACAGAAGTATCGATCAAGCTGTTTTGCTTCAGGTATGCTGTCATCCTTTTAGCAACAATGCTAAAGAATACCTTCCCTTCGACATTCAACAGATTGATCTGCCGGAATTGATCGATGCTTGAGGCATCCTTCTCCTTGGGGATTACCACTCCCCCTGCTCTTCGCCATGCTTTTGGGATGGTTTGCTTCGCCCACGTCACCTTCATTTGCTTCCACAGATAGCGTAGGACGTCTGGGGAGTTTTTATACAGCCTGTATGGAACTCCATTTGGTCCTGGAGCTGAAGCTGCCCTTGCCTTCTTCACTGCTTCCTCGACCTCGCTCCACCTTGGGGGACAGTCGTCCAGTTGGTGTTCTGGTTGAGGAATTGGTGGCATGTCTGATGGTATCTCCCTCTGTTCATATCTTTGGCTGTCTGTGTGAGTTGTTTTCAGGTGGTCCTCCAACTCTCTCTTTGGCACCTTAAGTGACCCGCTCTTTTCCTTTGTGAAGAGACCTTTCACAAATCTGAAGGGATCCTTGTAGAAGGTTGTTCTCGCCCTTTCCTTCCTTTTGCGTTGAGCCCTGAGGTTTTCAGCTCTCCGCAGTCTTCCCAGGCGTCCCTTCAGGTCCGTTTGCAGGAGGTCAATTCCCACTCTTTCCTCCACTGAGGCTCTCTTCCACTGCTTCCTCAAGTCCCGTCTCTCTTTGACAAGGCGCTGGATTTGCTGCTGCCTTCTGGACTTGGGAGGGGTTGTTGGTGTCACGTCCTTCTTTCCGGTCTCTTTTGTTCCGAACCTTTCTGCTCCGTAGAAGTAGATCAGATCGCCCATTTTCTCCAATCTCTTCTCCACTGTTCCTTTGATTCCGTCCAGGAACTTGATCAGGTCTGCATCGATTGTTGCCCACTCTTTCTTGCTGCTGGACTTTGGCCACATTACACGAGGTCTGTGGCCTTGGATGTTCTTCTCCAAAGTAGGTTGCAAGTGACTTGGTTCCAAGTTCTCCGATCTTGTGCTTGAATTACTTTCAGCCACTGGGGTACTGATGCTCGGTGGACTGTGGGTTAAATCCTGCCGCTGAGCTTCACTCGCCTGACTTGACCTTTCTCTCAGAAGATAGTGATCAATGCGAGGTCCCGGCCTCACTTTCTTCAAGCACTTCATCCGCCCTTGATGTATTTTTAGGCCTCTGATGGATGTTACCTTGGACCAGCCACAGCTACATACTTGGCGCTCCTGTCCTTCAGCTGATGTTACTTGATTTGTGCTGATTATCTGGTTCGTCGTCGTGTTAATTCCAGGGTCAGTTACCGTGTTATCAGCCGATGAGTCGTCTTCCGCCCCCGCTCTCGCAGACTCTAGGGGTGTTTTCCTCTTTGGACTTTTCGTAGCAATGAGGGGTGGCCTTTGTGCACTTTTCAAGCGACGGAGCCTGCCATCATGGATAGCTAGTCCATGACAGCCCCGTTGGGGTCTTTCCTTCCTGTCAGTTGTCTTTCCAAGCCGTCACACGGTCTTTCCCTTGTCGTCAGCTGCACTTTCACAGCAGTCACTGGATTTATCCAGCTTTCCATTTGCGCTTATAGGACTAGATATTACAATCCCTTAGATAATCAGAACTTGTGTAACATTGTTGAGTGGGGTAGGAGTAAAAGCATCCCTGGGGTCTTCAGGTGGGCACCCTGTTTCACTAGCGTTTCGTTGATGAGCCCACGACACTTCCACAGGGCTCAACGGCGATACCTGGCGTCCCAGGTGCGCCCCCCTCAGCTTTTACCCCTCAATGGTCACTTTGCAGCCCAATTGGGGTCCTTTCTCTTGATCCTTCTATCTAACATAACTAAGTCTTTATTAACTATGAATTATCCAAAATTATGTTTAATCATATTCTGTCTATTAGTGGGTGTTTGGTCAAGATGATTCACTGCTTATTAGTGACGGCTACATGTCAAGTTTTTTACTTTTTTTTTTTTTCATAAAGATTCTGTGTTATTGACAAGAAGACATGAAGCCATGGAAGCAGCTCGGACAAAGATGCAGGAGGAGCTTAATGCCAAAGCTGACATCTTCAGAGAGAACCAGAAACAGGTGCTGTAGTGAAATAGAGATGAAATGTCTGAAAGAAAGATGACGTCCGACCTTCTGAATGTGTGATGTGTTTTGTGAACAGCAAGAGGAAGAGAAAAGGAAGCAGAAAATAGAGATATGGGAGAGTATGCAACAGGGAAGGAGTTACAAAAGAACACCAAAGCCATCTGAGGTGAGTTGAACCGTCGATTGCTTCCTTTGAATCCGAGGCTTTACTCGCTTGTCTGGACGGATTTTAAGATAAACAGGATTCATTTTATTTTGACACAAGCCTTTTTCAGAGGATTTTCGAGAAGTTCACCATTCACACAGAAGAAGAATATGTTCTTTTTACCTTTCTACTGCCAGGGCTATAATGAAACACAATAAAAGCCCATTACATTATCTGAGATCACTTGTATTGTCTCTGTGTTGTTTTATAATGTTGTACCTGACATCTGTCTCTGCTTCTGTTGTCAAATGACTACTGAACAAAGGTCATAAAGGTGTTAACACATACACACAGATCAGTAGCTGTGTCCCAACCCAGCGTCCATCCTTCAGAGGCTTCATTTGAACACTGAATGAGACAAGTCTGGCCCATTTCAAAGACTCCTTTAAATGTAGCTCAGAAATGTGGCCTTCTTTTCCTGATTCAGAGGATCAAAATGGATCCCTCAAGACGGAACTTATCCCAAGATTCATTGCACAGCGGTGATGATTATATAGTATATATGTATAGCAGAATACACTCTTGATTGATCATTATATAGAAGAATAAAATATGACCTCTGGCTTCCTTTTGAATCAGGTAACTTTAGTTACCTCTTTCTTGTCAACTGCAGCTGGTTGCTAGGCGATGAGAGCAGGAAATCCTCTATAGACCAGACCATCTTATTTCAAAGACTGCTCTTTGGTTTGGCCAATGCTGTCTTGAAAGGACCTGGCTGACATAGACCATGAAGGCTGTATCCTCTGAAGGATGCAGCTGCTGAGCTGGGACACAGCTACTGTGGTCAGTTTAGGTTAGTATCTGATGAATGCTTGTCTCTGCAGACCACTGAAGAGGCCAGCTCATCAACAACACCGTTGAAACCAAAGTCAGACAGGAAGCCACTTCGCAGTGCAGGTATGTACTTATTATTTATTCATCATGTGCTGCTCGATCCTGCTGTTTGTTTTCATTTTAAATGATCCGACATGACCATTTCATCTACACAATGTACCTGGACTACTGGACTTATTACTTTGATGTGTAAGGGATAGGGGTGAAACAGGTCACAAAACCCAGTCGCGGATCGCATCAGCAGAAACAAATTAAGGGGAGTAAATATAACTTTTAGAGATTATTTTGCCACCCATACAGATTGCTAGACATCAGCCCATGCAGATTGTTTTCATGGTTGTTTTGGGCTGTTATAGCAGCTGGTATACAAAGCTCCAGACTATTTGTTTTCACTGCCGTTCCAAAAAATTATTTCAACCAAATAGAACCATGAAGCAGGGTGTGCAGGGTGGCTACCTTGTGATTCACATGTCGCTACCACGGCTTTGTCCAGTTTGGGAGTTGTCCGTGTTTCTGAATCCTGTTCTTGGGTCTGTTTTAGACTACAATCCGCTGGCTGGACAGGGAGGAGGCTCCTGCTCCTGGAGACCCGGCAGAAGAGGACCGTCGTCTGGTGGATGAGGTTAAAGAAGGTCAGAGACATTGGTCTGTAAGACCATTGGCCTCTGACCCTCATGTGTACACTGACTGACTGATTCAAGCTGACAATATCACCAAGTCCACACATTACGGTGTTCTATTCTACTAGGTGTTCAGTTAGCATCCTGTTTGATTTTTTTATTTACTCTCAAATCTCTCAGCAAAGATACTGTGATGTCATTAATCATACTACTAAGGGATAAATACATTTTCTAATTGAAAGCTTGTGATGACGCCATTCCTGTAATCGGTATGTTACCAGCAGGTTTGGCTGATGAATTTCACAGTCAGTGTTTTTTTATCTTATGTTTTAATATTTGTACCACCATAGCTACAGAGGTGATATGACTGCAGCAGCTGTAGCTGTGGACATATGGTCAATTACAAAAAATACTATAATCGGATAATATAGTTAACATAGTTTGGCTCTATTAAACTGTAAAAGGGTATGTCTTTTACTCACATTTTTATGCAATAAAGATATATGGTCACCGGGTATTTGTATTTGTCCAGCTGGGAATCCACAAGCACCTGAAGATGGTGTGAAGCTGCAACATGCTGGGTGTAAGCTTTACTTCAATTCAATTTTATTTATTTACCCTCAATATCACACATTTGCCTCAGGGCTTTACAGTCTGGACAACATTACATTTACATTTAGGGCATTTAGCAGACGCTTTTGTCCAAAGCGACTTACAATGAGTACATTTGTCAAAAGAAAGAAACCACAACGTATCATTGCCGATAAAGTAAGAGCAAAAAAATAGAAACAAGTGTTAGGTCCTCATCTGAGTAAAGTATAGTAGCTGTTCAGCAAGTATACCTCAAGTACAACAGTGCTATGATCAAAGTGCTACAGGTAAGAACATAGAAGTGCTTTTTGGGGGGGGGTCATTTTTTCCAGTGTATACTGAGAACAGAAGCAGTCGTAGTACTGAGCCTTGTGGATGTGGTGGTTGACTGTGTCAAATGCTGCAGTTAGGTCGAGGAGAATGAGAACGGAGGAGTGGGATGAGGCTCTTGCGTCTCACAGGGACTCAGTCACTGTGAGGAGGGCCGTCTCAGCGGAGTAAGCAGTCCTGAAGCCTGATTGATTAAGGTCAAGGAGGTTGTTCTGTGAGAGAGAGGATGACAGTTGGTTATAGGCTGAGTGTTCCAGGGTTTTAGACATCAGCTGTCCCAGGACAGGAAGAAGAAAAAAGTCCCTGAAGAGCAACCTGTGTGTACAGAATAAACAATGTAATAAAATCACAACATGGTCAATCCATGACAGAAATGACACGTATAAGCAGTAGTTACAGCAATAGTAGTAGAAAATTATAACTTCTAATAATAGCAGTGGGTATAATAGAAGCAAGCCTGAGCCACCCGTAAGTATAGGCCTTGTCAAAGAGAAAAGTCTTAAATGTGGGGAGGGTGTCTGCTTCCTGGACTGAAACTGGGAGCTGGTTCCACAGGAGGTGAGCCTGATAGCTGAAGGCTCTTGCTCAGAATTAGAGTGGGTCGGAGATCGACGGTTCAATTGCCGCTCTGCTCCTGCAGTCCACATGTAGAAGCAAGATAATGAACCCAGATTGCTCAGCCATCCTGATGGGCAGGTTGTACCTTGTATAGCAGCCAGTAATGTATGTGTGAATGTTGACATGCAGTGTAAAACGCTTTGAGTGGTCGGAAGACTAGATACCAGAGTGCCAGAGCTGTGAACTGGGGGGTCTTTTTCATGGCAGAACAATAAAAAAACGCTGCTTTCCCTCTAGCAATGGTGACTGTAGGTTGTATGAGGGAGGGACAAGTCCCACTCACTTTTTAAAATCATTACTTTGGACCCCGCCAGCTGTCTGTCCACTCTTCTGTCAACTTATTTGCGGTTTCACTTTCAGTTGTGAATCAGTTCATTTCAGTGTAATAGTTGATTCCCTTATCAGGAGGTTCCTGTTCTGATCAACAGCTGACTGGTCCTCCTGCTTAGTTACCAGGATGTTGATTTCTGTCACTTTAGAAAATGAGCTCTAAATAGAAGCTCAGCTCATGTTAGGATTTGTTAATATCAATGGGAAAGAATATAATAAATAAGGGATAATCCACGACAGTGATGTAGTTTATTGTAGAATGTTCTTTGACTACAGTTGTCCTCCACTTAACTCATTAATTTGATCAACAACAGAAATGAATTGAACATGACATTGCAATTGCATGCAAGCATGAATAGATCCTTCATGGAATGCATTTCTATTCTTTTTGTTTTTTAATATTTTCAAATACTTATTTTTCATGCTATAGCCAGATTAAATTAAACTTTAAGCGAGGGATGGGGGGTAATAGTCGCAAATAAAATGGGCTTGTGTAAACAACTTGGAATGCACTGGGCTCAATGTCATTCTTTCTGAACAAATGCCAGGGATCTACAAGCCACCTTAAGCGTCTAATGTTTTCTATGAGAAGCTTCAGGATGTGCTTAAAGAATGTAGCCGGAAGTCAGAAATTATTTTAATTGGGGATTTTAACATAAACTGACTTGATAAAACAACTTGTAACCACTTGGAAACTTTTACTACTAAGTTTGATGTATCCCTTTGATTAAATGTCCGACCAGAATAACTAACGCGTTGCAAACATGCATAGATTTAGTAATAAATGTGATAGAATTCAGAAAACATAATGTGCCTACAGTTCTATCAGACCACAACCTGATTCTTTTCTCTAGGAAACTGTCAAAACATAGACTTAGTTGTCCATCTAGACCTGAGAAATTGAGATTACCAAACCAAGATTACCAAAGTGTGAGACTGAACATTTTAAACTTGCCCTAAACAACATTACCCATCTCACAAATGAGGATGTCAATGAAAATTGCAGGGTATTTATGGATGTTATTCAAGAAACAGTTCATGAATAAAAAAACTAAACCAACCAAACAGAATCACTTACCCTGGTTCAGTAACACCATATGGTCATAAATGAAACAACGAGATCATGCTCTCAAGACCTTGTGTTAAAAATTAACACTGGGCTAGACAGACAGATCTTTACCTTGTTACGTAATAAGATCAATAAAGCATTTAGGACTGCAGAAGCAAACTATTTTATGAATATAATAAACAGTGCTGGAGGGAAAACAAAATAAATCAGCATTAAACATTAAACAGCTGACAACAAATTGTACTATATGCAGGGAAATTAAGGAGTTGCAGCTGCCTGACAGGGTAACCAATGATCCCAGGGACATTGCAACAGCTCTAAATTCAAGATTCAAGATTCTTTATTTGTCACATGCATATTTATACCTGTACAACAAGCAGTGAAATGTACTCCTGACTTCGCTCCAAGACTGCGCTGTCACACAATTTAAGTTAAGAGACATAATCATATATAAGTTTAAAAACCAGACCATGTCAGGTCATCTGAAATGCTGACACCTAGGTATTTAAAACAGCTCACCCTATCCACTGGAGCCCTGTTGATGTTAAGGGGGGTGTAGGTATGCTGTCCTCTCCTGAAGTCCACCACGAGCTCTTTTGTTTTGCTGACATTTAGCTGGAGACAGTTAGTTTGACACCAAGAAGCCAGACACTCTTCCTCCTGCAAGGAGGCTCTCTCATCGTTGTTGGTAATGGAGTCCAGCACTACTGTGTCATCAGCAAATCTGATGATGGTATTTGAGCTGTGGCTGGCTGTGCAGTCATATGTATATATGGAGTACAGTAGGGGGCTTAGCACACACCCTTGTGGAGCACCAGTGTTAGTAGTTATGGGACTGGAAACATGCCTGCCCATCTTCACTACCTGTGATCTGCCTGTGAGGAAGTCCAGAACCTAAGCACACAGACCGCTGCTTAAGCCCAGGGGCCTCATGTATCAATGTTGCGTACGCACAAAAACGTGGCGTACGTAATTTTCCTTGGTTCCGGGATGATGATGGAATTTTTAAAACGTGGGTACAGACGACTGGGAATGCCGTCTGGACAAGGTGCTTTACTTGCGTTGACCCTCTTCAGTGCCCTGCGCACATCACTCTCTGCAACACTGATCTCTTGTTTTGAGCCTACAGGTGTTAAGCTACGAGTTGTACGACTAGTGATTGCATTGCTTTCAAAATAGCATAGAAAACATTCAGATCATTGGCAAAAGCCAGATTGGCTGAGTGCATCAAGAGCCACCACACACAGACAGATCCGTGACATGGGCTTTAAATGTCGTATTCCTCTTGTCAAGCCGCTCCTGAACAAAAAACGTCAGAAACATCTTACCTGGACTAAAGAAAAAAAGAACTGGGGCCTCATGTATCAATGTTGCGTACGCACAAAAACGTGGCGTACGTAATTTTCCACGCCAACGTTCAGATGTATCAAAAGTGAAATGAGCGTGGAAATGTGCGGTGTCCCACGCAAGCTTCATGGCTGGCGTACGCACGTTTCTACAGCTATTGTTCCTTTGGCGACACTCTGAGGTGATGCTGGGAAACTGTTAATTATGTGAAAACAATTAGTCCTCAGAGTAATGTGCACATCAGAGACACATTAATGGACAATTAACACACACGTGTTTGCAATCATATGGATGGATATAAAAGCATGCGCAAAGTGATGAAAAAATGGCATTAACAATGGTAGCCGTGGCCTTGTTAGAAGACATCGCAAACGGTAACATCAGACGTGAGAGGGTGTTTATAAAACGGGAGGATATGTTAGCAAATGACGACAACTGGCTCATGAGTCGTTTTAGGTTGCCGAGGCCAGTGTTACTGGAGCTGTGCGCAGAGCTGCGGCCGGCCCTAGAAAGAAACACAGCCAGGAGCCAGGGGTTGTCCGTGTCCACACAGGTGCTGACCACTCTGGGGTTTCTGGCAACAGGAGCCTTCCAGAGGGAACTGGCCGACCGGTCAGGAGTGTGCCAGTCCACTCTGAGCCGAGCCATGCCAGCTGTGTGGGACGGGATCAGAATGTCATCCAGGTACATCAAATTCCCATACAATGCTGTTGAACAGGCCAACATTAAAGCGCAATTTGCAGCAAGAGCCGGTTTCCCTAATGTAATCAGAGCTATTGACTGCACACATGTTGCTATAAAAGCGCCATCACAGGACTAATTTGTTTTTGTCAACAGGAAACATTTTCATTCAATAAATGTTCAAATAATATGTGATGCGCAAATGCAGCTCACCAACATCGTGGCAAGGTGGCCTGGTTCAACGCATGACTCGTTCATTCTTACTAATAGCATGGTTGGTACAGGCTGGAGGCTGGCATGGTGCGCGATGGGTGGCTTCTCGGTGAGTAAATGTATCCGTTTAATTGCGCCCCGAATGTAAACCAGCACAATGCCCATTTGGGCACGTGCATTCAAATATGTGCATTTGTTTTTCCCTGGTGAAACTAGAGCGGCAGAGCTATCTAACAAGCCCTTTATTGTCTCCTTGTGTTCAGTATTTGTGTCGATAAACGCGTGCGTAAAGTTGGAAATGTCACACTGCAGTAGCCACGGTGCACTTCTGCAGTCATTAATATAAGTGTGATCAGTCTTGTCAATCCTTGTAATGAAGTTGTTTTGTCCTTCTGTTTGTTTCCCACTAACGGTAGCGTGTATATATATATATATATATATATATTTTACAAAAAGTAATAGTGATTCGTGCGCTGCTCCGACCCCACAGCGTTCACTGCCTCACACACACGCTCCCACTCACATTTCTTTTTTGTGTGTTTATGCCTGATGAGAGGCTACCAAATAATACTGGTCTTCTAGTCTCGACTTCGTTTAAGAGCGTTTCCAGCTCAGACTCGGTGAAGTTGCGCTTCTTCCCTTTACTCATTTTGTAGATCTGATGGTGCAGAGAGGGGAATCCCCGGTGCAGGCCCTATTTAAATGCATTTGCATATTTAAATGGAGGCGTGGACAGGGAGGAGTTTAGCACTTCTACATGTGCGCTCAATTCCACGTTGATTGGGATGTACAAAGGAAAAGTGCTTGGATCCATGCGTACGCACACTTTGATACATCTGATTTTTTTTTGTGCGTACGACAGTTTCTGGATTCTAGCGTACGCCATGTTTCAGTAGGAAATCCACGCAATTCTTAGTACATGAGGCCCCTGGTCTGTTGCTCAGTGGTCCAAAGTCCTCTTTTCGGATGAGAGGAAATTTTGCATCTCATTTGGAAACCAAGGTCCCAGAGTCTGGAGAAAGATTGGAGAGGCACAGAATGCAAGATGCTTGAAGTCCAGTGTGAAGTTTCCACAGTCTGTGTTGATTTGGGGAGTCATGTCATCTGCTGGTGTTGGTCCACTGTGCTTTATTAAGACCAGAGTCAACGCAGCCGTCTACTAGGACATTTAAGAAAACTTCATGCTTTCTTCAGTGGACAATCTTTATGGGGATGCTGACTTCATTTTCCAGCAGGACTTGGCACCTGCCCACACTGCCAAAACTACCAAAACATGGTTCAATGACCATGAGATTACTGTCCTTGATTGGCCAGCAAACTCGCCTGACCTGAACCCCATAGAGAACCTATGGGGCATTGCCAAGAGAAAGATGAGAGACATGAGACTGAACAATGTCAAAGAGCTGAAGGCCGCTATTGAAGCATCCTGGTTATCCATAACACCTCAGCAGTGCCACAGGCTGATAGCATCCATGCCACCCCGCATAAAGGTAGTAGTTCATGCAAAAGGGGCCGATACCAAGTACTGAGTACATATGCATGATTATACTTTTCATAGGGCCAACATTTCTTTATTTAAAATCCTTTTATTTATTGATTTCATGTAATATTCTAATTTTCTGAAATTTAATTTGGGGTTTTCATAAGCTGTAAGCAGTGTTTCCCCACACATTGACAAGACTATGGCGCACCGCCATAGTCTCAATGTTCGCCCAAAATTATTTTATCAAGGCAAATGGACTTAACTAGCGCCACTAATGATAGGCCTAAACAGGAGGGCAGCAGCGCTTATTATAAGAGGAAATCCTTGCGGCTGGTTTGGCTCATCAACTTTCTATTTTCCCCTGTCGCCATGGCAAGGCATCCCCCGCACAAGTTTGACAGTGCGTGCGCGTATGTCAAAACCAAAACGCCAAGGAAGGCTGAGGAATAGTCACCCACTTATATTAATAATAATAATAATAATAGTCATAATAAACTAACAGTAGAAAGGCTCAGCACTGTGTTTTAGTCATTTTTGTTTTCATCTTTTCTTGAATGCTTAAACTCCTCAACCCCATTTAGTATGTCAACATTTGTATCAGTACCAGCAGTTTGTAAGAAATTGGTCACTAATTGATGTCATATTTTGGTTCTCAAAATTCACCAAGTTGATGCATTAAAATGAAATCTATTCAAAATGTTATCTCCAAAAATCCTGTGAGAAACACTACTGTAAGCCATAATCTTCAAAATTATAACAAATAAAGGCTTGGAATATCTCACTTTGCATGTAATGAGTCTACATAATGTATTCGTTTGACCTTTTAAGTTGAATTACTGAAATAAATGAAGTTTTGCAAGATATTCTAACTTTAGAGTTTCACCTGTACATAAATGACCTGGCAAGTTGCTGTCCACCAACAGTGACCTGCCAGCTGTATGCAGATGATGCTGCACTATATGTACACTTAAAAGACAAAACGCAAGCTGCAAAACAACTAACTGCTGTTATGAATAATGTGTGCAACTGATTAGAGAGCTCTCACTTGCACCTAAATGTGTCTGTATGTATTATTTAAAAAGGGTAAATAAGTCTGACACAGACCCCAATATTTTTGTAAGGGAGAAAAGTAGTTCAAGAGTTTAAATACCTGTGATCGTGGACTCACAACTGAACTTCAAGCAGCACAAATGGTGAACAAAATAAAATTTAACTTGTCCAACTTTAGATATTAGACACAATCTAACTTTTGAATCATCTAGGCTATACTTTGATGCATATGTCATGTCATTGCATTACCAGTTGGGTTTTAGCATGTGAGACAACTCTAAATTCCTTAGAAACTCTCTTTCTGGAACAGAAAACTCTTCTCAGGGTTAACAAACTCAGAGTTTCAGGAAAACCTGCTTTCTGGAATACACCACAGAACTGCTTTTAATGTATGATTTTAACCTGTGTTTATTACTGTCATTTTTCTTTATATAATGTGTCTTTGAGAACTTTTAAAAGTGCTATACAAATAAAATGTATTATTTGTCAACGTTTTGTTGGGGGCAGGCACATTTTTCTTCCTCCAAAGGGGGGCATGACAGAAAAGGTTTGAGAACCACTGGTCTAGAGTAACTATATCTTTAGATAATTAACTTGTTGGGGCAAGTACAGCAACTTCAGAGGTTTAACATCAGGAAATTGCAAATCATCCAGGTTTTCATGTCCTTAAGGCATGCTTAGAGTTTAGCTGACTTGTTGCTTCCGTCTAGCTTTATCAATATACAGTATATATAATTGAGTATCAGCAGCATAACTGTAAGTTTATGGAGTTTTTTCTAATAATGTTGCCTAAAAGAAACATCTAAGGTGAAGGGAATTGGTCTAAGCACAGAACCTTGTGGGACTATGAGTAAGCTTGGAATGCACGGTGGACTCATCATCCTTTAATACAATTGGAAGATCATCTGTAATTGTCCCCAGTGCTGTGCTATGACACACTTAGTCCTGACTGAAAGCAAGATGTACACTAAATATTTATTTTGGTCATTACAGCTGCTAGTGGTTAACTATCCAGAGGTGGGCATTAAGATATAACAGGTTGAGAACCTCTGTCCTAGTGTGGCAGCAGCAGGAATCCTCACACTAATCATAATACACTCTTGATGTTTTGTTAACTTGATTCTCCCGCAGTATTACCCACAATTCTTCACAGTTGGCTGCCCTACAACAGTCTAGGTAATTCCCCCAGAGTCCCTGTTTCTTTGTAGTCTTTGTGGCCTCTCATAAAGCCTGCTCCTCCTTCGAGTTTGCTTTGAAGAGAATTGTTTGTAGCTGAGACTTCAGGCTAAACCTCTGGGTTTCTTTTTTAGGTTTATGGTCTTGATTAGTTTTCCATGTACAGTAGTTAAGTAAAAACAAAATATTTATTTCGCGTGACTGCATGATACATAAATCCTGATCAAAAATAAATAAATAAATATTCAAAATTACCATAATTTACCTGCACAGTTCTTAACAATAAGTATGTATTATTAATCAAATAACATAAAGACCAAGTTTATTTGTCATGTTCAATATTTATTTACTTACTAAATCATACAATCTAGGTCAAATCACATAATTACCAGACTCTGTGCCCTGTCAGTCTCTATCATACTCATTTTAGGAGATGGGGAGATGACACATGGGAATATTCTTTTCATCAGGGGAAATTGTCAAAGGGAACAAAATGTAGCCCAAAACTATTTTACGAGTCCAAACAAACAGAACAACATTGGACTGGAACCATCCAGTCTGATATTGTACTTAAACGGTGGAATTTCTCTAACAACTTTGCAAAATTATTAAATTAACAAAAAGCCACTGCCCCTAGGCTTCCGATTTTTGGGGCCCAAGGCATTTGCCAACTTTGCCAGGTTAGTAATCAGCCTTGCTAAGTGGTCTTGAGGTGCTTAAGTGCCCCAGAAAATAGATAGTGAATGTTTGATTTACCCTATCAAGAAGAAACACAGACAAAAAAGGAAATAATTATATCGATACCTTGATGGTACATACTGGATACCAGTATGTTTTGGTATAATGTTAAATGCCTTTTAACCCTGTAACATTACATCCCAGCTCATGTTCACCTACTGTGAAGCGCATAAAGGAGCATAAACACTATGTTTCTGTGGAAACATAACCAACACAACACCAGAGTGACTGTAGGCAACTACAACAACCACATGGGGGAGCTCCACACCAGAGAGCTGACTCACAGACATACTGCCTTCCTAGAAGTTTACTTGACAATACCTTTTGGTGAAGTTTTCTTTTGAAGCACAAAAGTACTGTAATTTACACAAACAAATGAACAACACAAAATGTTATTTATACCTCACATACACATACAAAACATAAAAATATACATGGACTTGGAGTTTTAACTTCTGCTGTCCAGTTCAGCTTTCAGGGCAACACTACTTGATGAAGCCATGATGGTGTCATAATAATTCAAGCAAAACATTTTAATTAATAATAGTGATGACAGATATAAGCTACATATAACTGTTATTATCGCTTTTATCGTAATTGTAATTGTTTTGTTATTATAAGAATTGTCACAGAAAGCAACTGAAGTTTGTAGACTTCCAGCCTCATGTTGCCAATGGGTTTAGTGATGCTGCGTAGTCTTACAAATATGCCACGTGGATCGAATACGATGCTTAGAAGCTATACATTTTTATCGTGGTGGTCCAACTTCGTAATCTCCTAAACAATTGCAGCAACGCAGCATTTTTAATTCGCTACCGCTGTGATTCGCGCCTCAGACTGGATTCTTCTCCATGGCAACGGCAGTTGAGGGTCATCATGGGTATTGTACTAGTATATACAGCCAAACCAAAACGACGGATAAAACATTATTTCTCAGAAACCAAGCTTAAGTAATTGGAACAGGTAGTGCTTTTGTTTAAACATGCGATCATTACATCATCTGAGAGAGTCTTTCTTAAGCGACACATGAAAAAAAAAGAAAAAGAAGTACTTCCGGCCCCTCCCGCCTCGAAGGGATTCCGCCAGCCAGTCAGAGCGCTTCTACGGAAAGCCAATTGGTCAAACCACTGCTTGGTTAAACCCTTCGCGATCAGCGATCTCGGCAGTCCGACATTCTTCCAATGGCGAGATAATGGCGAGAATGGGGACGCTATTCAATGCAAAGAAAAAAGCTGCTGCGTTTGACGATCGGCGTTGAAGTGTGCCGATGGTCGCTAGTGACGGACAGCTGGAGGAGCAGAGCGAGCAGCGGCAGAGAACGGTTCCGGTGGCAGTTTCAAGGAGACTGCTGTGATGCTACGTAGGCAACTGGAAGAAAAGAGCTTTTCTACTATGAGAGAGTGTGTGTGAGCCCGGTTTTCTGGAAACACGGGAGCCCCGCAGATCAGTTTTTGTTGTTTTAATTTATTTTTAAAATTTAAACATTTCTTAACTAGCTTTCGTTTGCAGCCGCGCTGTTTTTCGGATACAGCGAAGATACTCGGAGAGCTGGTGAAGTTTTGGGGAATGGCAGGTCGAAGCCGAAGAGCATGGTTTAGTGTTCTGTTGGGACTGGTTGTCGGGTTCACACTGGCTTCCAGACTCATCTTACCCAAGGCGACTGAGCTGAAGAAGGCTGGACAGAAACGCAAGGCAAACCCCGCTGGCTGTGGGTTGAACGGGGGGCACAGGAAGGAATACGGCGGAGCGCTATGGCTACCGCAAGATAACGGTTCGCCGGCGACCGAGAAACCTGGCTCCAGGTCCAATAATTTCCTGTTCGTTGGTGTCATGACTGCCCAGAAGTACCTGAACAACCGAGCCGTGGCGGCACATAGGTATGTGACGTGTCAGGGGGAAAAAGCTGCGTTTCACACAAATGACCCGTTCGAAGGTAACGGTCCACCACTTTGTTAACACGGTTGTCTGTGGAAACACCTTTCAACTCGGCGTTCAGGCCTCCATACAACGTATTCACCAGGTAGCTAGCTAGCAGCCGTTACTTCTACGCATTTTGTCATGAGCACGTATCACTAACGTCTAGCATACAGTCACTGTTGTTTTAAGGGCATTTATAAGAATACACCAGTCATTACTAAATCAGCTGGTGATATGTCGAGTCTGAAGTGACTTGATTTGTTAAAATCTCAAATGATCCTCTAGGGAAAGTAACTGCTACCGCTTTTTATGTCCTGTAAAGTAGCTCAAAGGTAAAATCAGTCCCCTCTTTGTCAGTGTCGTAGATATAGACAATGAGCATCACTTTGTGCCTCTTTATTGAAGGTTGTATGATGTTTTAACAGTGACTGTAATATCTATGACTTTTGGCTGCATGTTCATAATTTTAGACTAATTTCTCCAAACTTCAACCAGACAGAGTTGGTGTCTTTGGTGATGCATGTCTGAAAATGTGTTTTACCAGGTAACTGCTGCCATTCAAACACATTTACTTTCCAAATCCCCTTTTGTCCTATTGGATGGCTTTAAGTGAACATTTCTTCAGTGTCATAAATATTGAGCATCATATTGTGACTTCATAGAAGCTATTGATGTTTCGATATTCATAATTTTAGATCCATTTTTCCAGACTTCAGCCTGACTGTCTGTGTCTTTGGAAAACTTTGGGATGGGATTACAGTGATTTGCACTGTTGATTATTTAATCCTCACTTACTTAATCAATTAGTTATATAGCCTGTAGGGATGGGACGATATAGGATTTTATCATCTTAAAATACAGTCTCAATTAGTTGATCGTTCCATTATCAGGATAATTGTTAATATCTCTGTGAGTGATTGTGATTATAACAAGGTGACATCTTCCAATGTCTTGTTTTGTCCAACTAACAATCCAGAAACCTAAATATGTTAGAATGACTCTTTAGAAATGACTCGAATAAGTGTCTAATTGATTCGATCTCAACTCATATTTCAAGCTCTGTGAGTCTGATCAGTGTTTGTCACAGTCAGAGTGTGTACTGCAGGGCAGGTCAGTGGGGTTTCCAGAGCTTATTAAGCTGGTCACCTGAAGTGTCATCGGTTTCAGGAAAACTAACGTGAGTGACATATTGGGTTGTCAAGACAGTATGCCAACCAGATCTTCTTAGACCTTCTCATTTCTACAGCCACCTGAAGTCTGACTGAGAGCTGCCTTCCTCGCTGCACTGTAGACTCATTCTGAGAACTTGATTAATTTCTGTACAGGAGTCCTGATATTTCCACTGAACATTTCCGCGGATGTCACGAAAAATAGTTTTAATGTTTATGTCCAGCTTTCTGGTCACAGGCCTAGTCTAATACTAGTTGTTGAAACTGCCTAGCTGGATGATGTTAAAACAGCCTAGTTTCTCATTACATTGATGTTTTCAGAAGTTGAATTATTTTGTAAAATTCCCCTAATCTAAAATGATAGTGAAAGAACGTCAATGTTATTTTGCAGATCTGATGGTTTAGAAAGCTATACGCCAGGAAATCACCGGCAGGATGGGGTTTGATTTCCTGGTGTATCTGCAACTTCACAACATGTACAAAGCAACAATAGTGGTTATTTCAGCCGTGATTGATGAAATATTGGTGTCTACATGGAGGTAAGCCCCGCCTCCTCTCTGTCAGGTCTTAAATAAACACAAGTGATCCCTCTGTCAAACTTATGTGAGTAATGCAAGGCTAAAATGTGTTAAAGAGAAGGCTTTTTGTCAACTAGTGTGATGCTTACTTCCAGGCTGGCCTACAATAATCTGTCATCCATGCAGCACTCTCTTCTATAACGTTAGATCATATTGACCCATATTGTTTACTACAAAAAGTCGAACCTCAGTGACACTTCTTAGGGTGACTAGTTCTGTTATTATTTCCCTTCTGCTTTCGGTGGTCCTTTTTAGAAGAGGAACCATCGCACATCAGTTTCAGCAGCATTAACATGTTAAAGGACAGTCACCATTTCTCAACCCAGACTCTAAACATTTCCTGTAAACTTCATGCTGAGAAAAGCCTGGCTCATAGCTTTATTAGCCGGAATCCTCCCACTCTGCTGCCACCATGCAACAGGAATCACTGTCAGCTTTGACTGAGAAATTTCTTTCTCTGATTCTGGCATAGTGAAGACAATCAAAGGGATCTGACAGAATTGTGACTTTTTATTTCATCATGTTTAATCACGTTTTTTCAACTCAAGCTTGTCCACATATCCCCGTGATTTACTCCCAAGACTTTCTCAGAAGTGGCATGTCTGTAATAACAAGTATGTTGGCATAGAAAGAATCCCATTTTACACAAATCAGATAGACCGTTTCATTGCGTCTCATCCCTGCCTGTTTTATATGTGCCTGTGTTCTTTTAGTTTCAAGCGTCTGAAAGCACATTGATGCATGCAGGAACGTAATGCAGTATCCATGCTCCTTTAGTTACACTGTCTTTGTAGATAAGAAATTACTCCTATGTGTTGAAGTGTTTAAAGGAGAAGTAAAGCTGCATGTGTGTGTGTGGTGGTGAATAAAATAGTGCTGTTATTTATTGACACAGTGCTGGCTAGGGGTGTGAATCTTTGGCTTCACTTCGATACAGTATTGGTGATTCAATTCAAGGACGATTCGATTTGATTCGATTCTGTAAACCATGATTCGATTCAGGAACTTGTAACCAAAATTATATATCCATTAAATAAACATGCAATAATGCGATCTGTATTCTTCTGAAAGGTGAAAAAATAACATATTTATTCTATTAAAAAGTAGTCCTGCATAATATTTTATGCTGAATACAAAATGTAATTAAACATTGCTCAGTTATTTTTAACGTTTTCAGTAGACTACATGCTGGCAGGGGAGAGAGTCTTAAAATGTATTAAAACATTAATCCTAATGTTTCATTGGGGAGGTCATTAAAAAGGATGTTCACTATGTCAGTGTCTTATCTGACACAATACAAATATTTATTTCTTAATAAAGTGTAAAGTGATTCCGGTGTGTTTAGGTAGCATTTTAAGAGTTTCTAGCATGTTTTTGATGGTTATTGGGATAGTATTGGGTCATTCCGTGTCATTTCATCAAATGCTTCCCACCTGACCATCTCAGAATGTCCTGTAAAAAATTCAAGTACAAAGACACACTTGTTAATAGGACAAATCCAAAATATTAGGTCTCTACTGTCAATAGTTTTCTCATGAAACATCATTGAATGAAGGGTAGTTTAGACAGTTTTTGGCATCATGCTCTGAAAAGCCATTTTTAAACAGCAATATCTGGAAAACTATCTCAGCTGTGGCCTTCAAAATGTTTACAGAGTATATCTGTTTCTAAAAGCCAACAGACTTGAGCTCAATGATAACCTAGTATGGTAGGTACTTAAAATGTGGCTTGTTGAAATAAAGTAGTACATTTGAAGAGTGGCTGAGCTCCCATTTTTACAGATAAAAGACTTCTATCACTTCTGCCTCTTTCTCTGGTGTTAGCTTAAACATTCAACAAAATATGGTTTCTCTTAGATGATTAGTTTCACAGATATTAAGGCTCAAAAATGGAAGTAAACACATCTTTGCCCAACTTCAGAGTCATATTCCAAAAAACTGACAACAGGTATCAGGTCCAAACTGACCTTTTTTAAAAGATCATATTCTTGTTAAAATCATATAAAAAAATCGGGAGGGTGTTTTGCCTCAATTTGTCGCAGTGATTTTTTAAAATCCTGATATTGGTGGGGTTTTTGTGGCCGGTTTTGGTACTGCATGTCCTAACAGCCTACTCGTAAACATCACAGCAGGGCAATTCAATTGTTTTTTTACCATTTACCAAAGACTTACATGTGACTAAATGTTACTGATAAATTTAGCCTTACGAAAACATTAAAATGTAGCACAGTTGGAGTTACAGAGGCAATACGTCCTTGAATGTGAGTTAAACATGCTGAAAGCAGCTTTTAATGTCTTAAACCATGAACAAACAGCATAATATTGAAGACTTTTGTCATACTTTAAGTATATAAATTACACAACCAAATCAAATAATAATCTTAATTTGAGCATAAAGATTTTACATTACAGTAGAAAAGTCTCCAAAGTTTGATATTGAATAACTATGAGGGATTACACATTTTTCATCTTTTAGATCCAATTCCTTCGTCACATTCATTAATTTGTCAGTCACTTTACAAATTGTCTAATGTACATCTCTGCTCTGTTGTGCTCATCTTTTTTGATGGCATACATGCGCCCAGTTTCTGTAGAGGGAACGTCAAATCTTGCAATTCTATGCTGCAGTGGGACATTGCACATGTCTTCTCTTCTTGGCCAGTAGAAACTCTTGGCAGGGCCATGTGGGTGCATGAACTGAACCAGTACATCTTCATCTTGATCTGAAACATCTCTGATACTTACTATCCACCATTTCTGATCATAACTCACATATTGTCTCATAGTGAGCATAGAGACAAACTTATTCAATATCGAACTTTGGAGACTTTTCTACTGTAATGTAAAATCTTTATGCTCAAATTAAGATTATTATTTGATTTGGTTGTGTAATTTATATGCTTAAAGTATGACAAAATGTACAGTCTTCAATATTATGCTGTTTGTTCATGGTTTAAGACATTAAAAGCTGCTTTCAGCATGTTCAACTCACATCCAAGGACTTATTGTCTCTGTAACTACAACTGTGCTACATTTTAATGTTTTCGTAAGGCTAAATTTATCAGTAGCATTTAGTCACATGTAAGTCTTTGGTAAATGGTAAAAAACACAAATAAATTGCCCTGCTGTGATGTTTACTTGTAGGATATTAAGACATGCAGTACCAAAAGCGGCCACAAAACCCCCAAATTATAAAAATCACTGCGACAAACTGAGGCCAAACACCCTCCCAATTTTTTAATATGATTTTAACAAGAATATGATCTTTAAAAAAAAGTAAGTTTGGACCTGATACTTTTTTTGGAATATGACTCTGAAGTTGGGCAAAGATGTGTTTACTTCCATTTTTGAGCCTTAATATCTGTGAAACTAATAATCTAAGAGAAACCATATTTTGTACAATGTTTAAGCTTTCTGACATTCTGAGATGGTCAGGTGGGAAGATTTTCAGAAATTTGATGAAATGACACGGAATGACCCATTGTGAATTGCAAACCCACACATGATGTTAATCTCACCAGCTGCTCATGTCAGGGACCAGATTGTGTCCCCCTGTTTATATCCCTGTTTCTTAATGTGTGTTAACAGGACATGGGCGCAGACGATTCCAGGTCATGTGGAGTTCTTCTCCAGCGAGGGCTCCGACACCTCCATCCCCATCCCCATTGTGGCCCTGAGGAATGTGGACGATTCGTACCCACCACAGAAAAAGTCCTTCATGATGCTCAAGTACATGCATGACCATTACCTGGACAAGTATGAGTGGTTCATGAGGGCGGATGACGACGTCTACATCAAGAGCGAGAAGCTTGAGGGCTTCCTGCGCAGCCTCAATAGTAGCGAGGCCATCTTCCTGGGCCAAACAGGCATGGGGGCCCGGGACGAACTGGGGAAACTGGCGCTGGAACCTGGGGAGAACTTCTGCATGGGGGGGCCGGGTGTCATCATGAGCCGTGAGGTGCTCAAGAGGATGGTCCCCCACATCCGAGAGTGTCTACAGGAGATGTACACCACCCATGAGGACGTGGAGGTGGGCCGCTGTGTCAGGAGGTTCGCGGGGGTCCAGTGTGTTTGGTCCTATGAGGTAAGATGATTTCATTTCGTTTCCATATCTTATGTTGTATGTTACTGGCTCCAAAACACACTCAGAAGCCATCTAGATTCAAGACTAATGCAGTTTTGACATCAAACGAGACCACAGGATCTTATTAGTGGGATAATTTGTTTTTATTTGCGTCATACGCAAGAAGAGACACCGACCAGGTTCGCTCCATCATGGCTGAAATCACCACTATTCCTGCTTTGTACATGTTGTGAAGTCCCAGATACGCCAGGAAACCAAAGATTGAAATATTTCAGCTTGAGAGGATATGCAAATGATGCAAACTAGCAAGTTTTGGGTATTCGCCTAATTCATGTTGCGTCATTCGCTCCATTCGGTGTGAATTTGTGCCTATTTGCATCTTTGCATTGCCTTTGCATTTAATTCCACTGCATGAAACATTGTAGACTCCTATCATAGACCTCTGGATGACCACAGATGGATGCAATAATTGTCTCCTCCATTTCTGATTCAGCAACTTCTATGATGACAGGAGGAGAATCTCGCTGATTGGCTTTCGATACACAGCGTCATGCAAATTTCTTGCTTGAATTTAAATGTTTCAACTTGCCGGGTGCAAATTCTCATCAAGCATCTTTGCATTGATTTTGTATGCAATTACAGTGCACGGAAATTTGCTTTGCGTTTGATGTGAACACAGTGTGTGTGTGTGTGTGTGTGTGTGTGTGTGTGTGTGTGTGTGTGTGTGTGTGTGTGTGTGTGTGTGTGTGTGTGTGTGTGTGTGTGTGTGTGTGTGTGTGTGTGTGTGTGTGTGTGTGTGTGTGTGTGTGTGTGTGTGTGTGTGTGTGTGTGTGTGTGTGTGTGTGTGTGTGTGTGTGTGTGTGTGTGTGTGTGTGGTTAAAACCATCATGCAGCAAAAATACAAGGCATCGATCAGCCCATCTGTAGTTTTGTTTTCCCATCAGGTAAATCTGTGTAAAACAAGAGAGCAAATATGTTTTGTTCTGTGTTATTGAATTATGACCTACATAAGGTCACACTGATCATTGTTTCTGAAGTGTGTTGACCTCGACCTGGCTGGGTTTCCATGGGCCGATACACTCACTGTGTCCTGCCGGCGCTCTTGTCTAATGTTTACACAAGAAGGTGTTGTGTAGTATAGTGTGTGTTGTAGGGCTGAGTGATTTTATCGATTCTGCTATATAAATCGATATTTTGTTTCCACAGAAAGTATCGATTTTTAGCCACGAGTATCGATACATTAAGTCCCATTCACGCGGCGCTTCGCGTCTGGTCTGAACTGCACTGCACTATCGGTTAACAAAGGCGCCGAAAGGAAGCGTGTTTCGTTCGCGGTGCTTCAGCGGCCGCCCGGTTCACGCCGGCATGACGCCAGGTTCACACCAGCTGCTGCAAAGCGTCACGGCCACGGAAATCACACATGATCCGCTGCCCCCCAGTTCAGACCAGACGCGTATTTCTCCGCGACGGTCGACAAGCGCTTCTGCTCAGCTGTTATTCATTCAGAGCTATTTTTTTCATCGTGGGTAAGTAAATAACCTCATGAAATTAATAAGCCATATTACTGTAGACACCCAAAACCCCACCCACCGCCCCGTAGCCAGCCCGCTCCGTTGCTCTGTGTATGTATGTATGTGTGTGTGTGTGTGCTTTGTAAGTTACAGTTTGCACTTCAATAATTGTAATTATTTTCTCACCACATATTTGATTTATTTTGTCCAGCATTTGCAAGCTGGAGACTCTCTGTCCAGTCAGAGCCATATATTGTGTAATTGATTCTTTCAGTTGATATTAATTCAATCCAAGTAAATGGAACACTCACAAGATGTCACCAAAATCACACTGTACCTTTTAAATCTTTCAGAAAATGATGTAAGTGTATCGAATTATATCGAATCGTATCGTTGACTGAATATCGTGATTTATATTGTATCGTGAGCTGAATATCGTATATCGTATCGTATCTTGAGATTAGTGTATCGCTACAACCCTAGTGTGTTGCAGCGTGCACACAAGTACCTTAGTTTTCAAGTGGTTTGATTGGCTGTACAACATGTATCAAGCACACCGCTGACACACAAATATTCAAGTCACAATCAACCTGCTGAGAAGCCAAGCATGGAAATAAACTGGCATGTGTTCAGTTCAAAGAGTAAAGTAATGTTGTTGGGGTTGGTGTGAAAAGGAAGCGCTCCCTCCCTGCTTCACACTGTAGCTCAGCTCTGATAACGAGCAGGCAGCTGAACTGGTTGCATTGTGCCTGCTGAATCATGTGGCAATTAGTCATTGTTGAGACTTGTCACTTGTTGTCATTATAGGCCACGAGAGAAGTGATTTAAAAAAAAAACTTACTGTGAACCAAATCAGCCCTCCAGCGGCCCCATGTTGGGATAGAGTTATGAAAGAAATGCTGCAGCTCCGTCATCAGAGGAGAGTGTTAACTCCAAGCAGCCTGTTTTGACGTGTCTGGACACAGAGACCTGTGGCTCGTACGAGCCCTTTGAAATGAACCAAATGGATGAAGTGAGTGTGAGATGACAGGAGATCTGATCTGTGAATGATTGAAGGCATTTTAAGGCCCTGACACACCAATCCAACGGCCAATCGTCGTCAGAAAGGCAGTCGGACTGATCAGTCCGCTTCCATCTCCTCGATACCGTCAAAAGGTGCCTCACACACCTGAACGACTACAGACTTGCAGGGCTCCAGACTAACGTTTTGCATTGGTTGCACTGGTGCGCCTAACTTTTTTTTTTAGGTGCACCAGCACAAAATTTAGGTGCACCCACATTTTTCATCGCGTCGCCTTTAACGCCAAAAAGTCACCTTTTTATCGCTCTCCTTTTACATAATGACACCCCCTTATGGCCTAGGTTAACTGCAGCACCATCAGCACCCAGAGGAACCGTTTTCTCCAGCCATTCTGCACACTGATGCACAAGCGCAGTAAATGCTTGCTTTGTGGCAGCATAAATTCCTCAAGAATAAAAAGATCATACAGGTCACTAGTCTATAGATTGCAAATGGAAAACTGTTTATGTGATCTTAGCCTAGCCTACTTATATTTTTACTTAGGCTATTCATTTTTAATAATAATATTAGGAATAGGCTACTATACAATTTCCTATTCATGATGTCTCATGCTGTAATGTGGGCCTTCAAACACTGTGCGTGTCCATGCTCCACCGGACATGTCCAATTAACATGTTGACCGGCCTCCCTTTACGCAAAATGCAGCAGTAGACAATAACGCACTCCTTCGTAGAGACGTCTGTGTCGCCGTCGATCATGAATGACGTGTACGTGGCGTTTCCAACCTCCACAGCTGTCTTGTTCTTTAGTGTGTCGGCATTTTTTTCATCAGAATAATTTCGGACTTAAATTTAGTGAACGGCAACTCCTCCGTTGCAATATTGTATGCGACGTTGAATTTAATAATCATTTCAGATTCCTCAGCGGACCTGATCGATACAGCCTGAAGCTGAAATGCAGCTGGATGAGGGGCCACTTTATTAACACACTTATCACGGCATGTAGTATGCTTTTTGGACATATTGGGCTTTTTCCAATGTCTCGATGCGAAATGTTGTTGACTCTTCCACAAACGCACTATTACCGGCCAAATTCTGACCGCACTCCCGACAATAAATGCAGTGCATCGAGTCCCTTTCTTTATCGTACATTAGCCAGGGAAATTGCTTCAACCAGTCCTGTCTGAAGGCATATTTTTGGGCTTTTTAATTAGTCTCGGGGCGAGGCTTTCTGCCTCTCTTCATTTTCAAAGAAAATCGAAGCGCTCAGCGTCGAAGCGCTCAGGAGTACCTGCTCTGCTCGCTCGCATTTTCGAACTGACACAATTTACAGCCGTGAAAAGGACCACAGCCAATCAGAGGCAAGGACCCGCCCGAGCTCTGTCTCTTATTGGTTTAGACCACGATACCATCAGGAGAACATAAAGAGATGCTGCGCTTATGATTTTTTTTTTCACCCGAGCAGTGTTAGGTGCACCAGTGCGACCTACAATTTTTTTCAGTCGCACTCATAAAAATTTTGGTCGCATATGCGACCAAAATGGTCGCACTCTGGAGCCCTGACTTGATCGTACGTTCTGTACTTGTGTGAGACGTAATGTCTCCATAACAGCAGACGGCGCTCATCTGTGTTGTCTATGTTGTTGACTTTACAGTTGTGCGATATTGACAAAAAATGATATGTGGCCTTCAGGATTTTTCAATACACAAACTATTATGAGAGCGTTTTAAACTGATGAAATGAACTGATGTCAATGAGAGGTGTGACTCTGATGTTCGCTCGACCATAAATCCATTGTGGCAAAATGTGAAACCTTCAGTGCCGTGGAACTCTTTTGCCGAGTGTGTTTTTGTTTTGCAGTATTGTAGCTGGTCGGTTTACTGCTGACTGCTGAAGATTTCCATACGCTTCATATTCTGTGCGCTGGTTAATACGCTGATGGTAATAAAAAATGAATTGTCAGCTGTCGTTACCGGCAACCGCTTTTCGACAGTCTACATATCAGCGTCTTTTTTGGAAGCCGGCTTCATGTGAGTGACGTTGTTATGTTATAGACTTATCTTACAATATATGAACCCCCAGTTCTTTTGTTTGAAGCCCAAGGATAAACTGGAGAAATCTTCCGTTCACAGATAAAGTATTTATTCAGGTCATAGGTAAAGTATGACAGCGCTGGGCTCAGAATGGCAGAGCTCCCGCAGGATCTCAGTCAGAGCGAGCCATGTTTCCGGGTGCTGGTCACATTTTATCTTCTTGGGCTGGGTCTGCCCCGTACAGAGGTTGAACTTGCATGCAACAGAGTCTTACTGGTCAGTTATCTCTGACCTGAACTTACGGAAATGTAATATGAAACGTGTATGGGTGTTGTCCTATCTATTCTAGCAAACCTAACTGTCAGAACAAAGAGGGCCTTAAAGAAGTCAAGTTCCTGCTTATCAGGTTAACTGTCACACTGCTCTAATGAGCACAACCAGTGATTTATGAGTTCAGTGGAAAAAGTACAAGTCTAAAGTGAACAAAGTAAAAGCCAATTCTAACAAATATATGGACACGACCCTGATCATTTTTGCTGACCTTGATATTGCCTCTATGCGTGTATGTTTACATAAGAATGTAACCAACATTTTAGCCAATGTGATGCCAGAAACAACAGCAGGGTTGGACACAGGAAGTCAGCCACCCACACTCATAAGTGATGCCTCAACATGCTCTTATCTCTGATTGTTTCAAAACTACACCCTCTCGTTCTGTGGATTCAGGAGGATTTCCATGTGAACAAAGTAGTTGCTTTTGTATGAGATACATTGAGTTATTCAGCACATGTACTGTACATGTTTGTCCTGTTGTATGCAGCAGAATGTTGTGTATTGCTTGGTGTATTTTGAGACACTCTGTGGCCACGGCTCTGTGTGCTTCTCCTCTGTCTTTCCCCATTGCATCGTGCTAAAAGTAGGCCCCTGCCATGTTTACACTCACCATTCAAAAATAAACAGAAATGGAAGGCTAGAGTGCTGAATTAGCATGAATTACAGCTCTGCAGCATGAAGCACAGGCTGTGTGTGGCTGCAGCAGCAGTTGACTAGTATGCTGGATGGTGACTCTTTGGGAGATTTTATAGGTCTAGCAGCAACCGCTGAAACCTGTAAAAGTCTTCATTACTGTGGGTGGGCTTTTCTGATCTTTTCTCTCATCATTAAGCCATATCTATATCTCATTCAGCAAAGGAATTCAATCCATCCATTCAATCATCTGCATGTTTGTGGCAGCCTCCATTAAAGGTTGTATCAGCGATTCTGGTTGCCCTCACTTCCGTTGCGAGATCCAAAACAAACCGACCCAGCTAGCCCCTCCCGCCCGTGTTTTGAAATGATCATGGACGCGCATTTTCATGAACGTGATTGGTTGGAACACTGTTTATTTTGCTTTTGAGGTGTTGGTAGTACCATTTGTTTTTGTGTGCGATCTCGGAGCCTAGGCTGCCTAGAGAGACGCGTTTTTTTGACGGCCTGCTTATGGGGCGGGCAGCTAGCGGATCGTGAGGTAAAAACAGATGAATGTGATCATTTATGTTTCGGCCCAGAATCGCTGATACAACCTTTAAACTATGGTGTTTGGTGTTTTGCACCCAGCACACTATGGAGTAGTGGTCTGGTCAATGGAGTCGGCCTAGAGCCCCCCTCTCGTACATGTGCTCCGTTACATACATGTGATGGCAGTTCTCCGTCGTCTGTCTGAATAAAGGGATAAGACGATATAAGATTTTATCAATAAAATTCTATTTCCATTATCAGGATAATCATACATATTAGGGTTGGGCGGTATGAGCAAAATCTTATATCACGGTATGAATAATTTCATATCATGGTAACGGTATATATCACGGTATGGTTTTTCGCCCTGTAAATTCAATTAATGGCTTAAAAATAACCATACTGCCGCATTTGATCATTTCTCTTTTATTTTTATTTGCTCACAGCAGCATAACATTATTTTAAAGAAAATATAATAAATAATAAGCCACAAAGAATGTGCAAATGTCTGGTAAACATTTGAACTCCAGCTTTAACTTAAGCTATAGTGTGTGTGCAAATGTAAACACAGAGCTCCATCTTAATAAGAAGTCAAAATAACAAATGAGAAAAAGTATGCGTCCTGATGGCCTCCGTTATCTCCCTCTATCGACGTGATTTTTTGTCATTTGGTGAAAGACTCATAATACTGCTTCGCGTGTTTTAGGTTTACAGGGATAGTTCAGAATTTTGGACATAAGACCTATTTTCCAAGTGAGCCGGTGTGTTCGAGACGTCTGGAGACGTTTTCAAGAAATTTCATTCAGTTCTTCTAGTTGCCGAGTTCGCTTATGCTATAGCTAGCGCGAGTCAATGGTTCTTAGCTAGACAAGCATTAAAAACAGTCTTGCCCACTCCACAGTGCACCCGAGGCAAATCCATTAAAACACTAGACTGTCGATGTACATATGTGTGTTGATAGAATAATATTTGAAACAAAACTAACCTCGCATGAATCATCCATTTTTTGAGGAACTAGTTTCTCAGCAGCAGCGAATCGAACAATCGAACCGGGCCAAACTGTCGGCACTTATACCCCCAAGGCTGTCTGAAAAGCCCTCGGAGCTCACTCAAACACCGGGCAGCCCACGGCCACGCGAAGCTACAATTACGCACCGCGAACCTGGTCCGTCCGGAGAACCGTAAACCCTCGGACGCATTGCGGGGATTCCCTACGGTAAATAGACACATGAACATAGTGCTGGGCGGTATGACCAAAAATGTATATCACGGTATTTTTCAAAATGATATCGGTTTCACGGTATTTGACGGTATTTTTTTTTTCAAGCACGACTGGGTGTTAACCTAATTTTCTAATAATTTAGAGAATAATTACTGCAGTAAATTGGCTTGGACTGACATATTTTAATGTCATAAGGAGTGAATATTGTAGAAAAACATTAATGTCCACACTAGCATTAATGATGTGAAGGAATCAGAATGCATGACTGTTGCAGTCAAAATACAGAACCCTTTATTGTTTTGCAACTTGAAAAAACATCTTTTGTAAACCAACTGGCTACACAATGTAAACAATACGTCTCCTGTAACTGCAATATGAAGACTTCTTTATCCACTGGACATCAATTAAGGCAACATCCATAAATAATATTGAAACAAATAAATAGTTCCACAGTTTGCTTTTCTTGTCGTAGGCAGTCCCCCTAGCAAACGCGTCTTTGAGTGACATTTGACTCGTCTCTTCTCCCGCAGTGCGAACAGCGGCTACAACTTTAGCCCGACGGCATTTGCAGAATATTGTTGTTTGTTCGACGTCGATTTTTTAAAGCCGAAGAATTTCCAAACAACAGACACGGCTCCTCTTTTCGGCACAAGTTCTTCTGTTTCATTGCTTGCTCATTCGGAACTTTCGGCGAAAGTTTCGGCGAAAAAAAGAAATGGATAAACACGGCGAAAGTTTCGGCAAAAAGAAACTTTCGCCGTGTTTATCTATTTTTTCACCGCATCTTACGCTCAACACAGGCTGTGCTCTCGCATGCTGCTTGTTTGGTGCAGCTGCTAAACAGCCCCCTCTCAAACAATGTCCGGCGGCGCGACGTTCCGCCGCTCTGCGTTCCCGACGTTCATACGCTACACACTCACCGGTATTGGGGTATATGAAAAATGCATATCATAAACAAAAAAACCACCGGTATTCGGTATGAACCGGTATACCGCCCAGCACTACATGAACACCGCCGAATATTTGGGCCTCGTGCCCTCAGAGCTGGGTGAAAAGCCGTTGGTCCTCACTCAAACACCGGGCAGCCCACGGCCACGCGAATCCACACATGCGGACTCTCCGTCGGACTTAAAACTCTAAGACGTGCCGCTCGCAATCCAGCCGGTAAACACGCGGCTCAACACCGCCGAACTCTCTGCACTTGTGCCCCCAAGGCTGTCTGAAAAGCCCTTGGAGCTCACTCAAACACCGGGCAGCTCACGGCCGCGCAAAGCCACAATTACGCACCGCAAAGCCAGACCTCTGCTCCGTCCATAGACCAGTAAACCCTCGGATGCGTTGCGGGGAATCCCTCCGCTAAATAGACACAAAAACATCGCCGAACTCTCGGCCCTTATGCCCTCAGACCTGGGTGAAAAGCGCTTGGACCTCACTCAAACACCGGGCAGCCCACGGCCACGCGAAGCCACAATTACGCACCGCGAACCGACCTCTGCTCCGTACGTAGACCCGTAAACCCTCGAACGCGTTGCGGGGGATTCCCTCCTGGCACCACCAGTCTCCGTTTGTTCGGTCCCGGTTCTCAGCTCCAGCGGGGGCTATCTCGGTCTCCACAGACGCTCATTCACGTTCTGCCCTTTGAGCATCTCTCTCGCGCAATTCTTCCTCTGTATATTCAGGCTCGTACAGGTACGGTTGGGTTTGGGTGAAAAAAAAACTCTTCAAACTCAGAGTCTTCAAAAGTTTCAGTATATTCTCCAAAAGTGTCCATTTCTTTGAGATTGAAGAAATTAGCACTGCAGGCTACTCTGCGTCTGTAGCAATGACAGCAGGTAAACAAACTATTATAGAACCGGTAACTTATAAGTGCTAGGTGATATCACTCCGCCGCTGCCATAGCCTACTAGGAAGTATGACACGCTGCTGCTGCTGAGACATAAATCCTTAAAAATGCAAGGTTGGTTTTATTTCAAACATTCTATCAACACATATGTACTTCGATAGTCTGCCGTTACAATTGATTTGCCTCGGGTGCACTGTGGAGTGGGCAAGACTGTTTTTAATGCCATGCTAGCTAAGAACGATTGACTTGCGCTAGCCATAGCATAAGCGAACTCGGCAACTAGAAGAACTGAATGAAATTTCTTGAAAACGTCTCCTTACAACGTCTCAAACACACCGGCTCACTTGGAAAATAGGTATTATGTCCAAAATTCTGAACTATCCCTTTAAGTGGTGGAAGAGGTTACCGGTGTTTCCACCTCCAGCAGCAACAGTCGCTTGACACTCTTTGCAGAGTATCACTTTTTGTTCGTTGTCGGATTTTCTAAATCCGAAAAAGTTCCACACAACAGACGTAGCGGCCTTTTTCGGAATGAGTTCCTCCTCTTCGTCATGGGTGGGTCGCGCTGCCTCTGTTTCCTCGTGATGTTTACTCTCCGCCTCCGCCATGATTGTTATTACTCCGGTAAGTTCTTCTTCGTCGTGCTCATGCAACCATGCCAAGCAGTCTGCTGCAATGCCTGCAGTGCCCCGTGTGTCGAGGCGGTGTAATTACAGTGACTCAGAGCGATGCCGCAGACATCTGCGCTTTCTCCGGTATAAACGGTATTGCAAAATCTCTACCGGTAGACACTTTTATACCGTCACACGGTATAATACCGTCATACCGCCCAACCCTAATACAGGCGGCCGGTGGTGCAGTGGTTAGGGCAGCCCCATGTACAGAGGCGCAACGTCCTCGAAGTGGTGATTCCGGGTTCGACTCCCAGCCCGGCCATCAGTTTCCCGCATGTCTTCTCCCTCTATCTCCCTGTTTCCACACTGTCTCTATAAAATAATAAAAGGCTTGAACGGCGCTCTAGCCTAAAAAATTAAAAAAAAAATTTAAAAAAGCTGTTGAGCCCACTATCATGGTTGAGAAGTGAAAAATCGGGCCGGATTTAACGCATTTTCTTCTTTCATCATTTTATGCAGGGAGACCTGGGAATTTAAAGATTATTTAATTTCGGTTTTTCACTGAAAAGGATGTTCATTAAAAAAAGGAGTTTGCTGTGATGCAATAAAAATGTGTTTATTGACCAAATACAAAGTGATTCCAGTATGTTAAAGTGGCATTTTAAGAGTTTTGAGTATATTTTGATGATTATTGGAATAATATTCACATTTAACAATCACATTTATTTTGACATTTTTATTTGGTCCCATCCCATAGCCAAGTTGACAAAAAGTCGCAATGAAACATTTCTATAATACTTTCAACACGACACAAGTCTCTACTGAATGCTGCAGCAGAATGTTAAATAGACTGCAATCTATATATGCATAATTGTGTTACCAATATTGAAATCAGGGCTCCAGACTAACTTTTTAATTTAGGTGCACCAGCACATAATTTAGGTGCAACCAAAATGTTTCGCTGCGCCTTATTACACTGCAATAATACACCTATTACACATTTTCTGGTACGTTCAGCTGCTGGGCCGACCACGCACCTGTCCTGGAACCGGTTGTGTTTCTGGTGCTTTTTTAACGATTCTGAATGACGAGGCTCCGACAGTAAAGGCAGCGTTCCCAGCCGACTCTGACCATTCTCTTTGCAGTAAGTGTATAATGTTGATCCACACGCAGAGAACCGGAGAAAGGATCACATGACCGGTTCTTAAAACTATACCCTACCGGAACGCCTGATTCGCTACACCGGCTCGGACGGAGACGGTGAGACAGGGGAGACAGGTGTTACGGGCACAGCAACTTTCTGTACGGAAAAAACGATCAGCAGTCGTCTTTATTTTTGTCACTCAAATCACTCCGCCTGATTACTTCTCCCCCAGAAACATTCAACGAAGAAGAGACCGGGGTCAGGGCCAATCAGAGACGAAGGCCCGCCCCTACTCGGCCTCTCATTGGCTCAGGCCGTGGTATTTCTTCTTCTCTCTATGCTGGTGGGGGAAAACATTTCGCTACACACATGAACTGACCAGCTAATTGTTAGATGTACCGGTGTAAATTAAGTCTCACGTCACTGATTTTTAGTCTCATGTGCGCCCAAAATGGTTGCACTCAATCTACATCCTATACATTAGTTGGGGCGACTGTGGCTCAGTTGGTAGAGCGGGTTGGCCAATGTTCGGAGGGTCGGCGGTTCGATCCCCGCCCTTGTCACTGTGTCATGGTTGTTGTGTCCTTGGGCAAGACACTTCACCCAGCTTGCCTCGTTTGAATGTGTATGACTGCTGTATGTTTGAGGTGGTGGTCGGAGGGGCCGTAGGCGCAGAATGGCAGCCACGCTTCCGTCAGTCTGCCCCAGGGCAGCTGTGGCTACTATCGTAGTTTACCACCACCGGTATGACTGTGTGAATGAATGGAACCCGGAACCCTGTCAGACCGCTTTGAGTGTCTTGAAAAGCGCCATATAAATCCAATCCATTATTATTATTATTATTATTATTATTATTATTATTATTATTATTATTATTATTATTATTATTATTATTATTATTATTATTATCAGGGTTCCCCAATTAGTTTTCACTGAGGGCCAAATTATGTCCAGGTTGCCAAGTCGAGGGCCAAATTGTCTGTTTTTTTTTTTTCATTGGACCACTAAACATTGTTTTATGTGCAAATGTTATTATTGTTGCCGCTAATATTAGAAGTATTATTATTGTAATGTGGTATGATACCAGTGGTAGTTGGTTGTAGTAGCAGATAGTAGTCATAGCCTGTGTTGAGGGACAGATAAAAAATGCACACTTGAAAGAAAATAAGTCCAATTTCAACAATTTATTTATTTGAATGCCCCTGGAGAATATTTTTATCAACAAAATATGACCAGTTTGATCAACAACAAAAAATGTACAGCAAGTTGTGCACAAAAGGAAAAAAAAGATTGTATAACAGTGGAGTTGCTTTTGTCTTACAATTTGCAGACGGTCCCTGCGCACTCTCCCGACTGCCGGCTGCGCATAGGGATCAATGTTCTCTGTCCGCCTCGGAGGACGGCTTATTTTTGGAAAAAATCAGGGTTTTGGTCCTTGTAGCTCGTAGTCTATGATATTATGGTGGGTCAGAGGCATAATTTGTGTTTGAAAAATGTTTCACTTCTGATTTATTGATCTCGGAAGTTTAAATCTGTGAATATATTTCCAACTTTACCGAACTCTTTATTTCACCTTATGGCAGGTTATGCAGTTTGCATAGTTTTCACTAGGTCCGCACGGGCCAGACACTTTGCTCTTGCGGGCTGGATTTGGCCCGCGGGCCGATAATTGGGGATGGCTGCTATCCATCCATCCATCCATTCGCGGGGGGGCTGGAGCCGATCCCAGGCGAAGGCAGGGTACACCCTGGACAGGTCGCCAGTCTATCGCAGGGCTGACAGAGACAAACAACCATTCACACACACATTCACACCTCCGGGCAATTTAGAGTCATCAATGAACCTATCCCCATCCTGCATTTATTTGGATTGTGGGAGAACCCAGAGAGAACCCACGCTTACACGGGGAGAACATGCAAACTCCACACAGAAGGAACCCAAGCCTGAGCCGGGAATCGAACCCGGGACCCTCTCGCTGTGATGCAACAGTGCTACCCACTACACAACCGTGCAGCCCCGCTGCTATACATATTGAATTATTTATATTTTTACAACCTCTCTGTCCTCTCCTCTCTGCTAAATGTAAACCGTTTTTACACTGTACGATATATTTCTGCCTATGAAAAATTGTGGAATGTTTTGCGATTTTAGTAATGTATTTATTTAAAAGAAAGAGTCTAGCCATCCATCCATCATCTACCGCTTATCCTGTATTCAGGGTCGCGGGGGGGCTGGAGCCGATCCTAGCTGTCATTAGGCGAAGCCAGGTTTCACCTAGACGCCAGTCCATCACAGGGCTGACATGTAGCAAACTCCACACAGAAGGAACCCGAACCCGACCAGGGAATCGAACCCGGGAGGTGACAGTGCTAACCACTACACCACCGTGCAGCCCAGAAAGAGACCAGTCCATTAAAATAAAATAATATTCCATGTTGCTCCAGTTACAGTGGTTCCGTTTCTAGTCGTCTGCTACTGCTAAAAATAAAGGATGGTTCGGGAAGCTGGAGAAGTCAGGCATTGGACTGGTGACATCAACTGGATGTCTTATTACTATTATTGCACCCTTACTCTTTAGCTCATATGAAATTGGGAAATATGGGTATGTCACAAATCAATCCCTGAATCTTCAATCTTAAAATGACAAGGAATATGATTTATGATCCGATGTAAAGATAAATGAAAAAGACAACCTGAATGTCACGGTCTGAGCCTCTGAGGTCTGATGCTCCGGTTCACAAACAAGTGCCACCACAGCTCTAATGGGAATCACAAGGCTGCACTGCTAAGAGATACGAGTGCACCTCCTAATCCTAATTTCTTGTCGTGGCTTGCAGGGCTGCCAGACCTGTTGCATGCACGTTCACCCTGTAAACAGCACCATTGTACACTTGCTCGTAACGCCACTTTTCTTCAGGATTAACTGCGTTCCCGTTTATTCCTTTCCATCTCAATTCAATTTATACGTGTTAATTGGCCTCTCTTTGACAGCCAGCTGCACATCTAATCTAATAAATGCGTCTGGGCTGCTTCCTTTTAAATCTTATGCAAAGAGTGGAGGGAGCAGTGGTACACACAGTATGCTTTCAAACACACACGCACATACACATATCTATACACACACATAATGTGTAGAACTTGAAGTGCTGCAAATTTACAATACATGCAAATAACTGTTTTGGTTTTAAATCACGTTGAGAGGACGCTGGCACTGTTTGTTCACCGCCTGCTACCGCCTGCTATTGCACATTGCACAAGTGATTTTGAAAAAGCTGTCGGCTCAGTATCACGGTAGATGTGAAAAATAGGGCCTGATTAAAATATACACCAAAGTACATTTTTAATGTATACTTTATGCAGGGAGACGTTTATGATTCATGGTCATCTTATTTAAGATAATTTCGTTTTTCACACAAAAAAAGATGCGTGTCTTATCTGTGATGCATTTGTTTCTGTACAAAATGAAATGCGATTCCAGTATGTTTTGCCATTTCAAGAGTTTTATGCACATCTTGATGCTAATCTGGATAATATCGTGAATCACAATAATGTTGGCCAGGATATTGTGGTTAAGATAGATTCACCAGCTCTCCATTCTCACTGGTTCACATGAATATTTTTCAAATGCCCTTATAATAAGCTATTTAGTGAATGGATATTTATTTGGTTTCATTATGTTGCTCAGAGCTGAAGAGCAGTGAATGGGAAGTGTTGGCATTGAGTGGAGCCTGACCTGGTTTAAAGCTTTCTATCAAGCATGTCATCACATCACTGTGGTACCACTTTGACTGACATTTTCAGTGTGGTGGTATCTTGTGGTGAATATCAAGTTTGTAAATTGTTTAATGAATTGTAAACTTAATTACTCCTTTGAACCTCGACAAAGGCATCACAGACCAGATCCCCCCCTTCTGTCTCCTTTCCAGGCGGCAACCTCTAGTTCTGAAAAGAGAAGCCAACGCTGAATTGCCTCACACTTGCATTCTCTCGACTGGCCATCAGTAAAAAGAAGACTGATTGCAAGGAATTCTTTTTTTTTTTTTTTTAAGATTATTTTTTATGGCTGGAGTGCCATGCAAGCCTTTTTTTTTATTGTTTTATGCAGAGAGAGACAGTGTGGAAAGGGGAGATAGAGGGGGAAGACATGCGCGAAAGAGATTGCCGGGCCGGTAGTCAAACCACTGATCTCCGCGCCGAGGCTGAGCCTCCGTACATGGGGCGGCTGCCTTATCCACTGCGCCACCGACCGCCCCTGATTGCAAGGAATTCTATGAGAAAATGACATGTAAACATGAGTTTATGGTCTCAATCTCTAGTTAGGACCACGGGGCACTGGCCCCTACAGCTATGAAATAGCTGCAGGATTTTTTCCTACTTATTATTTTTCATCTTCCGGACAAATTTCGATTCGCTACTAGTTACTACAAATTATATATCAAAACGTGCTGTTCGATCGGGATCGGTGTGCTATTACTTTTATCATCAGAATCGTTCGGGATGTCCTTGAAGGAATGATGGTGTGGGTTTTTTTTCTGATAGGACCGACCGTTTTTTCTGAATTTGCCCAAATGTGAGACCAGCGCAGAGGTAGAAAATTTCTGTTTTTCTCCACGTTTCTGTCTGCCTCAGCCTGGGGTTCCTCTAACGTCATGGCAACCACTTCAAGTTGCCGTGGTAATCTCTGAGCCTCAGGCCAGAGCCACAGATAAAGGGATTGTTCAACATTTTGGCATTTTGGCCCATTGCCATAATCCCTATAGTCACAGCAGTAGGTTCATTACCTTTATTTGTCGGTGTAAGCTATTTTTAGCTGCTCAGAGCTATGCTACAGAGGCTAATGGAATTTCTTGGTTTCCCTCATCAAACTCATCAAATACACAATCCAACAACTCGCTTTTGTGGACAAGTTGTGACCTGCACATTCACCACGCTATGTGATAATAATGTAACTTTATGAGACGGAGCCGTATTAGAGGTAAATTCATGCAAAACCGCTGATGCGCGTTCCCTTCAGGGAAAGTTTTTCAGCAAGCAGTCTCTGTATTTGCCTCTAAAGGCAGGAACACACCGGCCCAACCGTTGGACGTCTGAAGCGTTTGGAGAGGCTCGGACGAGGTCGGGAACACATATGTTTGGTGTGTACAGCTGCGTCGGAAGCTTTCGGAGCCGCGCAGACGCTGTCTGATCAGACTGAGCATACGAAGTCTGAGGAGGTGGGCTGTTGGACGTCTGAGCCATTGGATACTCTGATTGGCGGTGTGCTAGCGAATCAGAGTATCCAATGGCGGTGTGTGGGCGGGGCGGAAGTGACGATGGTAAACAACAAACCACATAAACAGAGATGGCGCAGAGTACAGATTTTACTTCGTCGTTGCATCGCACTTTTGGTTATTTCTGCACATTTATCGAAGCAATGGCTACGTGGAGCGAAGAGACGGAAGAGCAGCTGATTGTGCATTGTTTTTATCTGCACTCCGTTCCGTCATTTCCTGTTTTCCTGTTTTGGAGTACTGGCACGAGACTAGCGCCACCCGCTGTTAAGGAGGCTTATTGCATCTCGCGCAAGCACAGAACGTACACGCTGCTGTGGTGTCGGAAGCACGTCGAAGCGGTGTGTACAACGCAACTTTTCTGCCGAACGGGTCAGACGAGAGGCAACAGAGTGGGCGGAGAGTGGTCGGATAAGGCAGTTGGACGTCTGGGCGGTGTGTGGGGGCCTTAAAACTACTCTCATCAAAATGTACACACTCCGGCAGTAGCCCCCGTGGCCCTTTCAAAATTTCCCCAGAGGGAATTTTCTAGTTTTAAGTCTTCTTCAATCCAGCATGACGTTCATTTAGTACATTATGGTCAATTTAGAGTCCAACAGACCAGAAAGCAGGAGATGCTTTAGGAGGCGTTGTTACATTGTGATTGGCAGGTCGCTACCAATGCAGTTATCTACTAAGATGACTTTAACACTTTGACCTTGAATTATGAAGCTAACTTTGTTAACGGCTTCACACCAGAATCCAGATGGATCCAGATCCATTAAGGGTGCTACTCAAGGAGTCGCCCTGTTGCTTGTGTTCACCAGATCCACCCCTGGGTCCTCCATAGTCCAAATATGGTCACTTCCTTCACTGCTTGCAAAAATTCCAAGATGGTTGTGGTCAAATTGCACAACTTGAGGCATGAAAACTGTAGTCCACAAACCAATGAGTGACGTCACCATGACTACGTCCACTTCTTACATTTAGTCTATGCTCCTTTCAAAATAATTGCCCTAGACATAGCAGTTGATCATACTGAGACATGTCGCTAGAAATCACAGCAAAATCATTGTTTTCCTATGGTACAGCGCTCCTAATAATAACGTCTGCTCCTCTCTTGCGTTGTGCCTCATGTTTTCAAGCAGTTTTCATGCATAAATGATAGATTATTCTCAACTCTTCAGCGCCAGCTGTGGAGTCGCATTGTTGGCTTTACTCCTTAACCAATTCCTTCCTGTTTTGATGGCAGTATATGGGTGGAACGGACAATAAAAGGTGTGATCAGGGCCATACACTGCATGACTGTTTACCGGAGGGAACTCGCATCCACTGAGCATTTCTCTTAAAGGGATCTCAGTAAGATATGACTCTCAGTTGCTGCTCTGGGTCAATAGGACTCTGGTAGTTGGTCTTCTATTTGAACCTTTTCTTGAAGATGTGTTGCCGTTGTCGGAACATCACATCACTGTCTGTGTGAATAGGGTTGATATGAAATGTTTGCAGGCGAGCATTTTTGTGTCGTTTTTCATGCTGCTGGTGTGTAAAGGCCTTTGTGATCAAATCCCCAGAACATACATTTCCACGTAGTTTGTCCAGTTAAGGACAGTTTGGCAAACGTGAACTGGAGCACTCAAACTAGCAGTCGTTGGTGAAAAGTGAGTTTTAGGATAAAACTAAGAAAATGTTCTTGCCTGAAGCTCTTTTTGTCTGGTTCTTGGAAAGCTTCACTCCAGGCCAGATCCCTCATCCAGGGTGAGGTTAACTCTACTCGGCCAGCCTGGCCCTTTCACTACTGGGAGAGCTAGACTCCTCCTTGTGTCCAGCCCACTGCCAACTCATGCTCCTGCTTTCCTTTTTTTACACCACCTCGGTTTTCCCTCTCTAAGTGTATGCTTACCAACCCTGCCAGGAGTGTCGAAGGGCCACATTTCTTCTCTTTTCTCTTCTGCATTCACAAAGCCACAGTTTTCTACAAAGGTTGGTTATATAAGTAAACTGGAAGTTCTCTCTTTTTTTCATTTCATGCCGCTGTACACCAGACAACTGTCCGCTAGAAAGTTAAGTGTAGAGACACAATGTAGTCCAGTTGGTCCCCTATAACTTCAGGAGGACATCTACCTATTGTTGGGTAACAGCAGTTCTCCAGTAATCTCTTTATCTTCTTGCATTTTTTGACAGGTTAGGGCCACGAGACTTCTTGGGAATTTTGGCTAGTTATGCCAAAATATCAGAGATATGACTCAAGGAATGAAGAGTAGGGGTGTTGCCTTTGTCGTGTTTGATGTCACGTTTTCCAGCATTCATCTCTTATCTGGAGGAACCACATTTAGTGCACGTGTTAGTAAATGGGTGATATTAAATTCAAGCTTGTGCAGCTCTTCTCTCTTGTCCCTCACACCTTCTCTTCGAATTTGACTCCCTGCCTTCTTCCTCTAGTCTCTACTCGTCTCGTCTGTCTGCTTGGCAAGAGCTGCCAGCATTTACTGGCACCCTGAAGCTCTGCCACTGTTCAGCCTTGTTCATGCTCCTGGACTCCTCCTCCTCCCTCCTTACATTTTCTTTCTCCCTGCTGCAACAAAAGCAAAGCCCTGGAAAGACATAAAAAACAGTTTAAATACACTAAGTACTGACTCTGGACAATCCATAGTTTCATTGCAAAAATATAAATAATGTTAAAGACGTTTCAAACCATCCAGCAGTCTGCTCTAGCTTACACTAATGCAGGGACATTACGGTCTGGTGTGGTTTGGGGTTTGAACAGCACTTCTGGTTAAATCCCTGATGAGGAGCCAGTGGGAGGTCCATCTGCTGTCTGCAGAGTCGGCTTCAGCCCAGAATCAGGTTCTTTTGTGTGTTTATAAAGATATGATTCAAAGTAGTTATACAGATCAATGACTTTAATACCTTTAAACACATTGATTTGATCACATAATTTCCTGTATGATTGAATGATTTTTCCGTTTGCTGTTGGAATGTTCCAGATCTATAACAGCTAGTTGCTACTGTCCACAGTCTTAATTGTTAAAGGTGCTATTGACAACATTGATAACATCTAGCTACTAGATGTCACACTCGCACTCCCCCCTTCCATTGCATTCACATCACAACGCAGCTGTTGCTCAAAGCGCATGTGCCCTCAATGGGTTGCCAGTGTACTTGTTAGCTAAAAGCTAGCTATCTCTATCTTACCGGTCAAGAAGAAAAGTAGCCACTTCGGCGTGGCTTTTCATTCCTTGAAACTCCTTCAGCTGACTCAAACGATCAAACGCTGAACCAATGTCCTCCTTTTATCACTGAGCACAGGCAGCGAGACGCTCACGCATACGAGGAAGGCTTCGTGCCACAGCAGGTCATCGGTTTTTTGTAGGTACCGAAATGCCGCCCGCTTATGGTCAAACTCAGACATATTTCCGTATTTTCCACACTAACTGGCAACCCCAAAGACTCTTGACCTCTGACTCCGCAGAGATACTACGTGATACCAACGTCGTTATTCTATTGGCTAACAAGCCTTGCTAGAGCCGCAGCTAGGGCTGAACGATTTATCGTTTTCTGACCGAAATTGCGATTTCAGACAACGCGATCATGTGATCGCCAAAGCTGCGGTTTTTGCAGCGCTCCTGACTCACCCAGGATCTGTTGTCAACTATTTTACACATGCCGTCTCCCGACCATCCTGCCAAGCTCACCAATCAGACTACTCGTGAACAGGTCACGCTAACCAATCAGTATTAACCTGCTCCGTATTTGTAATTAGTCAGAAATGACTTCAACTGGACCAGAAACGGAGTTAGGGGATTTAATCGCCAAGAAAAACAGCACGTCCGTCATTTGGGAGTATTTCGGGTTTGAGGCTGCAGACGTGCACCAGAAACGGGTACTGTGCAAAACCTGTCGCGCTAAAGTTGCAACATCCAGCGGAAACACAACCAATATATACCGGTGATATAATCTCCCGCGAGAGGGTGCATTTCACGGCAGGGGCGCTGATTACGGCACAACACCGGCACTTGAAAAATCACCACAGACATTTGCAGGGCGCGTGCATGACGAAAAAGTCCGGTAAAAAGTCCAGTGACTATGATGATCAGGCCCACTGTAGCAAACAGACTACAATTACAGCATCTTTTGCCAGTGTAACTCCGTACGATAAGAGCAGCGGAAGACACCGGAAAGACGGATTTAAAAACCTCCTCCGCACGCTGGACAGATGATATACGATTCCCTCCCACACCGACTTCTAACAGGTTGCCGTCCCGCAGCTATACGCGGAGTGTAAAGAAAAAGTGGTAAGCCATAAATGAATGACCCACCTATTTTAATGTCTGACATATTTTTTAGAAGGGTCATTTTATTTCAATAACAGTTTTTGTATTTGATTTACAATTAAATTATTACAGTTAAGGATTTTTGCACATTTTAAGACAGTCAAAGATGGCTCTTTTAGTTCATTTGTAATAACTGCCATTGGTCAAGGACTTTAAAGAATGAACATGCATGTTTCTTGTTAATAATTTCATTTGGAAGCAATTTTTAACTTTAGTTTTCATCCTTGCATTAGAGTAATAGCATTCAATGTTTTAATGTTACTGTACATTGTGAATATTGCACTGAAGCTTGATTTGAAGGAAATCGTGAATCAAATCGAAATCGCAATATCTGTCAGAAAAATCGCAATTAGATCTTTTCCCAAAATCGTTCAGCCCTAGCCGCAGCCACACATCACACATCTACCCAGAGGTTAACAAAACGGGCCGACGCATAAAAAAAAAAAAGAGATTAATTCACAATCCAAAAATGTTTTTCACGAGAAGTGATACTTTTGATACTGCACCTTTCTAAAAGCTGTGTGGATCTATTCTTTTTTTTAATTATTCGTTTCCATAAAATTTTTATCAGTATGACCTTTAAGCGGAGTGTTCGCCGGTGGACCTAGCTCATGTCTATTGTTCTGACGTTTTAACTTGGACTTGTTTTAGGATTCCTCCTTTTTCCTTCTATCCATCAGTTTCTGTTGAGATTTAGAGCTCACAGCTAAATCTTCTTTGTGTAGCACACAGTGATGATGATGATGATGATGATGATGATGATGATGATGATGATGATGATGATGATGATGGAAAGATGCACGAAGCATAGAGAGGCGTTGTTACAGACTGCTTCCGAAACAAACTGTGTTGGGCAAAGCGGCGTGGTACGCCAGCGGAGGGCTGCATGCACAACGAGGGCATCAGAGGCCACACCATACGATCTCATCACCAAACTAGTTTTTTAAAAGATTTTTTCAGGCATAGACGCTTTTTATTAGGTAGGAAAGACAGGAGAGAGGGGTGTGACATGCAGCAAAGGACCTCCGACCGGGATTCGAATCGGCTGCTTATGTACATGGCATGCGCTCTAACCACTCCCCCACCTCCGTGCCCTCAGCACCAAACTTTGACTCACGATACCATGCTATTGGGATTTAAAACATTTTGTGTTATGCTGAATATAACAATAACATATTTTAATTTATTATGGGTTTTTTCCAGCTGCAAATGATGGTTTGTCAATGTTTTAACTCGCTTCATCTCACTTCAGTCATTTTAAAATGATTTTTTCAGTCAAGCAGACTGAATGACCAACACTCCATCACTTTGTTGGTCACCAAAAGGTTGAACTTGTATTAAAAGTGCATAGCATCAATACAATATTGGCATGCAAAATATTGTGATACTATGGTGTAAAGATTTTTTTCTCACGCCTCTATATACAACTCCGAGGGCAAAAATGGATTCAGGCCAGGACTGTGTGTCGGTATTTATATGGATGTGTGTCTTGTGTTTAACTACCCACTACCTTTTCAATCAACACACTTTTAAAGCTGACTAATTTGTTTCTGACTTTTGATTTGAAAGGTCACTGTTCCCATGTCGTTTTAATGCAGATACATAGTTTTCATGTAGAAATGCATGCAGACTAGCCAGGCAGACAATTATCTCCCAGTGTTTGGTGCTGAGGGGAGGATTAGCCCATTCACTTTTGTTAACAGTTTGTCAGCTTACTGCTTGCACGGCCTGGCTGAACCTCCTCATTATGTGTTTCTGTGTCAATCTTTTAATGGCAGGGATCTGAAAACAATGTGGAGCACCAACAGTGATGAGCTCAACCACATCACACAACAACATGGCTAGCGAATATTCTGCATTTTGTTTTTCATCTCCGTTCTCAGGCTAATTTTCATAGAAATGAAATAAGAAATTTAAAATGTAACTTTGAGTTGAGAATACTGTATTGAACTTTCACAGAACAACAACCAAAAAACCCATTCTCTCCATCACAAATCATCCTATATGACAGACTCAACACCATTGGTTCAGCTGTTGTCATTAGGGATGCAAACAATTAATCAATTATGGATTAATTGTCGATAAGAAATTACTTGATTAAAATAAATTAATTGCAATTAATTGCGTTTTGAACCCGTAATTCCCCGCCAGTCCACGTGAGGGCGTTCTTGACGCCAGACGTACTTGACGCACATGCGTGAACACAAGCGAAGCAGGGCTCTGACGACAACAACAAGACAAACGAGAAGTGGGGTGCAGTCGAATAGTCAAAAAATAAGGTCCTAACTCCTATTCCTTGACCTCTGGGGAAAACGTCACAGGGTTAAGGAAAGGCGATAGGAGAACGCAAAAGGATTTAGGAAAAGTCGACCGCGGTGCTCAGAGAATCCGACCGGACTTTCACTAAGCTACGTCATTATAACGCGGCAGCTGATGATTGAAAGCTGATGATCTGCACCGGCGATTGACGTGCGTCTGCGCTGGAGAAACTACAATAATCGACTACAAAAAGCGCGTCGTCCACTTCTCCACATGTTGGTTTTATCAACAGCTGGTTCACTGACCGGCTTCAGGTCCAGCAGCTCCTCCTTCCTGTTTGACCGGTTGCTTTATTTACGTTTCATTTGTGGTTTTAGTTTAGTTTTTGTCAAGTTTGTAACATGATTGAAATAAAAAAAAAATACCATTCAATTATTATCACTGTCCACACACATTTATCTTCACTATTCCAATTACTATATGTCTGCATGAAAGTAATTGTTAAATATGCAAATAGGCATATTGTTTGTTTTCATGAACGGCCGAGGTGTGCAGCACTTTAAATGTTGCTCTCGCAAAGAATTGTGGGTCGGCGTAATCTCCTTTCCTTTCGCATAGGAAGGTCCGTTGCATCCTATGCTAAAGGAGCTCTGAAAGGAAGCGATTGGGGCTCCTTTCCTTTGCATTTAGAGAATTCGAACAGCTCTTATCATGGCGGCCACCTGTTTATTTCCGGGTCACTTCTTCAGTTAGGAACCTTCCTAAGCAAAATAGACTATTCGATTGCACCCGTGGTGTTTCCCACACGTTGACGATACTATGGCGCACCGCCATAGTCTAATTCCGGCTGCCATAGTCTGTAGATGTTCGCCCAAAATTATTTCATCAAGGTAAATGGACTTAACTAGCGGCTCTAATGAGAGGCCCAAACAGGAGGGCAGCAGCGCTTATTATAAGGGGAAATCCTTGCGGCTGGTTTGGCTCATCAACGTTCTGTTTTCCCCCGTCGACATGGCAAGGCGTCCCCCGCGCCGACCCCCCCTCAGCTGGCGAGTTTGACGGCGCGTATAGCCCCGTTCACATACGTCGCTACTCGCCCGTCACTCGCTTTCTCGCTGAATTCTACTCGCTGGCAAAAAAAAATTTCTATATTCCGATTGGTACTCGCTTCACTCGCATCGCAGAAAGTTAAAGTTATTTTCTCTGCGTACCCGCCGGCATCGCCTGTCTTGGCCACATTCCGCTAGAACACAATTCACATTCATTGACAGTTGTCGCTCAGAGATGGGCGAGTGGCGACGTATGTGAACGAGGTCAAAACCAAAACACCAAGGAAGGCTGAGGAATAGTCACCCACTTATATTAATAATAATAATAATAATAATAATAATAATAGTCATATAAACTAATAGTTTAAAGGCTCAGCACTGTGTTTTAGTCATTTTTGTTTTCATCTTTTCTTGAATGCTTAAACTCCTCAACCCCATTTAGTATGTCAACATTTGGATCAGTACCAGCAGTTTGTAAGAAATTGGTCAGGAAATTATATGTCATATTTTGGTTCTCAAAATTCACCAAATTGATGCATTAAAATGAAATTATTCAAATTATGAGTTGCATTTTTCTTTATATCATAAGGAAGATAGAATTTTATGTTACGTATACAGTAGATAGAACCTATTCAGAGGGAAATTCAGCTTCTTAGAAGAATTGCCGCTTATCAATTAATCGATCATTGATCGATAAGATGAAACAACTATCGATTAATGAATTACTCGATAATTTGCATGCCTAGTTGTCATGGATACCAACGTCGGCTTGTCCATCATGTGTTTTCCAGAGCCGACCTCCAGTCTGTCTTGATTCTGTTAGCCGACAGCTGAAGACACTTGCAGTTTGCTGTCCCTATTTGTATTTGTTAAAAAGTGGCTGATGGTTGTCAATGACACCATTACTTTCTTGCCCTGGGGGCATTCTTTATTTATTCTCTTGTCTTTCACCTGCATTATTTTGTGGGGCTCTGTTTCATGTGGTCGTCTCTTCTAGATACATTGTTGGTTGTTTGGAGCGTTTCCAGGGACGTACATCATACATCATGCCTGGAATGTTGTTAGTTTTGCGATCTGGCCATCTCAGCTAGTTGGGATGTGCCTCTGCCCTCTGCCTGTCAATCACTGCTCTGAGAGTTATGTCTTATTACCATCATATTTGTGTTGTAAAAATGTCGGCTTTATTTTATTGGCCGCTATACAAGACCTTTGCCTGAATATCATACAGTTTAAGGCCCATTTTTCAAACGTTTTTAAGCTTCAGATGTTTTCAGAAACATAATACGGTGATCTATTTTCGGAATATAAGGGAAAGTTTCCAAACGAGCAGGCAGCAGGCATGAGCATGTACCCTCATTAGTTGTTTGTGGTTGTGGTAAACATTTCCATGGTAACGGCGAGACCTACTCCTACATCGCTATTAAATGTTTGGATCCATGGATATTATCGCAATACTGAGTATTGCAATAAACTATATTGTGACCTTACCTTTTTTCAAATGCAGTTTGTCAACATGCGTTTTATTTCAAATAAAGTTTTCACTCTGTTCATCAGTAAAAATGAGTCAAGCAGATGGACTGAACACTCCATCTTTGCTAATATTTGATTTATTTATATATACAGTGTTTCCCCTACCATTGTACAGACCTCAAATCAATATGCCAAAAATAAGCCACCTATCAATTCATTCATAAATCAATAATCATTTACATAAGGAGTGCCTCTGTGCAGCGCAACACGAGTCAACCTGCTTCGTTGCCTTGTAACGATGCGAGTACCGCGGCTGAGAGCGCGGGCATATATTCTGGGATGTTTAAGGTTTGTTAGCTAACCAACTATTGCGCCGCCGAAGAAAAGAAAAAATATCGCGGGTTACAGACAACTTAATATCAAGAATGTTTTCTGCCAGACTCCGGGAGCCAAGGAAAATAGATGAAGGGACAGTAACGGAGGCAACTCCAGAAAAAATGACAGGTGCAGGTGTGACGGAAGAAAGGGGGGCAGATTGCAGAGAGGGGGGCTGCTCGAGGACCGTTACTGCCCCCGACACTGGTCCAACTGCCGACCCATGTTTGACGGGTGACCACGGGCCTGGACTGACTGCCGACCCTTGTCCGACGGGTGACGCCGGTCCGACTGCCGACCCCCGTCTGAAGGGTGACCCCTAAACACAGCAGTGTTTCCCCCAGAAAATGTGTTAGTTAAAGGGATAGTTCGGAATTTTGGACATAAGACCTATTTTCAAAGTGAGCCGGTGTGTTTTAGACGTCTGGAGACGTTTTCAAGAAATTTCATTCAGTTCTTCTAGTTGCCGAGTTCGCTTATGCTATGGCTAGCGCAAGTCAATGGTTCTTAGCTAGACAGGCATTAAAAACAGTCTTGCCCACTCCACAGTGCACCCTAGGCAAATCAAATGAAAAACACATCTGTGTTGATAGAATAATATTTGAAACAAAACTAACCTCGCATCGCATGAATAATCCATTTTTTGAGGAACTAGTTTCTCAGAAGCAGCGGAACTTTACTTTGCTCCGTTGGACTCAAAACTCTAAGACGCGCCGCCCGAAATACTGCCTGTAAATAGGCAATCGAACCGGGACGAATTGTCTGGACTCATGCCCTCAGACCTGGGTGAAAAGCGCTTGGACCTCACGCAAACACCGGGCAGCCCACGCAAACACCGGGCAGGCCACGGCCAGCAATTACACACCGCAAATGCCGGACCTCTGCTCCGTCCGTAGACCCGTAAACCCTCAGACGCGTTGCGGGGGATTCCCTCCTGGCCCCACCAGTCTCAATTTGTTCAGTCCGGGTTCTCAGCTCCAGCGGGGGCTATCTCGGTCTCCACAGACGCTCGTTCACGTTCTGCCCTTTGAGCATCCCTCTCGCGCAATTCTTCCTCTGTATATTCAGGCTCGTACAGGTACGGTTGGGTTTGGGTGGGAAAAAACTCCTCATCAGAGTCTTAAAAAGTTTCAGTATATTCTCAAGTGTCCATTTCTGTGAGATTGAAGAAACTAGCACTGCAGGCTACTCTGCGTCTGTAGCTAGACAGCAGGGAAACAAACTATTACCACTTATAAGTGCTAGGTGATATCACTCCGCCGCTGCCATAGCCTACTAGGAAGTATGACACGCTGCTACTGAGACATAAATCCTTAAAAATGCATGGTTGGTTTTATTTCAAACATTCTATCAACATATGTACATCGATAGTCTGCCGTTACAATGGATTTGCCTCGGGTGCACTGTGGTGTGGGCAATGCTAGCTAAGAACGATTGACTTGCGCTAGCCATAGCATAAGCGAACTCGGCAACTAGAAGAACTGAATGAAATTTCTTGAAAACTTCTCCAGACGTCTTGAACACACCGGCTCACTTGGAAAATAGGTCTTATGTCCAAAATTCTGAACTATCCCTTTAAGGTGGTGTCTGTCCAGGGGGAGGGGGCCGCCTCATTGCTGCCACAGACTCTGATTACTACATTGAACACATTTATTAAAAAATAACCAAATAACAATATCTTATAATATATACTATGATAGGGGATTTTAGCCCATAAATTAAAAATAAATAAAAAAATGCACCTTGAATTTTTACACATTTTATTAAAAAAAGCACTGCAAACCATTATAACGAAAAGAAAAGCTCAACATAGAAAGTTGCACATTTGTGTTAGTTATTTGAAGCTTCTAGCTGCTTTTGTCTATGAAATATGAATATTCTTTTGGGTAGTGTCTATGGGCGTTATCTTTTTTTGCCAGGAATGGTCCTTTCCTCTCCCTGCCCTAAATATGTGTATATAGTGTACTTCTTCTGTGCCACTTTCTCTATCACTACAGTAACTTTTTGACCGTACTTTTCTCTGATTTGAACTCCTCCGTGTCTCCCGTTTGGGCAAACACAACAACTCATGGCCAAGCGTAAATCAGGCTTTCCGATTGGCTGTAAAAGCCGCTACGGGAGCCAATACGAGCGTCTGATGCATAAACGTAACTCTATACGTCACTAGCAAGATGGCGGATGAGAAGTCGATCGATATACTTAAACAAAACGGAGAAATGCGTCACGGAGACGAGGAGAAATCTAGTCATATATTTTACTACTTTATGCATTCGTTTTGTTGTCAGAAATAAATCGCTCACATGGACAAGCAGGGTACCGTTGTTTAGACCCGTTTCTCTAGTTTAAGAGGGGAAAAAATGCATGTTTCTACCGCAAACCATTACGGAGTTATGACGCTCTGAAGACAACATGATCTTTTGTAGCGTATACGCTACAATGGGTCTCAGAGGGTTACACAGTCAGCCGATCCCAGCTGTCATTGGGCAAAGGCAGTTACACCCTGGACAGGTCGCCAGTCCAACATGTAGAGACAAACAACCATTCATGCTCACATTCACACCTACGGGCAATTTAGAGTCACCAATTAACCTAAACCCCATCCTGCATGTCTTTGGACTGCGGGAGGAAGCCGGAGAATCCGGAGAGAACCCACGCTTAAACGGGGAGAACATGCAAACTCTACACAGAAGGAGCCCAGGCCGACCCGGGAATCTAACCCGGGATCCTCTCACTGTGAGGCGACAGTGCTACCCACTACACCACCGTGCAGCCCTTATTTTATTTTTATTTTTATTATTTTAATATGTTCTGCAGAGAAGGGAGACTAGTGTCGGACACGGTTTGGAATTAAAGGGAGAAAACATGACAGAGTAACACGGCGAATAGTGCTAGTGTATAGATTTTTTTTTTTTTTAAGACGTTAGTTTAGCCGGCAGCCCTTTGTTGTTAAGGCGGCCGCCTTAACAGGAAACTGCTGCGGGAAACCCTGTACAGCCATGTGCGTTGCTAGACCCCTTTTTATGTGCCCCGGTATTGCAGAAGAATGTAGAGAAGAATGCAAATGTAAAATAGTTTAATGACTGGAGTCGGGTTTTGTTGTGTATTATATGCATATGCAGGGTATGACTTTCATGCCTAAAAAACATGTTGAGAATGTTCATAATGTATGTTGAAATGAATATGAATTAGAGATTAATATCTCTACATTTTTACCTTTACCAGTAGTAGTTTCAGTTTTGGCCATGGCAGTAATAGTGGGCTAAGCAAGGGAAGTTCATATAGCACATTGTATAGCACATTTAATACACGCAACAGGCATTCAAGAATTTTTTTTGTGATTTGAGTAATAGGGGGCCTGTGCCCCAGTAGAGCTTCATATCTAGCAATGCCCCTGACTACAGCCCTTGGTTGTACCACACTCCCCATGGTAAGTTTATGATTTGTTGTTTAGCTTCTATTTTTGTTCTGATTGAGGAGCTTCTCTCTCTTTTTTTTTTTTGGTAAGCAATAATGATGAAAATAACACGGACAATAGGCTAGTTTTCCCAGGCATTGTCAAATGTATGTAACTCTGTTATAATAAAATGAATAACAAACTTTTTTTTTTTTAATATATAAAAAAAAAAATCTGAATGCAAATCTAATAATTGCAGACTGCTTGCTGTGCCACCTGACTTAATCCAACTGCACAATACACCATCTCACGCGTCTCGTCTGTTTAGGGTTTACAGGGGAAAACACTGTGTGTGTGTGTGTGTGTGTGTGTGTGTGTGTGTGTGTGTGTATATATATATATATATATATATATAAATATTTAATCGGATCCCTCGATTCAGAATAGGACATTTTCACTCGTGGAACCTCATTGTTGAGCTCTTTAAGCTCCCTGGTCACAAATCAGAGTAATAAACGATGAAACACTGCAATTTTGAGGCAATTGTAAGTTGTGGAAATTCCTATAAGATCAGTCTGTAACAACTATTTTCCCCTCTCAGTCTCTCCCCGTATTTAGAATACGAATATTCATCCTGTGTGAATGAATAAGTGAATATCCAGCAAAACGTTCTTCCTCCTTGTATTCAGAGCAGCTCTCTCTGCTACTCGTCCACCAGCAGATAAAGCAGAGTTAAGCTCTGCTGCTGACGGTGGCCTATATCTGAGGGCAGTGAACTAGCCAGTAAGCCATAATCTTTATCCATCCATGCCAGGATGTATTTGTCTGTCTATGTCAATCCGCCACCCACTGGCGTTTACATGATCTTATTCCCAAAAAAAACATTTTCTTTACATGGCTGATGAAAATGTACACTGCTCAAAAAATAAAGGGAACACTAAAACAACATAATGTAACTGCAAGTTGATCATATTTCTGAGATATCAGCCTGTCCAATTAGGAAGCAGCACTGAAAATGACCTCCAGCAGGCCACTGATGTTCAAGTTTCAACTCAAACGGTCTGAAATCGACTCCATGAGGGTGGTTTGAGGGCCCGACGTCCACAAATAGGGCCTGTGCTTACAACTAGGGATGTCCCGATCCGATATTTGGCCGCCGATATTAGCAAAAAATGCATATCGATAATCGGCCTGCACGGGAAAATCCCGATCCGGACTCCCGATCCAGTTTTTTTTTTTCAAAACTCCGGTCCGTGTTTTCCAGCGCACCGATGTAGGTAATCCATTCCAGTTTTCTTCTGTTTCCGTCTGGTCCGCGTTTTCCAGCACACCTAGCGCACACCTCGCGACCTGTCCAGCATCCACTAAACAACAACAAGACAGACTTGTGTGCATGTCCAGTGTTTCCCCTACCATTGTACAGGCCATACAATCAATATGCCAAAAATAAGCCACCTATCAATTCATTCATAAATCAATAATCATTTACATTAGGAGCGCCTCCGTGCAGCACAGTAGACTTGCTCCGCAAGACGCGCAGCCACAACAATCCTCGCTGCGCGCTCCCGCTACGTTCTTCTTCGTGTACTTTACGCGCTTGATTTACGCTTGATTCTGATGCCGTTCCACCTCGTTAAACCACCACGATGTCGCTTTCTACTTTGAAAACACGGAGTTGACGCTGTATTTTGATAAGCTGTTGCACTCTTCAGACTCGTGGTGTGAGCGGGACCGGTACCGGAACCGGACCGGCTTCCGCGCTGCCTGCTCGCACAGATCCGCTCGTGCGCACATGCGCTGATGCAGGTCGAGTGTTGTCGATAAATATATGTACTCCTTTAAAACGGCATCAAGCCATATTGTGTCTAGTATTAGTACGTGATGGGGGAGGACTGTTTTCGATAAGCTGTGGAACTCTGAGTTAACCTATTTCTACCTGAATTTCTATGAACTATTAGGCTGTTGAGTAAACCCATAACTTATATTTTACTTGATAAAATAAGACAATATATGCACTCATATGTCGTTGTAGTGTTTTACAGTATCTGTAGCTATTAATGTGATGCTCCTCATTTTCCAGCCATATTTTTCCAGCCCCTAATTATGGATCAATTCCATCAACCGGCACCTTAATAAGTCACTCTCTCCTTGAATCCTTGAAAACCTTGAATACACTCTGGTGCATTCAACAAAAATGTTGAATGCAAATATAATAATTGCAGAATTGCAGACTGCTTGCTGTACCACCTGACTAAATCCAACTGCACCAATACACCATCCCACGCGTCTCGTCTGTTGAGGGTTTTTTCGGTGGGTACCACTGGGCCTAAAAAAAAAATTCTAGGGGAAACACTGATGTCCCACTAAGAATTTAAAGTTATCGATAAAAATGTCAGCTGTGTGGGATTATTTTACCTTAAAAGACGAAAAAGACGAAGAGGCGGAGTGCAATACTTGCCACAATAAAGTCAAGCGTGGTGGTAAAGCTGTAAGATTGACTATTTATTATTTTCTCTATTTTGTGTTTATTTAACCCTGTTAAGAATAAACAGGTCAGCTTCTCATTACCAACCATTGTGGATTATTCAAGATAACCTAATTAAGTTGGCTAGTTGTTCTTAAGAGTAAAACCCTTTTCAACACGAGTCTGACAAAATAAGTAAATATCTTTAATCTTTAATACATGCTTGGATCGGCCGGTATCGGTATCGGCCAATACTAAAAGCTACAATATCGGTATCGGATCGGAAGTGCAAAAAGCTGGATCGGGACATCCCTACTTACAACCCAACACCATACAATGTGATTGGCATTTGCTAGAGATCACAGAGATTGGCAGATTCGTCATTGGCGCCCTGTGCTCTTCACGGATGAGAGCAGGTTCACCCTGAGTACTTGTGACCGACGTGACAGGGTCTGGCAACGCCGCGGAGAACATTCTGCTGCTTGCAACCTCCTCTAGCATGACCGGTTTGGCGATGGGTCAGTGATGGTCTGGGGAAGGTTTGCACAGCCCTCCATGTGCTTGCCAGAGGCACCTGACTCCCATTAGGTACCGGGATGTGATCCTCAGAACCATTATGAGACCATATGCTGGTGCAGTGGGTCCTAGGTTCTTTCTAATGCATGACAATGCTAGGTCTCATGTGGCTGGAGTGTGTCAGCAGTTCCTGCATGATGAAGGCATTGATGTTATGGACTGGCCTGCCCGTTCCCCAGACCTGAATCCTATTGAGCACATCTGGGACATCATGTCTAGTTCCATCCACCAATGCCATGTCGCACCACAGACTGTCCAGGAGTTGACTGCTGCTCTGGTCCAGGTCTGGGAAGAGATCCCTCAGGAGACCATCCGTTGTCTCATCAGGAGCGTGCCCAGGTGTTGTAGGGAGTGCATACAGGCACGTGGAGGCCACATGCACTACTGAGGATCATTTTGAAAATCTCCACAAAATTTGGATCAGCCTGCGATCTGATTTTCCACTTTGATTTTCAGTATGATTCTGAATAGATACCTCCATTTCTTTCTCCGGTATAAACGGTATTGCAAAATCTCTACCGGTAGACACTTTTATACCGCCACACGGTATAATACCGTCATACCGCCCAACCCTACATGAGGATTTTTCAGAAGCCATTGCTGTTTTGCTGTGCGCTAATAGCCAACTTTAAATTCCATCAGCATGCACACTGGGAGAGCAGTTAATACATGTGGTCTTCCATTACAACGGTCTTTCACAAGTTACCCGAACTTGCCCCATGCTGTCATTCAGCCCAACCGCCACTGGAGACAAAATGTGTTTGTGATGCAGAGGGGACTCTCTCCAGATGTTGCGTTGCTGATAACAGCACCTTGGAGATATAATAATATATAATAAGCTGCTAACTATTTGACTTAAACTTAGAACATTCAGGTCAATTAATGAGCAGCCCAAAGTGCCTCTCACAAACCAGATCACTGGTCACAAATCTAGTTGAAACATGGTGTAGTCATAATTAGGCTTTTCGTCAAAGTCAAAGGTCAAGCTTTCCATTGACTTTGTCTTTACTGGACTGGGCACAAATTCCATTCAGTCCAACTGAGTCCCAGTCAGGTCTCACACTACCACTATAGATATCTTTTAGAAGCAGATGAAGCTTTTTATCAAGCTGCTGTTCTCTGTCTGCTCGGCTCTGCATGAATTATTCTCCGCTCTATTTTAGACCCACTTTGTATGTCTGTGGGCCGGGTCCAGATTTCGGATCAGGATGAACATGTTTGAGCACTAATGACTAATTTCTTTATCGATTAATCTATCAATTTTTTTTTACAGATTAGTTGATTAATTAGAATTATTTATTAATCATTCCAGTTCAGACAAGAGGATATTAGTGTTGGTACGATGGTCACTATGTCAGATCAGGTGATTATAGAGTCATAACCAGAGAGTTATGATGGACTACACATAATCTCAGCTGTTTGGTAAATTAATTCTTAATTCAGATTAATTTTGTTCAGATGACGTAACAGGCAGCAAGTGGGCAACTGAGGCCTGACAGAGCCACGGAAGGAGCCCGGAGGCTGGTCCATTCACCGTGCTTGATCCATCATGACACCCATCACAGTCAATCACAGTGGTGGGTTTAAGCCTCCAGCATCCAATTAGAGGAGATTAGTTTCTAAGAGTCTTACAATGACCATCCAGGCCCTCACCATGTGTTTCCTCCTCATAGATGGATCACAGAGGAGCTGGCACCGACACCACTACATATTCACATCACCATGGCCTTTTACCTGCTAGCCGTATGTTGTTGTAGAGGATTTAACGTGGATGTTAGAAGGCATACATCAGTCTGTGGATTCCTCCTTCTGAAACTTTCATGTCACTGTTGAATCCTCACATGGAGGTTTCTCAAAAATGGCTTTTCTAGCCCGGTGTGCTTGATTGAGTTATGGTGAGGGGAAAAGAATAGAACAGTTTACCCAGTGTGATTGCAACCGGCTGGTTGTGTAAAGAAAATAATAATTGGCCAAAATAACATTGTTTTTAAACTCTATCATCCATAAACTGGTTGGACATTGGTTTGTGGACTACTTTGAAGCCTTGAGTTCAGTTACACAGACACACAAACACACACACTGGCTAAAATGGATTGTGTCTAGCAGCCACAATGGAGTCTGAACCCAACCCCCAGACAGCCTTAGCCAATCATGTAGTGATAGGACTTGCAGGTAAAGGTCTAGGTTTCCCAGTCTGGTTGAGGGCGCCATGACCGTCATCACACATTGTACCATTAGTGGATTTGTTAGTGAAGTAGATGAACGTCAGACAGGGGATTGACTGTATTCGACGATCTGAAGGAATGTGTTCACATGGAATCAGTGACGGTCTACATCAAACACTGTCACACCAAATTCCCTCACTGGAACCAAAGGAATCTGAGAGTTCAGCTGTGTTCCGGCTTCTGGCCATCGCTGGCATGTGATGAGTGGACGAAAACATGTAAATGGTCCTCATTTATATAGCGCTTTTATCCAAAGCGCTTTACAGCGCTTTACAGTGTTGACTGACATTCACCCATTCATACACACATTCACACACCGACGGCAGAGTCAACCACGCAGGGCGACAGCCAGCTCGTCAGGAGCAATTAGCGTCTTGCTCAGGGACGCCAGACACTCAGCTAGGAGGAGCCGGGGATCGAACCAGCAATCTTCCGGTTACCAGCCAACCCGCTCTACCTCCTGAGCTAATGCCCCCCCCATGTTGCATGTTGCATGTTGCACCGGGTGGTAATTAACTGATGACAGGTATTTGCTGATTGCTTGTGATGGCACAAGAGGGAAGGTTTATACTGCAGCGTAATAACCAGATCAAATCCTACAACCACAGTCCCGGTGTGACTTACACCTGATAGTCATGCAATTGCTGTTGTTTCAGGAAACATCACTGTAGTAATCAGAGACTCCATTTGGTTTGATGCCTTTGCCAATGTCAAGGCGATATTTGGTACTTGATACTTGGTTGCAACTATGACTTAAAACTTAAAACAAGGGCTGTGCCGAAAACGTCAACACTGCATTCATAACATTTTAATTTGAAATATTATTATTAATAACTTACAGGAACTGTTTGTGCAATAGTCCCCCTTTAATTCCCCTCTCTGTCTCCCGCTCTCTCTCTAATCTGCACACAGCAAAGCAAAGCGGTGCTCCATAATTATCTTGGTCCAAAAGTCCAAAATAAAAATGTATCAAAGAGAAACAGATGTAAAATATGTCAGTATGTCGATAGTATGATCTAAGTATGGAGAAGATCGCCCTGTAGCCTCGCAGGGGAGAGATCAGATACTTTTCCAGCCGCCATGGGTTAGAGGGCTAGCTACCGAAATGTGTTCTTCTGAGGGTATCGACCGAATTGGGGTGATATTACAGATTCACGTTAAATCAATGGGTGCCAAGTTTCTGTAGAGGGAACCAGCAGGCAGGTCTTCGAGCTCGTGTGTGTGTGTGTGTGTGTGTGTGTGTGTGTGTGTGTGTGTGTGTGTGTGTGTGTGTGTGTGTGTGTGTGTGTGTGTGTGTGTGTGTGTGTGTGTGTGTGTGTACACGGAACAGCAGTAGCCTGTCACAACCCAAGTGTGAAACTCCCGAGAACATGTCTAGTGTCCAGATAAATGATGACTGAGCTAGATTTGCCCTTGACTGTATAAGAAAAATGGATTTGCTTTGGCTCACTAGCATGAAATATAGCATGCCGTGGCAGAGACACCATACCCTCACATGTCAGCAGTAGAAAGGACTTCTGTCTTCTCCTGAAAGGTTGTTTGATTCACCATTAAATTAATTCAGTTAGTGGTATATCCTGTAGAAGATCAGGCACCTCATACTTAACAGTACAGTCAATTGCTCCCTGTGGTGCTGTGGCGTTGTTGGCCCGGGATGTATTTTTGGTCTTCAAAAATTGGCATTTTGATTTAGGAGAGCAGTACTTTACTTGGAGCATCAGAGGGAGGGGGGTAATAAAACACTGCACATGACATTCAGACAGAGAGCGAAGTCACTTACAGATGGCTTTTCTCCACATTTCACTGCCAACATAAGTCCATAAAGATGACATATGCCACAGTTTGTGTTGCTGTAGCTGGCAGAGGAGCGCCAACATCTTTAATGTATGTGGAGTTTTACTTAATTAATTTGTCACTGAATGCAATCTGGGTTTTGTAGAAACATCCACAACTGCGTGATTCTTTTCTTTGACTTCATTCAGTACCAATTATAACAATAACTGCAAAATTACTGCATTATTCGGTTCTTAATAGATAATTATTAATATCAATAGAATTATTGATTTTAATAGGATTATTAATAAAACTAGAAAATTCCCGCGGGAAATTTTGAAAGGGCCAGGGGGGCTACTGCCGGAGTGTGTACATTATGATGAGATTCTTCAGAGATTTCAAACGAGACGGAGTTGTTTTAGAGGCCAATACAGAGACTGCTTGCTGAAAAACTGTCCCTGAAAGGAACGCGGTTTTGCATGAATTTACCTCTAAAACGGCTCCGTCTCGTAACATTACATTATTATCACATATGTGCAGGTCACAACTTGTCCACAAAAGCGTTTTGGAGTTGTTGGATTGTGTATTTGACGAGTTTGATGAGGGAAACCAGGAAATCCCATTAGCCTTCTCAGCATAGCTCTGAGCAGCTAAAAATAGCTTACACCGAAAAATAAAGGTAATGAACCTACTGGTGTGACTATAGGGATTATGGCAATGGGCCAATTGGCCAAAATGTTGAACTGTCCCTTTAACTGTGGCTCTGGCCTGCTGCTCGTTAAAGGGTTACCGTGGCAACTTGAAGTCCCCCCCAGGCTGAGGCAGACAGAAACGTGGAGAAACAGAGCCATTTTTCTGCTTCTGCGCTCGTCTCGCATTTGGGCTGTTTCTAAGAAAACCGTAGTTACTATAAGAAAAAAAACACCATCATCGCTGTAAGGACTTCCAGAACGTTTTGATATGATTTTGGTGTTTCTGCAGTAAATATTTTGGAGACAGTTGCAAGTTTAAAATGGGGGTCCTCTCTCTGCTTCTCTCAGAACATTTTGTATTGGAGTCAATGAGGAGAAAAGACAGATGTGGTTGCGCACCAATACACAAGACCCGAGCACTGGTTCCCTCAGCTATTTCATAGCTGTAGGGGCCAGTGCTCGGTGCGATTGCCCCTAATTAATAATAAACGGGGCACCACCCTGAAATCAGGGAAAAGATAACCAAACCTGTACTCAGTCTCATATGAAGGGGTTTGTACTCAAATGCCAATAATTAATAACTATTAGCATATGAGTAGAAACAGTTGACGGATTTTTGAATTCTTTGCAGAGAAGAGGTTGATATTCATTATATACAACATAAATAACACAGCAGTATGTTCAAAAGGGGTTTATTAACAATAAACAAAGAAACATACATTAAGTCTACGTGGCCTATCTAACTAAATACTGTGTGTGTGTGTGTGTGTGTGTGTGTGTGTGTGTGTGTGTGTGTGTGTGTGTGTGTGTGTGTGTGTGTGTGTGTGTGTGTGTGTGTGTGTGTGTGTGTGTGTGTGTGTGTGTGTGTGTGTGTGTGTGATGGCGGCTGTGGGTGTCGACCAGTCAGTGTGGAGTGGGGGTGTTCTTTGTGGGAGGCTGTGTGGCCCTCCCTGGAGAACAGGTTTCTATACGGTTTATACAGGTTTCTATACCTGCATAATTAGAATATAATTATTATGTATAATTGGAATAAATTACTCCATAAGGATGGTGATCATTAAAACGTCGGAAGTCATGCTTTGTTAGGTCTGTCTGCAAGATGACAAGCTAACTACTTTTAAAATGCTTGTTTTCTGAATGGAGTCTGGATTGAGCATTGTTTGCTAGGCTATGGTAACATTGTAGCTGCTCCATCAACACTCCAAATAAGGTAATCTAGACAGAAACACAGCAGAGACCTTGTTGTTTGGACCACAGACAGACTAATGTGAGCTACTATCGTAGAACTCTGGGGACCACAGACAGTCTCTGGTTTCTCCACATAGTCTGGTCTGGTCTCATGACTGATGTGAGCTACTATTGTAGACCTCTGGGGGACCACAGACAATCTCTGGTTTCCCCACATAGTCTGATCTGTTCTCTGGACTGGTGTGAGCTACTATCGTAGAACTCTGGGGGACCACAGACATAGGAGACAACATTTGGTTCCTCATTTAGGATTCAGGAGACTCAACACTGAGAGGCTTAGAGAAATGTTCAATATTATATTGAATGAATGCGTGATTCATGCACATTTTGCCTCATTGGTGCCACCAGGTGTGATATTCATGTTGTGTGTTTTCTTTGATTTGTATGCAATCCCAGTATGCTTTTGGTTTTATTCGTCCATATTTTGACATACAGTATCTATTTCTACATCCCCGGAACTGTAGTTCGGTTGAGTTCAGTTTGTTGACATTAACATTAATATAATTACAGTTATTTTTCGAACTGAAAACAAAATACTCACCACACTCAACCTCAGATCACATTTGTGTTGACTAAACAAAAAAGCAGCTCAACAGGATTGTGGCTTAACTCCAGAATGCTTCATATCCTAGAATAGAAGAGAATAAATAATATCTGCTATTAACAAAGGTACATTAAAACATATCACATCCAGATAATAGATTTTTTAATATAAAATGTTGTCTCCTAAGGTAGCAGGCCGGTTTCAAAGTAGCTGTTGATAACAGGGACAATACATTTTTTATGTATATTATTTGTAAAGGGAACTCAAAGTCAAAGTGGTGGTTTAAGGGATGGCTATGGTTGTCTGAGATTTTGCCACTTGTGCATTGGACTGTGTTGCCATGGTGACAGGACAGTGGGGTTTGTTTGGGCAGTACAATTACAGGCTGCAGCTACGTTGGAAAGCTTTGTCTTGCTGAGACACGGCCACACCGAGTTGTGAAGGTCGCTCTGGAAGGCATGTCATCCCTGATGAATATTTCAAGTGCTGTAATGCAGGCAGAGGAGATAAGAGTGCCAGCTGTCAGGGCCATGTTACTTAGATAAAAGTACACAGATGAAGTAAAAATGTGTAAGTTATGTGAATTCATGGTGAAAAACTGAATTCCTGCTTCAAGACAAGACAATGGACCTTGTGCAAGAACATTTTGGTATACTTGTATTAACTTTCTCTTACTTTTTTCATAAAACAAGTGTGTTCATGAGGATTGTAATGAACTCCCCGATGATACCACATGAGGCCAAGCATCCTGCCCCGTCTAGTGACTCTGCTAGTTGTGATGGCACCTTCAACCAGACACACAGAGACAGACAGAGGGAGAGACAGACAGACATACTGAGAGAGAGAGAGAGAGAGAGAGAGAGAGAGAGAGAGAGAGAGACACCCATAGACTGACGGAGAGACAGGCAGACAGAAGGACACAGACGGCGAGAAAGACAGAGCCAGACACATTTATTGACAGAGAGAGGCAGACCCATAGACTGACAGAGAGACAGGCGTACACAGACAGAGGTGGTCTGTCTAGAAAGCAGCAGAATGATGTTGACCGTTACAGAGAAAGCTCCTCTGGTGTGAACAGGCAGCTACTGCTCCCACAGTAAGGGACCTGCTAAAGACAAGGGACCTGCTAAAAACAAGGGACCTGCTGAAGACAAGGGACCTGCTGAAGACAAAGGACCTGCTGAAGACCAGGGACCTGCCAAAGACGAGGGACCTGCTAAAGACAAGGGACCTGCTGAAGACAAGGAATGGGAACAAATGATGTGTGCTGTTAATGCCGTGTCACCTGATGCTTGTACTGTTAAGGTTGCATCTTATCTAGCAGAACTCTCATCTCCATACTCCAGTTAGAGCACTGAGATCGACCAATCAGATGCTCCTGGACGTCCCTAGAACCAGACACTAGAAAAGTGTTGACCAAGCTCTGTTCTCTGCAAAAGCCTAGTGCTGAAGCTCTAGTGTTAGATAGATGGATGGATGGATTTCTTCTTCTTCTTCTCTTGTGCTGTTTCTTTTATTCCTAGTTAGGGCCCTATGATTTCCGCATTGCGGAAAACGCGGACAGAATCGCAGAATCTGACAATGAAAATGGAATCAACTGTAAAACGGGGATTTCTGTGGAATTTGTCAAACTCTGGATGCAATTTATAAAAAATCAATGTATTCTCTAACATACAGTAAGTGTTTGTCACCACACCTAAGCTGAAAGAGGGGTAAAAAAACACGTCAAGATTTTCTACTGTCTTTTAATGTTATTAACTGGCACTGGTTTCATCCAGCATCTCTCCTCTCTGAGTTTGTTTCACCGAGGGGCGGGGCTGAGACACACACACACACACACACACACACACACACACACACACACACACACACACACACACACACAGTGATCAATAGTCATGTTGAAGACGTTTATTCTAACTTTTCAACAAGAATGACTCGACCTGCAAGAATCTGTGATGAGCAGCTACAAACAGGATCTCACATCAGAAACATTCTGATCAACTGATTCACAACTGAAAGTGAAACTTAAATAGCGGCAGTGGATTGACAGATGCGCTGAATTTAGACACAATTTGATGGGGAAAAATGCTATAAAATTGTGAAACACAGAATTTAGAAAAATTAAAACGGAAAACACAGAATTTGAGAAAAATTAAACGGAATCTGGAAAAAATTAAAACGGATTTCATAGGGCAATACTATTATGAGCACATTTGTTTTCTTCTGACCTATCTGCTTTGTATTTATTTTTATCTTACGCTTCTTCAGCACTTTGGTCAACTAGCAGGGAGACCTTATGATTTATGATCATCATATTTAAGATTATTTGTATCAATATATCAACGAAGGTACTACTTAGGGCTGCAGCTATCGATTCTTTTTGTAATCGATTAATTTAGCACTTTATCGATCGATTAATCGAGGAATCGGATAAAAAAAAATTGCGTTTTTAAACAACCAAAACAAATAATGCATAACGAAAATGATGTGGCTGTAAAATGATCAAGCATTTCTAAAAAAAATAAACAGAGGTAGCCAAAATTTGGCTCCAAAACTAAGCCCATTTATTAAGTGCCAGTGAGAATTTAACAACAATACAGTTAAATCAACTTGGATAAAACATGGATAACATTTAATACAAACTTAAATAGTAAAGGCCATTTGGCCTTGGTTTTGTTTGCTTAATACAACATTACAAAAAAAGGATTGCACCTTCTGCAAATTACTCACCTGAGAACAAAGAATGAATATAACATATCAAGCCAAACAGGTTCACACTGTGTACAATTTATAAAAATAAATGTAAATAAAACAATTATAAATAAAATAAAATAAATCAATTATAAATAATTGTAGCTGCTTCTGTCTATGAAATATGGATATTCTTTTGAGTAGTGTCCATGGGCGTTTTGTTTTGCCAGCAATGGCCCTTTCCTCTCCCTGCCCTAAATATGTGTGTATATAGTGTACTTCTTCTGTGCCATTTATGTATTTAGCTTTCTCTATCACTACAGTAACTGTTTGACCATTCTTTTCTCTGCTTTGAACTCCTCCGTCCGTTTGGGCAAACACAACAACTCACGGCCAAGCGTAAATCAGGCTTTCCGATTGGCTGTAAAAGCTGCTACGGGAGCCAATACGAGCGTCCGATGCATAAACGTAACTCTATACGTCACTCGCAAGATGGCGGATGAGAAGTGATCGATATACATAAACAAAACGGAGAAATGCGCTGTCGTTTACGGACATTCTGAGTCTGACTTTCCGCCATCGCGCCAACTAAATTCAGAATGAATGACCGTGTATGACGCGCTGGTGTGCTTCCTGAACAACGGTCCGTGTGGAACAATCAGATCCCTGCACATATGCACGTCATAGGAATTTAACGAGGCTTCGAGGCAGATGTTTTGCCTCGAGGAATTTTCATAATCGAGTTAATCGAGTAACTCGATGAATCGTTGCAGCCCTAGTACTACTTTACTCAGATGAGGACCTCACACTTGTTTTTAGCTCTTACTTTATCGGCAATGATACGTTGTGGTTTCTTTGTTTCCTTCTTTTGACAGATGTACTTATTGTAAGTCAATTTGGACAAAAGCGTCTGCTAAATGACCTAAATGTAAATGTAAACATATTGTAAGTCGCGTTGGCATCTGCAAATGCCCTAAATGTAAATTAAAATGTAAATTTGATTGTTTTTCACTAAAAGGATGTTCCCGAAAAAAAGACGTCTCATCCGTGACTCGATTCAAATTTTTATTTCTTAACAAAGTGTAAAGTGATACCAGTATGTTTAAGAGCCAATTGAAGAGTTGAAACCATACACTATTTTGATGATTATCCATTTGACACTGTGAATGGTAATATTTTGGCCAGGATATTCGTGACAAGATATTTTTATATGGTCTCATGCCTACATGAGGCCTGAGGTGTTTAAAGTTAACATGCTGTTGTCAGAGAAACTTCTAGATGGCTGCAGATTACATGATACAAGCCAAGAAACTTCTAGATGGGCTGTGTGGCTTCCTGTGGCCTGTCTTGGTTTCCTCTGTCAAATGGTAAATGGCCTCATTTATATAGCGCTTTTATCCAAAGCGCTTTACAGTAATGACTGACATTCACCCATCACTCTGTCCATGTTCTAGATGAGCTGGTGGCTGATAACCCTGTCTGGTTCTGGTCCCCTTCGTCCTCCTCCCATGTTGACAGGGAATCACTGGGGGGCATAATAAGACTTGGGGACAGAGGAGGAGGCAAACTTGCTTCTGTAAAGAACAATCTAGAAACAATCTATCAGTCCATGTTGCACAACTGTTTACGTTCTGAACAAACATGCAAGCTACATCGCTACATCAAAGGTCCATTCGAAGACGAGATATATCGGATAACAACCATCAAATTACATTAGCTCACAACTACAATGCACACACGTGAGGCTAGTTAGATTACAAACAAGCCAACGCCACACTACGTCCCTTTCAAGACTAAGATAGATCACATAAATAACACACGGTAGCATTAGCTGCAGATTACATACAAGCCAAGAAACTTCTAGATGGGCTGTGTGGCTTCCTGTGGCCTGTCTTGGTTTCCTCTGTCAAATGGTAAATGGCCTCATTTATATAGCGCTTTTATCCAAAGCGCTTTACAGTAATGACTGACATTCACCCATCACTCTGTCCATGTTCTAGATGAGCTGGTGGCTGATAACCCTGTCTGGTTCTGGTCCCCTTCGTCCTCCTCCCATGTTGAGAGGGAATCACTCAGTTACCCCTTTTCCACCAACGCGAACCTAGTTCAAGAGCCGGGCCGGTGCCCGTGCTGGCCCGAGAACCTGTTTGCGTTTCCACCGGCTAGAGAGCCCAGAGAGCCACGTCATTACGTCACTGTATACGTCTGAGGTTTCCCCGCAGCGCTCATTTCAAGCATAGCAGACATGTCTCTTCAGAAAAAGTGTTTATTTTGGCAAATAATACAATAACAATAAAATACACAAAATACTAAAATCACAACATTTTTTAAAGTGTAGAACAGTGTGTGATCAATAGATAGATAGATAGTTTGATGTTTAGTCATCTGCAGGTTGGGCCTCCGTTCAATATCGCCGATGTCCGACAGCTCTACAAACACAAACCAGAGAACAGCGGTTTAATCACAAACGTGTCCACGGCGCTGCGAACACAGATGTTATGTTACGTTGGTAGTTGGTAACGTTTAGTGAGCCAACGGCAGTCAGAAAGTGGCATGCTAACGTTGTTGTTAGCAATATCACGCTAGCTGGCTAGCTAGCCGGTCAGCTTACATTACCCGAGGAAGCAAAGCCACTAGTTGCTGCTGTTACGAACGTAATCACTAGCTTGGTAAACTAAACAGAAATCTGTCGTTGGTTTGCAACGAGGTGAAACATTTTAAAAGTGAAACTTACCGGGAACAGTAACGTTAGTAAAACTCCGCAGCGGCGTATTTTCCCCCGTTGCCTCGAGCGTTAACCCCGCCCCCAGCCCCTAACGTAAGCCGGGCCCGGTTCCAGCCCAGCAAAGAGTTGGGGCCGCTCGGGAACAAGTTTTCCAGGCCGAGAGCCGGCTCTTTGTCTGTGGAAACAGGAAGAACTGGTTCGCGATTGGGCACCGGCTCCAAACCGGCCCTCAAAATTAGGGATGTCCCGATCCAGCTTTTTGCACTTCCGATCCGATACCGATATTGTAGCTTTTAGTATCGGCCGATACCGATACCGGCCGATCCAAGCATGTATTAAAGATTAAAAATGCCGGTTGATGGAAATTATCCAAAATTAGGGGCTGGAAAAATATGGCTGGAAAATGATGAGCATCACATTAATAGCTACAGATACTGTAAAACACTATAACGACATATGAGTGCATATATTGTCTTATTTTATCAAGTAAAATATAAGTTATAGGTTTACTCAACAGCCTAATAGTTCATAGAAATTCAGGTAGAAATAGGTTAACTCACGAGTTCCACAGCTTATCAAAAACAATCCTCCTCCCCACAGGGGGTCCCTTGCTTTGCATTCACACTGCTCCAGCCCAAACCGGCTTTAGCCCGTACACACGTCATCACGTCCTAATACTACACACACAATATGGCTTGATGTTGTTTTGAAGGAGTGCATATATTTATCGACAACACTCGACCTGCATCAGCGCATGTGCGCACGAGCGGATCTGTGCGAGCAGGCAGCGCGGAAGCCGGTCCGGTGCCGGTCCGGTCCCGCTCACACCACGAGTCTGAAGAGTGCAACAGCTTATCAAAATACAGTGTCAACTCCGTGTTTCAAAGTAGAAAGCGGCATCGTGGTGGTTTAACGAGGCGGAACGGCATCAGAACAAGCGCGTAAAGTACGAAGAAGAACGTAGCGGGAGCGCGCGGCGAGGATTGTTGTGGCTGCGCGTCTTGCGGAGCAAGTCTACTGTGCTGCGCGGAGGCGCTCCTAATGTAAATGATTATTGATTTATGAATGAATTGATAGGTGGCTTATTTTTGGCATATTGATTTTATGGCCTGTACAATGGTAGGGGAAACACGGGACATGCACACAAGTCCGTCTTGTTGTTGTTTAGTGGATGCTGGACAGGTCGCGAGGTGTGCGCTAGGTGTGCTGGAAAACGCGGACCGGATTTGGGGGGAAAACAGAAAAAAATGGAATGGATTACTACATCGGTGCGCTGGAAAACAAGGACCGGAGTTTTAAAAAAAAAACTGGATCGGGAGTCCGGATCGGGATTTTCCCGTGCAGGCCGATCCGATATCGATATGCATTTTTTGCTAATATCGGCGGCCGATCCGATCCAAATATCGGATCGGGACATCCCTACTCAAAATGCCTCGGTGGAAAAGGGGTAAGTGTGTCAGATATGGGTGCCTGTTCATGCTCATGCACTTAAAGGAGAATGAATTCCTGTGGGATTAGAAGGCTGCCTTTGTCTGAGAGCTGCAGCAGCCTGGGGCTGGTTGGAGGGCTCAGGTTGCTGCTGAAGGAGAGGTGAGGATGCTTCAGATATACGAAGGGACGAGGGCCAGGAGACAGAGGACCATTGTCCTTAGGCATGCCTCAAAGGTACTATATGTAGTATTTCCACATCAACTACTCAACACCGCATTTGTCTTCATTACTGTTAGAGCCCAGAGGATATCTTCATGTCTTGTGTTATTCAATCAGCAGTCCAAAACTTATAATGATGAAGATGCAACCAGAAAGTGGTTTGCATAAACAATCAAACTGTGGCTCATTCATTAATCATAAGGTTGGTGGTTCAATCCCCAGCTCCCCCTGTCAAAGTGTCCTTGAGCGAGACACCGAACCCCAAGTTGCTAACAGTGGACAAGACTAAGAAACGAGTTAATCTAGTTCTGTGGGACGACGCGTTGACGCAAATTATTCGTGTCAACGTATTTATGTAGTCGAGTCGTCCCAGCCCTATACCCAGTTGCTGTGTCTGAAAGATAAGTGCTCACTCCCCAGATCCACAAGGACAATATAAAGGTTTCATACCTAGGTGTAGGGTAGTGAGTGTAGTATTTTTTGTTTATTTCTTTACCATTTATGTTCTGCATAACCTGTTCTAAATTTTTTTAATGAAAGTCTTTAAAATGTTCAAGGCCTTTACCTTATCCTCACAGCATAAACAATCCAACCATTACATGTTTACAAGCTGCACAAATCATGAGAACCAGATGTGGAAAATAAAATTGTGTAACATGTATAACAGTTTTCTATGTCACCTATTGTGTGAGCCACGTATAATTGCTTGTCCAACATGTCCTGTGTGGTTGGGGGGGAGGGGGGGGAAAGTCAACCATTTCACTATAGTGTTCTGGACTTCTTGGTGTACAACTTGCTGTACCTGGCATAAGAGAAAGGAGGTCAACCATAGTGAAATTAGCTTACATTGCACAGCCATTTGTATTACCATAAGAAATGCCATCAACACACTAAATCTCCACCATGCTTTTTATTATCATTACAAAAACAAAACAATGCAACTGTAATACCCAGAAGGAGGACTTGTCACACAACAAACTGAACAGAGCCATCATCTTTTCTCTTGGCTTATCTTTGATGTGGTGACTGTAGTCCAGGGCAACAACACAAGCTACCTGTGAAAGAAGGATTAAATATTCCATAACAGAGGTCTGAGTCATGTCTGGATCTAGCTGAAGTCACCAGTGAGAGGGAGACTCCGACAAAATGCTAGAAACAATCTATCAGTCCATGTTGCACCGGTGTTGAACTGTTTACGTTCTCAACAAACATGCAAGCTACATCGCTACATCAAAGGTCCATTCGTAGACGAGATATATCAGATAACAACCATCAAATTACATTAGCTCACAACTACAATGCACACATGTGAGGCTAGTTAGATTACATACAAGCCAACGCCACACTACGTCCCTTTCAAGACTAAGAGAGATCACATAAATAACACACGGGTAGCATTAGCTGCAGATTACATACAAGCCAACATCACGCTACGTCCATTTCAAAGCTAAGAGAGACCAGTAAATAACGCCAAGATATCGTTAGCTGCAGATTACATACAAGCCAACATCACGCTACGTCCCTTTCAAAGCTAAGAGAGACCAGTAAATAACACCAAGATATCGTCAGCTGTAGATTACATACTTGTAACTTGCAATGTTCCGTTAACTTACAAGCAAACTTCCATGGTGTCCTACAGTCTAGCTGACTTGGCATTGGTGAATACATACATACGCGATCTACAAGTAACGCTGGATACACAAATCAAGAAATGTAACCCCTTTAATGCAAAATAAAGCAGATAGTTACCCGTCTAGAAGAACTAAGCCGTCATGGCTTCTCTTTCCAGACTCTTCTCTCCCCTCTGTTGTCACCATCACCAATGTTTACTCCGGTGTTGCTGCTGACTGTATCCTCCTCTTTTGTGAACAGCTGTTGGTAATTTCGCAGTCATTCTGCAACTCTTCTTGTTGAATTTTCTTCTTTTACTTGCCGGGCCGGAGAGAATAATTGGATGTGCTTTTGACAGTCCTGCCCCCGCCCTTTTTTTAACTTTGTTATGTCGGTGCTTTTAAATTACGTACACCTATTGGTATGTGACGATGATTTCAAGCAATGTGACAGAAAGTGTTCTGAATAAAATAGGCTATGATGCCTTTAAGTTTATAATAAATCACCAGCAGCCATTTTATCACAGATTGGTTCAGAGGGGGATTACATCAGCAGGGTGCCAACGTGTTTTCAGGTGTAGTGGAGCTCAGATTGATTGCATTCTTAGACGATTAATCTTTTGAGGTGCAAGGTTGGCAGTGCTGCAGAGCGAAACCTGCAGGCCCAAGGCTGTAGTGACACTTTCACCCAGGACAAGAAGGCCAATGGAAACTCATTCGGCTTTGTGCTGACTGGATTCTGTCCCTGACGTTGTCTTGTCGGTCTAGCCGGGACTGAATAGGCGATTCATCAGCGTCAGTGGTGTTTGCGGACTGAGATGCAGGCTGTGCCAACTGTATCAGTGTAATGCCAGCACACGGTCATTTTTATTATGGGTTAGAATTTTAACTGGCTACTTTGAGGCTTAACTGAGGCATGAGTCATCACACTGCTCCTTCAACAGCTGGAGAGTGTATCCACACCAAACATCTTCAATTACTGACCAGTCAGCATGAGCTGCTACTCTCTCTGCAGAAAGACAGTGAGCAACATCTCATCTGGAGCAGAACATAACACTTGATAATGACATCTCTCATGAAGCGTCTCCTAACTTTCCAGATCTACAGCTCTTTCTCTAACCTGTGTAGACTGTCTAGAAGTGTGCTCATTTTTTCCATCGCCTCACTCTTTTTTCTCTCTGCTCTGCTTTCCGCAGCGGAAATAGTCGTCTCACCAAATCCACAGGTTATGATGAGGCAAATCCTCAAACCTGACACTTGAGCTTTTTTCATAATCCCAAGCATCCTGGCTTTCCACTTGTTGTCTTTTCTTTTTCAGTTGCTATGGGGAGGGAGAATATTGTCAGGCCCTGAAGTATAGCTATCCACTGGTGCTGAAAGTATATGTCTATGTGTATATGTATGTATGTATGTACATGAAATCATATATCTTGTAGGCATGATGAGACCATATATCTTCCACGATTTGTCTTTATTTTTATTTCTTTTTTAAACCTGTTAGTTGAGTGTACAAAAACAAACAAAATAGTATTTTGAACTTGCAAACCATTAACAATTCAAAATAAAAAAATCTCATGAGTGAGGTAAACGATAAAATGGTCAGATTGATCCTGCAGAGAAATAAAACATTTTCATTCTTTATCTTTTTAGTTGATATAGTCTGTTTCATTATTTTTTTCTAATGGAGTCTCACTCAGAGAGTCTCATTCTGAATTCTTGTGTTGCATCTACATTTGTATCACTTTAAGACAACACTTAGCTACGCCTTCTGTTCTCCAACACATCAAACTCTGACACTAGCAGTCTTCACCAACTTTCTAATTGCCACCGTTTTCCCACATTTCCACCTTCCAGCAACAAATCACCTCTCACAAGATTTGATTCTGTTGCTACTGAGTGGACGTACTGATCATCTGGTGCATTGGGGCATTTCAGAGACGGAGGATAAAAAAGGGGAAACGTTGTTGTGACTACATATCATTTAAGCCAGCTTGATCTTGGTCCTTTAGCTAAGCTCAGTATCACAACAAGTGGAGAGGAGGAAGTGTAAAAGAGAGAGACAGTGCATTTGTGTTTGTTGAGCAGATCAGTAGCCAGATGAATAAAACATGTACAGTAGGTGTTGTCATTTATTTACTGTGACTGTTGGATATTTCCTCAGAGAACAATGAGAGGTTTCTTCCTCTTGAGCCTGAGTTAATGCACTCCCTGGCACCACACACATTTTCTCCAAGAAGAAAGACCTCATTACAGTCAGTGAATGTTTGTTTATTGTGCTCTGCAGTAGCTGTACTCTGAACATACTGTGGCCAGTTTAAAAGTGAGTGTGGTTGAAACGTATTAGGCAGAAAGACTGGAGATCCCCCAACATAGTCTCATAGGAACTCAAGAATACATATTCTAATTGTAACAATTTCATACAAATGTCTAATAGGATAAAATGATGAAGTGATAACTTTTTGGATAACAATTGGGAGGAGGTCATTCTAGTATTTTTTTTGGTTGGCGTCATAGTAAACTTACTGTGGAGTCTGGTGTATTTCACGAGACAGATGCAGCTGGCGTTTCTTTACTCTTTAACAAAAGGGTCTACCTTTTGTAGTGATCTTTTATTTTATTCACTGTTTACCAGGCAGCAACATCCATTTCTGAAAAGTAAAGCCAAACCTGAAGTGCCTTAAACCTGGTGGCCATCATGTGGTGACACCTCTCTGATTATATAGAAATCTATGAGAAAATGAGCCTACTTCTCTCTTGATTTATTATCTCAATAAAGGTTGTCAGTTGAGTTTCAAGTCTTCTTCAATCCAGCATGATGTTCATTTAGTCAGTTATGGTCCATCTCTACCACAGCCTGAACCAGGGGTTCCCAAACTTTTTAGCCCGCGACCCCTAAATTAACGGTGCCAGAGACTGGCGACCCCCACTATTCCCCGGAGGAGACTGAAATATAAGAATGTGCACGTACAGGATGAACACACTAATAGTTGTATCCATAACGACAACACAAAAGAACAGAACAGCCTGACAACCATGATATGAATTTACAACAGTTTCATTTAAAAGCAGAACATCTCAGTCAGTCATCTCCATGGAACTTATGACTGAACATTGTTGCTGTCATATATACACTTTAATTTCCATGTTATCAGAAGAACATCTCAGTCAAAGTAATGAAAATTATCTCGGGACCAGGGTTGGAATTTCCTCATTTTAGGGGCAAGGCCATTTGGCCTTCACTTTAATTTTTTTGGAACACCAAGGCCACATGACAGCGCGTCAGCACCTCCAAGTCTGAGGCCATGATTCTTCACTGGAAAAAGGTGGCTTGTTCCATCTAGGTTGTGGGAGAGTTCCTGCCTCAAGTGGAGGAGTTCAAGTATCTTGGGGTCTTGTTCATGAGTGAGGGAAGGATGGAGCATGAGATTGACAGGCGGATCGGTGCGGCAGCCACAGTAATGCGGTTGCTCTATTGGTCTGTCGTAGTGAAGAGAGAGCTGAGCCGAAAGGCGAAGCTCTCGATTTACTGGTCAGTCACGTTCCTACCCTTACCTATGGTCATGAACTCTGGGTCGTGACCGAAAAGAATAAGATCCCGGATACAAGCGGCCGAAATGGCTTCCTTCGCAGGGTGGCGGGGCGCTCCCTAAGAGATAGGGTGAGAGGAGCCAGCTGAGGTGGCTCGGGCATCTGTATCGGATGCCCCCTGGACGCCTCCCTCGGGAGGTGTTCCAGGCATGGCCCACCGGGAGGAGACCCTGAGGAAGACCCAGGACACGCTGAAATGTCTACGTCGCCCGGCTGGCCTGGGAACGCCTTGGGATCCTCCGAGAGGAGCTGGAGGAAGTGTCCGGGGAGAGGGAAGTCTGGGTATCCCTGCTCAGGCAGCTGCTCCCACGACCCAGCCCCGGAAAAGCTGGAGAATATGGATGGATGGATGGCACTAGCACACTATTACAACATTTAACCAGGCCTAGCCCCAAATCCCCAAAAAACTGCCTGAAAATGAAGACTGAAATGAAGTGAAAGAGTCTATGGAACAGAACCTGATAGTTATTAAACCCTGGTAATAACTGGCTGATGCTACGCTATTTTGTGTGTCTGTGTGTGTGTGTGTGTGTGTGTGTGGGAATGCTCTTTTTCCTGGATGGACCATCAAACATGACGAAGCTGTGTAAATCCAGTTAGTGTAAGCACCATTCACCCCTCCCCTCACAGCCATCCACCAGTTCTGCCCATCACTTGATACAACGTTAGCATCGGCCTCCTCTGTGTCTCCCCACCCCGTCACCGGCAGGTCGCCCCTGTAGTCGGTACACACTTTCTGGTCTGCCCCTTGACAGAAGAATCAGTGACACCCGCCACGGGTGTATATATATTATATTCGAATATATTCGAATATTTATTAATAATATTTTGACCATTAAATGCCTTCAGTCAGACCTATATGGTATGGTACTTAAGTTGTATGTTTTGTCCACCAGAGGGCAGTGTATCAGTCAACGTCAATAGGCAGGCAACGATGTTTTCAGAACCTTTATTTATTTAAGGTCAGACACAAACTGTGTATGCATTCGGTTTCATCAAAATAAAGATAAATAAACCATCAAAAATAAAGTCAAATAAGCCAGTCAGGCTAAACTGAAAAGACAAAATAAAGGTAGGCCTAAAAACAAAACCCCATCCTACTTTTCGGCGGGGTTTGTTTGCCTATTTACGGGCAGCGCGTCTTGAGTTTAAGGTTCTCGGGACGGAGCGCGAGTGCGGGCTCGCGGAGCGTAATTGTGGGCTTGCGGAGCCATGTGCTGCCCTGTGTCGGTGAGAGCTCTAGGCTGCTTTCGGACATTATTTGGGCCGTCAGTGCCGACTGTTCGGCGGTGTTTGTTTACCTATTTACGGGCAGTATTCCGGGCGGCGCGTCTTAGAGTGTACGGTTCTCGGGACGGAGCGCGAGTGCGGGCTCGCGGAGCGTAATTGTGGGCTCGCGGAGCCGTGTGCTGCCCTGTGTCGGTGAGAGCTCTAGGCTGCTTTCGGACATTATTTGGGCCGTCAGTGCCGACTGATCGGCGGTGTTTGTTTGCCTATTTACGGGCAGTATTCCGGGCGGCGCGTCTTAGAGTGTACGGTTCTCGGGACGGAGCGCGAGTGTGCGGGCTCGCGGGGCCCGCCCGCCGCCCGGTGTCGGTGTGGGCTCCAGGATGCTTTCAGACATTATCGGGGCCGTCAGTGCCGACTGTTCAGCGGGGTTTGTTTGCCTATTTACGGGCAGTATTCCGGGCGGCGCGTCATAGAGTTTACGGTTCTCGGGACGGAGCGCGAGTGTCGGCTCCTCGGGGGCTGTTGCCGATGTTGACGCGGCCATTGTTCTGCAAAATTGGCGCAAACCAGGACGCTAACGTCACCTATAGGAGCCCAGATGACCAATGATAGCCTTGCTAATGAGCTCGCGATTCACACAACTTCACCAGGCGTGAAAAAGCCTCGGAATCTGAATTGAAAACAACGTTCAAGCGAAGACATTTACAAAAAATAATGCCCATAACAGGTTCGAATATTAAGGGCTGCCTATTATTCGTTCGAATATATATATATTTTTTGATATTCGAATTATATTCGAATAACGAAGTTCGGAGTCATGACAGAGAGCGTGATATTCACCATGATCCCGACAAATGTACCACTATCATCTGATTGTGAGTACTTTTTATCGATTTGTTGATCATCCCATCCTACTCCTCTCCTGATTCAGATATAAGTAGCTGAAATAGCGGGGATGTTTCCCTCCCCTGTCAGCATGGCTGCTGGGAGGTTTCCCAGGCATGCTGCATGTGTCAGTGGTGACATCTGGACCAGGAGCCATAACCATCAGTGTACAGCTGTTGCTCTATTTACCTGGGGGTTGGATGACCCATGCTGCCGGTGGGATCAAACAGCGTCAGGGTTGTAATTAGTACACCGCTCCCGCCATCCCACCTGGGACAGGCCACAGGGTTGGGGGGAGGGACTGATGAATCCATGTTTCAGCTCCACAGCTGGATGCCCCGGACACTCCTGCTCCTCCCCAGTGCTCTGCAGTTTCTCCAGCAATCTGTCCTCGTCATTACCCACCAGCCGGTTGGGCTCAGTAGAAACATGGTGTTGATAAGACTTGGGGCATGAACACCTGTCATGGGTTAGCATACATGTGTTAGCACATCATCCACTGCGCTGATGGAACATCATAAGGAGCAGTGAGATGGATGACAGAGTGGAATTACAGCAGGAATTTGGTTAAAAGACATTGATATACAGATTTGACCTGCAAGATTCTGTTATAATCCTTATATGTGCGCCGTATCGGCCATTGGTATGTGCTGATTTACAAGGCTATTCTTAAGATGATTCCATCTTATTTATCATCCCTTTTAATTTTGAATAGTAGTACCTATAGTCTCCGGTCTCAGGACGTTTATCATTTTACTGTTCCTAAGGTCAGAACAGAAATGGGGAAGAAAGTGTTTCAGTTGAATTGGTGACCGTGTTAACTGGTTGACTCTCAGCTCATAGTCACTTCAGTAAATGGCTGGTGTAGATAACAAACTGATTTATTTAAAATACATTGAAGGCTTTTATGAGGACACCTCCATGTTCTGTTGGTGTTTTCAACAGCTGAGAGTCACAAGTTAACACGGTCACCTGAACACCTGTGGTAGCGTCTATAAACATGTTGACTGCCACTGGACTTTTGTAAAAGTCAACAAAGTCGATCATCTAGTGACTGGATGCTCGTAACGTCTTGCTGGTGTAACGTTACACAACAAATACATGAAAATATCTGGACACCAAATATTAAGCCTACACACTCACTAATAGCACATGTCAACTTGGCTTGACATGCTGTTACACTCCATTGTACTACAGTTGCCAAACTGCATGACACGCGATACTACCGTCGTTGTTTAAAAACTGTTAACAGACTATAAGATCACCATTGAGTTATGAGACTCATCTCCGACTGTTTCAGAAAGCCAAAACCAACATCTATAGGTCTAATCATCTTCATTTGAGAGCTTCTGACAGGATGAAGCTGAGGCCCTGTTTATTTAGCAGGTGCTGTTTCATGCACTTCCTCAACTCGTTCACACATACTGTGATATGAGCTGTAAACTGGACTTCAAAGGGAGATTAGCTTTATGGATGGAGGGGTTGTTTAGGGCAGGGATGGAGGTGCAGATTACGGACTTGCATGAACATATTCACTTTCAGTCATGGAGTGAGCATAGAAACACTTGTCTTTGAGCTTTCCTACACCCACGTCCTAGTTCCTGTTGTTCCTCCAGCTTCCTTGGGCGGCACTCACTAAATGCTAGCTCCATGGACCACCAGGACTCCACAAGTATGCCGCTGCCCACCGCACAGCTATAATTACCTTCAATAATAAAAAAAAGAAAAAGAAAAAAATTGACCAATATTGGGTCATTTTTCCTTCGCTTTCATGGAAGGTTTTAATTTAGCCTTTTGCCTTGATGGTAGAAAGCAGATCATGCTGTTATCCACCCAGGCTCTGCCCACTGCAGGCACACAGATATTACCCTTGGAGAGACTGCTGTGGGCCTGAGGTGACAGGAAGACCTGATCCATATCAGACTGGATGAAAGTGAAGACCCCCTCAGGGTGGTCACCAGGGTATAGTAGTGAGTAACCATTTCTGGTGAACTGGAGGCAGCTCATCACTATTTTTTTTCTGCAGCTTATGAATGAGGATGATGCTTTGTGCTGAAACATCGTCAAAAAAGATGGATGGAGTTTGTATACATTTTCTGACGTCGGCCATGTTGCTGCTGTTTACATTCCTCCTCCGTTGCAAATAACAAAAACATGCACTACAGTAAGGAACTACCGTTTCTGTTTTCTTTTGCCTGGTCTTTTGTGCTCGGCTGTATCTCAATGTGCATCCCTGTGTTGCAAAATGACCAGAAATGATCCTTGAATCCTCAGGAGTAAGCCACCTCACTTACTTCTCATTTCTGCTGAGACTTGCACATGCTCAGTCCTGATCGGCAACTCATGTAAAGAGCAGCATGTAAAGACGAAGTTTATGAGCTAAAGTGCAAGCAAGCATTTCAATTATCCTGGCAAACAGCAGTTTAGTTGGGTGGTGTTAGAAGAAAAGACAGAGAATGTCCCTTGGAAGGATGTCGACAAAACTAAAATGAATTGACTCAAATAAAGATTAAAAATTACATTTAATTTAGGTGTTTGTGTTAATTGATATGAATACATAAACAACACCCCCGCGACCCTGAATACAGGATAAGTGGTAGACAATGGATGGATGGATGGATGGACATAAACAACACCCACTGGGCAAGAACTCTGTTGAGTTGAATTAATCAGCGATACTATGTGATGCTTATATGAAATTGGTCTCAGATGAAAAGATAATCCTCTCTGAAAGTTTCCCAAAGCGGATGAGCTGGCCTCTACTGGGAGTTTTAGAGGACGAGACAGGAACCCTCTATTGGTGAATGGGTTTAGTCCAGGATAAATCACACCTGCTGCCATTGGTTGAGTAGTTAACATTAGACCACATTACATCGTCTCTGAACGCAAGACATCCGTCTCTCCCTGTCACTGCTCCACTGTGTCGATACTTGCGCAAGAGTTTCAGCATGAACAATTCTAACAAAGCCTTCTGGGACTCACCTTTCTGTGTGTGTTTGTCCATGAGTGGATATTGGTACCAAAGTGTGTTTGCCTCTTGTTTCTTGGCGTTAGAGAGAGCAGTATCTGGCAGCAACACAAAACAACGCAAAACATTCTGATTGGATTTGTATCGAGCCTCGAAATGTGGCGCCAAAGCTCATTGAGTCAACGGAGCGCCTTGTGGATTTCACATCACTTTGGTTTTTTTTTTTCCTTCTTTAAACTAAACAACCCGTAAGTTACCGGTTAATTAAAATGAACTGAAAATTACATCCTTAGTATTGGTAACATAGTAACACAGGTTGGATGAGAACACATGGTTCTCCTCCAATGAACCCTGTGTGCAGTGGCCTCGTAGTGCTGGTGAATACTCTGTGAGCTGACAGAAAATGAGGCATCAGTCCGTTGCAGTGCTCTCTCATCGAGACGGAAGTGAAGCAAGCATCCATTTCTGCTTTTGTGTCGGGTCATTGTGCTCTTGGTTTCCCTGAATGAAATGAGTGGATAGTTGTTACACTTCTCCTACTGGGCTTTCTGCTCAGCTGATAATGTGCACTGTGTATTTCTCCTTCATTGTTGTTACTGTTCAGCACTTAGAATAGAATAGAATTAAACTTTATTGTCATTGCTTATGTTACAAGTACAAATAAACGAAATGCCGTGCATCCATCCAGAAGTGCTTTAGCAAGAATATAGATATATTACAAATGTACATGGTATACTATAAATATAAGGATATGACAGATTATAGATATGAGGGCAGCATTTATAAACAGGCTGTAGAAACTTGTACATGTAGGACATGTCCGTTGGTCTTTGCGGTGTCCCTTCTCTATTGTGATTGGACGGGACGCTGCTGAATAAAAAGAGACTGTGATAAGTGCAGTATTTAATTTTCAACTCCAGAAAAACAACAAAAGCAGCAGCATTCAGTTACTGGTCATGCTGCTGCTGTCTGTAGTGCAGTGTAAGAACATGGTAGCCCTATTCTAAAGAGTTCAAGGGAGAAAACATGAAAATAGTGATTGTGGTGGCTGCTTCCCAACACCTGTGGTTGACCTGATTGTGATTCATGATATTATCCCACCAAAATCTGTTCTTGAAAACTCTTAAAATGGCACTAAAACAGTGGAATCACTTTACATTACAAACAAATATATTTACTGCGTGACAGATGAGGCACATCTTTTTTTAGCTCACATCCTTTTTGGTGAAAAACAAGCAAGTCATTTTAAATAAGATGATCAGAAATCATAACCTATAACTGCATAAATAAAGAATAAATAAAATAAAAAATCCTTTATTTCTTTTTTAGACTCTATGACTTCTGTACCATGATAGTGAGATAGACGGCTTTTTCAATTCACTCAAATTGTCTTTATTTTATCGCAATTCACATTAAAATGCTATATAACTCCATTCTTAGTTCTGAGGCTGCCAATCTTTTAATTTGACTCCTGAATATTTTGGACAGTCTCAAAATAGTCCTGCCAATGATGGTATACTACTCACTTTGGAGTATGGAACATTCTAGTCTAGTGTGTGGCAGGTCAGGGTCTGTCGTCACATGACGATAGGCCTGTTTTGGGTGCTTTTGATGGGAGTCACCATTGCAGTACGTCTGCCACAAGCTTGACTGCGTGCCCTCCTTAAGGCAGGAAAGAAAACAACATGCTGTCCCAACATTTGAATATGGGGAGAACAGCACACATTTTCTAACAGACATTCATGCTGTTTCACTTGGTTCTCATGAAAAGTGACAGAAGTAATTATCTCCTTTCTCACCTCCATACAGCTGACCAAACGTGGCTTGAAGTAGGTGTGAATGTCAGATTGTCCATTTGGGAAAGTTTTAGAAACGTCCCTCACCAATCCAATGTCGAAAAAGTGTGGGAGGAGGTGGTTTCTGAAGTCCCTTCCGAGGCCGTCCACACGTACCAAAACGTGTGGCAGTGTTTCTGTTGCTATTTGGCCCATATAAATAAAACCAACAATAACCATCAACAGCCGTCACCCTAAAGGGGCATTCACACTGGACGCGATAGACGCGAATTGAGCGGCAACTCTACATTGAAAATCAATGTAAATGGCGGCGGCGGGAATGTAGTGCCTGGCGCGATGAGACGCAGCGCGAATGAAGCGAATGGCGCGTCTGAAGCGAATGGCGCGTCTGAAGCGACGCGAATAAAGTTGAAAATATCGAACTTTTCAGGCGGCATCGCGCCGCGACATCCAATCAGCGACGAGTTCAAGCCGACAGACCGATGGACAGGCGCTCCGCAGCTGAGATGGACGGGCTGCATTCCCAAACAACCCGACTCCGAAAAGACCGGACCCCGTTACCGGCCTCACACCGTCTACGGGCTGAGCCTCAATCAGAAGCACTCAGGCCCCCAAGCGACACCGGGCAAGCGGTCTTCCGTACGCCACATTTCCCACGTCCGCCCGTCGGACGGGGATTCGGCACTGGGCTCTTCCCTCTTCGCTCGCCGCTACTGAGGGAATCCTGGTAAGTTTATTTTCCTCTGCTTAGTAATATGCTTAAATTCAGTGGGTTGTCTCGTCTGATCTGAGGTCGTAGTCAAATGTGGCCCCGACTCTCCCTGGGTAGAGGTGCGAGGGACGTGGCTCCTGGAGGAGGCTCACGGACTCTGGCATCGGGTACCCCGAGGCGGAGGGTCCGCCGACGCCATCACCGGCCCCCCGCCGGCGCTGCCCTCGTTTCTCCGGCTAGAGCGGCACCAGTTCAAAAATGAGCGTCATGCGCGAATGAAGCGAATGACGCGTAATGGCGCGATACAAGTGTCTCAAGCGATTGTATTCGCGTCTATCGCGTCCGGTGTGAACGCCGCATAAGGACCTTAACGAGGTGTTGTCACACGTTGTGACGTTTTCATTAGAAAAATAAATGCTTACATTCATGGGAAGTTAGTTATAGATGTCAGTTGTTTGTTAGCATCGTAAAAAAATGAGCAAATCTGCAACTTTTTTTCTCAGAATATTGCCTCCCTCTCTCATCTCCGTTTTTTTCATACAGAGTGGCCCTAATACGCCGTCTTACAGACAAGCAGAATATCTGCTGCAACACGATCACGAGCACGTAGGCCACCGTTGTTGTTGTGAGACGTCGCAGGGGAAGAAGTCAGGCTCGAGGGGCGGGGCGATGATGTCATCGTATGCATTTTGCCGTCTACACGAAAGCGAAGACGAAATGGAGGGGCGCTGTTTTTTTCTATTTCACCCTGGGACCAGGTTTCAAAAAAGTGCGTTTCCAGGCACCAAAAACGTCGGATCCATGTGGACGGTCAACCCAAATGCACAAGACTACTGCGTTTACACACAAAAAAGGTGTCCTATTTATATATATATATATATATATATATATATATATTTTACTTATCTTGCATAATATAAAGCTAGACAGCTTTTAAGTCACTCGGGACAATATTCACGATTATCCCAATAATGGAAATTCACCATAATTAACATTGTTTTTTATTGTGACCCCTGATAAAATCCTCTGTGGTCCCTGTTAGAGATATATGGCATTGGGACAACTCAGCGTTTTCATACTGTTTCATGCATTCATGAAAACATACATGTGCTATTGTATACTTTACATGGGTTGGGATCTAATATCAGCTGTCCCTCTGAATCCTTCGGGCTGAATTAAAGAGGGACTGCTGTGTCTGTCTGAAAGAATTAGAGATAAGAACTTCAAGCTGTGGGTCCCAGGTGGGAGGACTCCACTCTTATCTGATTTTTGTCATCAGTTGCAAGTGAGGAGAGAGCTTTAAGCTGAAAAAGCTTCTCAGAAAGACGATGGTGCCGTCACCGTCATTCCTTCTCAGGCAATCCTCTGGTTGATGCTCACGGTGGAAACCAATATCAAACAAATAGAGGCTAAGTCCCGCCCTTTTCCTCACAGGACCTTATTTTGAATGTGACATTCTAGACTACAAATATAATCTTTTTAAATCAACAAACATCATATGTGTAATTCATGGCACAATTCAAAAGCGACCAAAAATGAATTTGTCTTTCACTATTGACTACCGTACCTACCACCAAAAAACAGAATCACATTAATTTTATATGGAGGTAATGAAGTATCTTTTTTATGAATTCAGTGAGGAAAATCAGGACAACTGTTTGCCTTTATTTAGATAGGATAGACTAAGAGTGAATGGGGGAGAGAGAGAGGGGGATGACGAGCAGAAATGGCTGCCAGATGGATTTGAACCCAGGGCCGCTGCTGTGAGTACATGGGACAATTTTCCCACATTGTCTCAACTCTGGCATATTTGAGTCATAACCATGCATATCTCCCATCTCTCCCTGGAGCCGCAGCGAAAGGAGACATCTGGATGGAGGGAACAAAGGGTCTTTTCTGCTCCCTGTCACCCAGTCCTGTCCAGTCCTCAGTGGACACGGAAACCCGTTCACATTCCTCCTTGATTAGTGCCGCAGTAATGATAGCTCATATTCACATAAAGGCACTTATCAAGGTGGTCATCTTCTTAATGTGATGTGCATCACATGACACCTGACTGAAAGTGAGGAAGTATAACAAAGATCACTTCACTTTTCATTCAGGAACTGGCAGTGTACAGTTCTAAAACAAAACGTGGTGTTGAATGAAGCAGAGATCTGTTGCACATTTACTTACACATCTCCGTTTGGTAAGTTCAAGTTTAAACCAAGATCAGATGGAGTTTAGTCAATGGGGAGCTTTGAGTTCTGTCAGTAGGCTATAAGAAATTAACTTTAAGGGCCGTTACGTTTGGGCTGATCTCTATTCCATAACAAAACCATACCTTGTTTTAGCTTGCTAAGTCTGTTAGTTAGCCTAATGTTACTTGTGATGACTTGGCAGAGAAGCTTTCATTTCTTCTCCTTTTTAGAAAAACGTATCTGAATTAATGGCACAATATGGCCAAATAATAGAAACTAAAAAATACAAAGCACAGTGAAGTGTTTCCTTGCTTGAGAGAAATTCATTAAAAGTTAAGAGTCCATCTCTTAACTTTTGTTTAGGAACTTCATTATTTGAAGTTAAACCTCCTCAAGTGTAAGTTTAATGTTAATACCGGATCACATTTTAAGTGTGCAACAAAATTAAATGTCACTCAGCAAAGTCCCGACTCTTCTCTGTTCTGGCGCCTCAGTGGTGGAACGAACTCCCGACCGATGTCAGGACAGCAGAGTCAATTTCCATCTTCCAGAAAAAGGACTCACCTGTTCAGACTTCATCTCGACTCTGCATAGCATGACCCACTAACAAAAAAATGGACTTCCCCCACGACGTCTCGTAACAACAACAACGGCGGCCTACATGCTCGTGAACGTGCTGCAGCAGATATTCTGCTCTTCTGTACGACGCCGTATTAGGGCCACTGAATGAAAATACAGGAGCCGAGAGAGGGGGGCAATATTCCGGGGAAAAAAGTTGCAGAATTGCTACTTTTTTACGATGCTAACAAACAACCAATGCATTTATTTTTCGAATTAATCCATCACAATGTGTGACAACGCCTCGTTAAGGTCCTTAGGATGGCGGCTGTTGATGCTTATTGTTGGTTTTATTTATACGGGCCAAATTGTCATCTTATGGATATTTATTGATCAGGTGGTCGGGTGGATAGTAGCCGTAGCTTTCACGTGTTGCCATAGCAATGGCAAACATCCGGTCAAGCTCCGTCTCTTCTTCTGTGTTTGTGGTGTATTTTTGTTGCAGAATCATCGCCACATAAGGGCCTGGAATATGTGCTACATTCAAGTCGTTTTCAATGGATTCAGAGCTCCGCCTCCTGGCTACTGTTTACATCTTAGATTACACAGTTCAGGCTGTTGCCACTAGCTCAGGAGAGAGACTGTATGACACTCGGTGGTCAACCTGAGACATGCACAATAAAAAATAATTTTAATTATTATTTATTTTCTGTCCCCTCCATCTACAGCACTTTGATCATAGCACTGTTGTTCTTAAGGTATACTTGCTGAACAGCTACTACTTTACTCAGACGAGGACCTAACACTTGTTTAAATTTTTTCGCTCTTACTTTATCGTCAATGATATGTTGTGGTTTCTTTCTTTCGACAAATGTAGTTATTGTAAGTCGCTTTGGACAAAAGCGTCTGCTAATTGCCCTAAATGTAAATGTAAATGTAATGTAGGTTTAGATTACCTGGCATTTAATCGTTCTTAATTTGAAACCAGTTTGAATGTTTGGTGCAACAGGATTTAAAGTTGGAACTGAAACCCTCGGTGTAACCTCACCTTAAAGTGAAAAAAAGCCATTTAGATCGCAGCACGTTCACCTATTTAACAAACCAAATAAAAAATGATTTTTTTTCAATCATGGAAAAAGGAACTGCGATGCCTGCTTACATCAGCTGGTACCAACCGTGTGATGGGACTGTTGAAGCCTTCATTGTGAAGGATAAGTGCTGTGATTATGGTGCAATATGTGAAAGGTTAAGTGTCCTGTGCTTATTCTGTTTTTGTATTTTCATGCCAATGACTCCTCACTGAATACAGTTTCCCGATGGGGACAATAAAGTACCACTCCTTCAACCAATAACATCGTGACATCCATCCATCAATCAATCTTGGAGTTTAGCGGCACAGAGCTCAAGAAGGTTGTGAGCTTATCTTTTCAACCATTGAATCAAAGTTATGCCCCGCCTCCCATCCTGTTTCCCTGTAAAATCGTCACCGTACGGGAGAAAGACTCTGGATTCCACTTTAATGTCGTCATGTCCTGCTAGTAATGTCCAAATGATTTAAAGGTGTGTCTCATGACGGCTGTATAATACATGTACAGGCAGAGGTATTCTGCCTGAATGATAAAATGGTGATCTGTCACGTTTACTGTTTACGTTGTTTCATGAGTATGGGCTCAGAGGTAACGCTGTCATGGCAACAGTGAAGTGGAGTTGCTGGAGGACGGGATAGTGTTGCTCGGTCACATTTCAACCAGCTGCTCTGTGATTCCTGCCAATGTGTTGAATCATTAAGTCTAGCAGTGACCCAAATGGGCCCTGACTGCAGAGTGGAGGAAATCGATGGTAAATTCAGCAGCAGCGATTTGATATATACTGAAATCAAATATTTCCTCTGAGCGTGTGCTAGTGAACAGTTAGATTCTACATGGTGCTATTTGATCACACAGAGAATGGATGGATACAGTTGAGTGTGACGGGCTGCATGAAACTTACGGCTGCGTAAGTCAGATGCTCATGGCTATGCTGTGATGAAGTGAGAGGAACATGCCGGTGCTTGCGTCAAAGCCCTCTGGGCCTCGCTCAATAAGAACAACACAGCCTGCTTACTCACGCACTGCTGCTGTGTTCCTGAAAAGCAGTTTTGAAAAGTCAGACATCTGTCAGCATATTTGTTTTTTCTCTATTTGGTGAATTTCCAACTAAGAAAACAGGAAAATCATTTTGGACCTGGAATTTCTTTATTTTAGCAGTTTCCAGAATCTCAGGTGATGTTGTTGCCAAAGGAAACGATACAAGGCAATTCAACTAGTGTTCTTTGTATTCATGTGCTAAATGAATCGCTATTCTATGTTTAGCCTGGCCTCCTGAAAATGATGTTCTCACACAATCAAACTGCATTGTGATTTACTTTTCGAGGGAAACTTCTTTGGTCTTGATGTCACAAATGAGTTTCAAAAAGTCCTCAAGGTCCACGTAGGGAGGAGGTCTGGCTGGTTTGCCGATTTGTATCTTGGGACACAGATATTAAGAGTGCAGTATAGTGCTATGGTGGTACTGTGTTAGTTAAATTGTCCTCGTCTACGTCTGGAGCAACGATATGCAAGCTGTTAATGACATTTACAAATCAAAGGCAACCATTCATTTGTTAATTTGCATGTGTTGGCGGAGAAAGGATTCAGTCTGTCTGATAATGCGGACAATTATTTTAATTTTGAGGTTCTGGATTTTTATGTATGCTATGTTGGCTACCCATGTGCATGTTATGTTATTTCCTGTTAAGCAACTTGTATTGCAATTTTGCACAAAAAGCGCTGTACAAATAGAGTTTGATTGGATTCGATTAATTCCCACCTGCTGGGAACTCCTCATGGAGGATAGAAGTAGGTCAAATGCTCTTACTCTGCAGCCCAAAAGGCCAAAGAGACAATTTGTCACTTTTGCCCAGTTGGGATGAATTTGAGGCAAGAATGAAGTGACTGATCTCCTCTCTCAGTCTGTTGTTCTCTTCTCATTTCCTGCCTGCTATCATTCTAATATCCTGACCTGGCCCTGTCCAAACTGACATTGTCTGTGTTTTATGCCTCATCTAATAAATTCAGGTCCCATGACCTTCACCATCTCATCAGTTCTTCTGCTGACACAGAATCACTCATTTTAATTCTACTCTTGCTTTCTGTTTGAACGGCCATTCTGCTTTTCACTCTGGTTTAAACTAATCTCACCCTCCTCGTCTGTTTATTCTGCACAAGGGCAAGCCTGGACTCACTGTGTTGTTGGAGTCCTGTTTCAGATAAAAACATAAATACATTTTATAGTTAAAACAAAAACAGACATGAAATAAGAGCTGGAGAAGTTATAAAGTCTGTAATTATTTTGTGTTGGAGCCACACTTTTTTAGACCAACAGCTTTAGATGAGGCTTTACAGAGGAAAACACAAGCTGTGACTTTTCATCCTCAGTCGTTTGTGGATAAGCCTAATTTACATTTTAATTTGATACATTTTATCTCGACATGGGAAGATATGACAACTTCATGTCAGGATTATCCTGAACAAAATAATTCCGGATAATCATCAACATATGCTTAAAACATACTGGAATCACTGTACCTCACAGTTAAGAAACTGATATGTATTGCATTACATATAGAATACTTTTTTTTTTTGTGAAAATGGTGAAAAAAATAAAATAGTACATGTAATAGTACATTGGAAAAATTAGCAACATTGTTTGAGTCTCGTCTTCCTGACGCTTTTTTTTTAATGAGGCTCTATTTTTCACTTTTCACAGGAAATGAACCACTGAAGTCCCATGTTCAGAGAGTCTGCTAAGTCTAGTGTACAGTAGGGCTGTAGCGATACACTAATCTCACGATACGATATTCGATATTCAGCTCACGATACGATATAAATCACGATATTCAGTCAACGATACGATTCGATATAATTCGATACACTTACATCATTTTCTGAAAGATTTAAAAGGTACAGTGTGATTTTGGTGACATCTTGTGAGTGTTCCATTTACTTGGATTTAATTAATATCAACTGAAAGAATCAATTACACAATATATGGCTCTGACTGGACAGAGAGTCTCCAGCTTGCAAATGCTGGACAAAATAAATCAAATATGTGGTGAGAAAATAAGTTACATTTATTTAAGTGTAAACTGTAACTTACAAAGCACACACACAGTGGTGCCACCAACCGGAATCCTGTACACTGTGCATACTTTTTTTGAAGGTGGGCTAGATATTTAAATTTCAGCGGGTGACACCAAACAACGTCTGCCCAAGCAAGTCAGAGCTTTTCTTTCTCTCACACAGTGACCTGGAGAGACACAGCCGCATTTGAGAGGACGATCGCGCGTGTGTGCGTAATAGCGCATAGCTGTGTTGGTCCCGCTCCACTACACAACACAGCTCGGCTCTACTCTCGTCACCTCTCTGCTGCTGAGCACTGTGGGCCGAGCCGATGCAGCTTATTAATTTCATGAGGTTATTTACTTACCCACGATGAAAAAAATAGCTCTGAATGAATAACAGCTGAGCAGAAGCACTTGTCGACCGTCGCGGAGAAATACGCGTCTGGTCTGAACTGGGGGGCAGCGGATCATGTGTGATTTTCGTGGCCGTGACGCTTTGCAGCAGCTCGTGTGAACCTGGCGTCATGCCGGCGTGAACCGGGCGGCCGCTGAAGCACCGCGAACGGAGCACGCTTCCTTTCGGCGCCTTTGTTAACCGATAGTGCAGTTCAGACCAGACGCGAAGCGCCGCGATCCTGCGCGGCCGTCTCTCGGCGCAGCGAGCAGAGTGCCAGGGGGATTTGAATGGGACTTAATGTATCGATACTCGTGGCTAAAAAATCAATACTTTCTGTGGAAACAAAATATCGATTTATATCGCAGAATCGATAAAATCACTCAGCCCTAGTGTACAGTGTGCGAGCAGATGTGAGGCATCAGAATTCACAGCAAAATCAAAAAGGAGATGAGAAGTTGCCATTAGAGGCAGATCTTGGGAAAAAGTAAACTGCTTCGTGTTTGTTGACGGGGAGGAATGAAAACCTCAATAGATGCTTTGAATGTCAAACAGTGATCCATATTGCTTGTTTCACATTTACTGTGTATGAACAGCAGATTGTTGTTCACTTATAAAGGGCTTTTCTACTCTTTTCCACCACTCAAAGTGCTTTACACTACATGCCCATATTCACACACTGATGGCAAGGCAATTTGGGTTCAGTATCTTGCCCAAGGACACCGCCAATGATGACATGCTCTATCTCCGAGCCACAGAGGTCCGGCAGACGTTTACTGAATTGACTTTATTTACTGAATTTAACAACCGTATTGGATTAGAATGACACACAATGTCGTCCAATTCACCAGTATTCTTTCAGGTGATGATATTTCAAAGAAACATGTGTGAGCATGTATTTGTAATTACTCCTCCAGCAAGATAGTGATTTATGTTGCCATGTTGTTATTGGTTTATTTTTGGTAGTCTTCCATTAAAGTGCTTATATTGTTCTGGGACATCCACCACAGGCGGATGACAAAGCTCGGTAGAAGTCTCTCCAGGAACTCCAGGGGGGACAGCAGGACGTGAGCACATCTTTAACCCCCGGGATTAAAGATGGAGTCTACGATTTTTCACTTGAGCTAAACTTTAGCCAATAGTAGCCATCCGGTCCGCATGGCTACTATTGACTAGTGGCGAGCGATCACCAAGCAGTTTGGGATCGGGGACGTTCTGCAGGGGTGAGAGAGAAATCCAACCGGCATCTGCTGCATTTACACCCATAATGTTTCATCATTCATGGCTGTAATAAACACTATTACTGCTTTGTACATGTTGTGGAAGTCCCAGACACACCGGGAAACTAAACGGCGTCCTGCCTGAGTTCATAGCGGTGTGCACTGCGCGATGTGAGAAAATGAGTTTGGACAGACCACCCTCCTTTACAAAAGAGCCAATTACAGCATAATGCAGTCTTCAATTAGATTTGCATGGCGCGCTACGAGGCAGTGCTGCCTATTGTCCTGCAGATTAAATGCTGGCCTCACTTCTGCTGCCTGCCATCACTGCACAAGCCTCCCAGCATCACACACACACTAACCTACGTTCCATCCAAACACATACACACAGCCTGTTGTACTGGTGGGTGACTGCTGCCTTTCACTGGAGCATCATTTAATACTGACTCTGCTGGCTGACATTCACTTTTCTTCATTGAATGCCCATAGATTCAGTCAGTTTGTAACCATGTATGTTAAATAACTGCTGTACTTCCATCAAGTTAAGAGGTTCACAGGAGACGGATGAATACAAAATAATCACAATTAAAGCAGCCGAGGCTTTTAACCCACTAAAGAACATGTTCTTGTTTTTTGCACGTCTTTTTATTTTGATGTGCTTCACTGTTACACTTAAGCTTCTATCTTTATCTTTTTGACCTCGTCACCAAAATAACTGTTAGCTTGTCTTGCTAGCTAGCTGTTTAACTTAGCTACGTTCCATCACTAATGTAACGTTATCTTAGCTGATATGTTTTATCCAGCAACTCTTTTTATCAGCAGGAAGAGAAAGAAGGAGAGAGGCCTGTTCCACAGTCTGATACCACTAAATGAGACTTTGTTGACGTGTTAAATTATCTTTTAAATTGACCAACAGCATCCGTGTAATTCATGGTGCAATTCAAACAGGAGCAAAATATAACAGTTGGTTTGATAACACTGTTTCTCTGGCTCTGCTGTGATTATTGTGTTTGTGTTGACTTGTAGAGTCATGGGGACGTACGTGGGTCTGCCTGGGTCGGAGTGACACCCCTTGATAGGGGTGTCACTCAAATGTCTACAAGGAGGAGGTTGGCAAGATGGCGTCGTAGTGTGAACACCTCGCCTGTTGAGCTCCAGTGAGATTTACTGAAATATCCGTCTAAAATATGTGTTCACCTGGTGAAACGTTATACACGCGCGTGGGAGTAGCTCTATAATGAGCCTGGATTAGGGTTGGGCGGTATGACGGTATTATACCGTGTGACGGTATAAAAGTGTCTACCGGTAGAGATTTTGCAATACCGTTTATACTGGAGAAAGCGCAGATGTCTGCGGCATCGCTCTGAGTCACTGTAATTACACCGCCTCGACACACGGGGCACTGCAGGCATTGCAGCAGACTGCTTGCGGGGTTGCATGAGCACGACGAAGAAGAAACAGTATTACCTGAGAAATAACAATCATGGCGGAGGCGGAGAGTGAACGTCACGAGGAAACATTTACGATACATGATATTTGAATTAAATTGGCTGAAATGTGCAAAACACTGACATGGTCCTTTTGGCAAAACCATTTTCTGCCACTATTTAGACTGTTCAACAGATCGATATAAAAAAAAAAAAAAGTAAATGTCCCACCCATGACGAAGAGGACGAACTCGTTCCGAAAAAGGGCGCTACGTCTGTTGTGTGGAACTTTTTCGGATTTAGAAAATCCGACAACGAACAAAAAGCGATACTCTGCGCGACTGTTGCTGCTGCAGGTGGAAACACCGGTAACCTCTTCCACCACTTAAAGTTAAAACATGCGAAGCAGTATTATGAGTCTTTCGCCAAAGTCACCCCCGTATGACAATAAATCACATCGATGGAGGGAGATAACGGAGGCCATCACGACGCATACTTTTTCTCATCTGTTATTTTTATTTCTTATTAAGATGGAGCTCTGTGTTTACATTTGCACACACACTACAGCTTAAGTTAAAGCTGGAGTTCAAATGTTTACCAGACATTTGCACATTCTTTGTGGCTTATTATTTGTTATATTTTCTTTAAAATAATGTTATGCTGCTGTGAGAAAATTAAAATAAAAGAGGAAAATGATCAAATGCGACAGTATGGTTATTTTTAAGACATTAATTGAATTTACAGGGGGAAAAACCATACCGTGATATATACCGTTACCGTGATATGAAATTATTCATACCGTGATATAAGATTTTGCTCATACCGCCCAACCCTAGCCTGGATGAATATTTTTTGAGAATGCCTCGCTCCAAATCTAAGAAAAATACTGCTTCGGAGGAGCATGCTAGCGATGCTATGGAGCCTGCTGCGGTTGAACCCGAAGATGCTAACGAGGTGGAAGCCGCTGCCGAGGTCGAGGAATCTGGGAGCGATGTTAATCCAAGTATTCTTATGGCTCTGAGCAAGATAACTGACAACATTACAAAGTCATTGGATACTAAAGTTAACACTGTACTTTGGTAACGCGGGTTGGGGATGCTGAGACACGGATCTCCGGCGTGGAAGACACAATGGATGAGTTGCAGGCTAAAGTGACAAGGCTCGAGAAACAAATAACCGACATGGCAGATCACATGGATGATTTGGAGAACCGCAGCCACAGATGTAACCTTCGTCTGGTCGGGCTACCCAAGGGCACGGAGGGAAAGGATCCAGTCACTTTCATGGAGACATAGCTTCCCTCCTATCTCAATCTCACAACGAAATCCGGGAAGATCAAGTTGGACCGCGTTCACCGCTCCCTAGCACCGAGGCTGGGCGCTAACCAACGCGCCAGACCAATCATTATGAAACTTCATAACTACGCTGATAAACAACGAGTGATGGCAGCAACCCGGCGCCTTGCTACAGAGCCGAACCAGCCAGCGGACCGGATCAGAGTCTCCTTGTTTAATGACTACTCAGCGGCGGTGGCCAAGAAACGCAAGGCTTTTGACGAGGTGAAAGGTTGTCTGAGGAGGAAGAACGTGGATTATGCCCTTCTATACCCCGCTACACTGAGGCTGTCTGTCAACGGTGTGGTGAAGAGATTTAACACAGCGGAGGCAGCTGCGACTTACGTGGAATCTCTTCCCTAAATCTCTGTAACCTCCGGACTATCCATTCTCTCTAACATTGCGCCTGGACTGTGCCTTATGAAACAATGTGAGAACCTGCCAAACCCAGGCATGTGTGATTATGCCCCTTTTCTTTCCTACTGCTTATGATCAACCAGGTGAAACGTTCTACTTCACCTTGTTCTTGGCGGACTGTAGTGTGTTTACGTCTATGGATAGGCGCGTGTTAAGCGCATGTTGCACCTGTCGGCTCCCAGATGCAGGCAGTAGAAGGACAGTTTTCCCTACATGTTTAGTAGGGTCGTTGCCAAACTATTATTTTTTGAATGTTTTGTTGTACAGCTCTTTATTTTTCTTTCTTTCTTTGTTTATTTTACTCTTACCCAGTATGTGGCGGATCTCTTGGCTCAATATACTTTGTATGATACATGAATAATACTAATAATGAATAAGCTGCGAATATGCACCTGGAATGTACGGGGTGTCCACAGCCCTATTAAGCGGAGAAAAATAATTACATGTCTAAAGAAGGACTATATAGATGTTGCTATGTTACAAGAGACACATCTTGATGACACAGAGCATTTAAAGTTACAACAAGGGCCATTCGGACAAGTAATTTTCTCTTCCTTTACAACAAGAAGTAGGGGAGTAGCAGTATTGATCAGGAAAAACCTACCTCTTATAATATCTGACTGTGTTAAGGATCTGAATGGCCGTTATGTGATAATCAAAGGGATTTTGCAAGGTCAAAATATTATAATGATGAATGTGTACTTTCCACCTGCCCACCCAGTCGCCTTCCTTACCAAAATGTTTTTGGACTTAGCTCCATTCCTTTCTAACTCCACTGTTATTGTTGGCGGTGATTTTAATTTAATATTAAATCCGCTTATTGACACATTTCCACATAGTAACGCGCCCCCCTCTCCTCAGGCCAACACACTCCATGCTCTATGTGAGGAGTTTGGGCTTATTGATGCTTGGAGGTGCACCCACCCCTCTGATAAACAATATACATTTTTCTCGGCCCCACATAAGTGTCAAACTAGGATTGATTATTTTTTTCTGCCAAAAACTGCCTTATACTCAGTTTTATCTTGCAACATAACTAGTATAATTATTTCAGACCATGCAAGAGTAATTATGGATTTTAATCTCAAAACAGCGTTACATCAGTCTCGTCACTGGAGACTTAATACCATTATTCTTAAAGATGAGGAATTTACTTCCAACTTCTCTACTGAACTTAAAGCATTTCTGGAAATCAACACTTCATCGGCCAGCAATGCCTCAGTCTTATGGGAAACATGCAAAGCTTATGCTAGAGGATTCATTATTTTGTACTCTGCAACAAAAAAGCGCCAAAGACAGGAGAAACAAAAATCTTTAGAGAGTGAATTGACAGGTAAAGAAAAAGCATACATTGCCTCTCACGGAAATCACGGCAATCAGAACAGCTCTAAATTGCCTTCTTACCAGGGATGCAGAGAAGAAAATGAAATACACAAGACAGAGGTTTTATGAGCATGCAGATAAAGCAGGCCTACTATGTTAAGAAGCGTGCAGAATCCCAAACTTTTGCAGCTATATCTGATAAAGATGGCCACAAGGTGTACGAAAATAAACTGATAAATAACTGTTTTAAGAACTTTTATGAAAGCCTGTACTCTTCCGAGCAAGCTCCAGAGGGAGAGCAACTAATGGACAATTTCTTTGCTCAATTGGATTTGCCAAATTTGTCAGAAGAGCATAAGACTGCCCTTAATAGTCCCATAACTAAAACTGAAGTGATCAAAGCTATTAATAAATTACAAAATGGAAAATCACCGGGACCTGACGGCTTCTGTTGTGAATTTTATAAACAGTTCCAAAATATTCTTGTAGATCCTCTTCTTGACATGTTCAATCACTCCTTCACTATAGGAGAATTCCCACAGACACTGAAGGAGGCCAACATATCCTTAATTTTAAAGAAGGGGAAATGTTTTGACTCTTGCGGATCCTACAGGCCCATAGCCCTCCTAAATGTGGATAGGAAGCTGCTTTCTAAAATCTTGGCCTCTCGTTTAGAAAATCTTTTACCTCAGGTCTGAACACTTCAATACTCACAGAGGGGTGATGCAGGGCTGCCCTTTATCGCCCCTCCTATTCGCTTTGGCCATAAGGGTGACACCCACAATACATAGTTTAGAGATTGGACAGCTGTGTCATAAAATAACCTTATACGCGGATGACGTTCTAATCCTTCTGACCGCCCCTGAAACATCTGTACCAGGTCTTATTGATGTGATTGACAGATTCAGCTGTTTCTCTGGTTATAAGGTCAACCTGGCTAAATCGGAGGCTATGCCCCTTGGTACCCTTTCAACAATACCAACTACTGTACCTTCCTTTCCTTTCAAATGGTCTCCCAATGGGTTTGTGTATTTAGGAGTCTTCATCACCCCATCCTTTGATCACTTATATAAAGCCAACTTTGCACCCTTATTTTGTAAAATTAAGCAGGACTTAGAGCGATGGATGTCACTTCCTGTTTCCTGGCTAGGACGTATTGCCCTGGTCAAAATGAATGTGTTGCCTAGGTTACTGTACCCTATCCAAATGATTCCTGTTTTGTTCTCTCAAAGGGTGTTGAAGGATATTAATGGATGGCTCAGCTCTTTTATTTGGAACAAGCGTAGACCCAGGCCTAAAGGCCCCCACACACCGCCCAGACGTCCAACTGCCTTATCCGACCACTCTCCGCCCACTCTGTTGCCTCTCGTCTGACCCGTTCGGCAGAAAAGTTGCGTTGTACACACCGCTTCGACGTGCTTCCGATGACACAGCAGCGTGTACGTTCTGCGCTTGCGCGAGATGCAATAATCCTCCTTAACAGCGGGTGGCGCTAGTCTCGTGCCAGTACTCCAAAACAGGAAAACAGGAAATGACGGATAAAACAATGCACACACAGTCTTGGTTCAGTATTCGTTCGACTCGAGAAGACCTTTGTGGACTAAATACTTGGCATTTCTGGAAAGATGACTCTGGCTAGGGTGACACTCGCGTTGTGTGCTCTCGGGCTCATTATTTTACGAAGACGTCGTCTCAGTAGGGAACGAGTAATACGGAGTTTACCATCGTCACTTCCGCCCCGCCCACACACCGCCATTGGATACTCTGATTCGCTAGCACACCGCCAATCAGAGTATCCAATGGCTCAGACGTCCAACAGCCCACCTCCTCAGACTTCGTATGCTCAGTCTGATCAGACAACGTCCGCGCGGCTCCGAAAGCTTCCGACGCAGCTGTACACACCAAACATATGTGTTCCCAACCTCGTCCGAGCCTCTCCAAACGCTTCAGACGTCCAACGGTTGGGCCGGTGTGTTCCTGCCTTAAGATGTCAGTATTACATTTACCAAGTTCGATGGGTGGCCTGGACTTACCCAATATTAAAATTTACCAACTTTGTGCCCATTTAAGATTTGTAAACGACTGGGTTAAGGGTAAAACTTCAATCTGGATGGATATTGAGACAGCATTGTCTCAGTGCAAACTAAGTGATCTATTATTTTTTAATACTTTTAAGGAAATCAATGCTTTTTGTGCAAATCCTGTAACAATCAACACTTTAAAAGCATGGCGGCTTGTCCGTCGTCTTGAGGGAAGATCAAAGGTAACATCCATTTTCTCTGCTTTTCCTCCAGGTTCTTCGGACCTTGGTTTTCGACAGTGGTCCAATAAGAATATTAAATCCCTCAGTGACCTGCTTTCAGATGATAAGCTTATGTCATTTGAACAACTTACTAACAAATACAAATTGTGGGAGAAGGAGTTGTCTGTGACCATACACTGTAAGAAAAAAAAACTTTAAAAAACGGTCAATGACTGGCAGCTACGGCTGCCAACCAAAAACCGTAAAATTAAAGTAAAATACCCTAATTCAAATAAAGTGCAAACATATTATTACAGAACATTTCATTAAATGTTCTGCAGAAAAATACCGTTATTTTACAGATTTTTCTTCAATTTTTTATGATCAAACACCTTAAATAAAGTGAAAATGCTATAAGTTCTGCAGGAAAATACTTTTATTTTACAGAATTTTCCTAAATAACTACAATCAAACACCTTTATTAAAGTGAAAATGCTAAAAGATCGCGAAACTTAATTATAAATAAAATACACACCAATATTGATTCTAAAACCCCTTTATTTAATGTATTGAGTTGTAAATTTACAATATCAACCAATTATTCACAAACAGTTCTTCAGAGACCCCCAAGGAAGAATTGAAAAACTAAAAATTATATTTCTCCATGTGTCTATCTTGTCTGTTAGCTGTACTATCATGACAAGGTGATGGCGTTTCACTTTTGAAACAGGTGGAGAGCTGCTGGGTTGAGGGGGTTGTTGTCAGTTGTTTTTTAGCTTGTATTTTCCAATTCAGTTTTATATTGTTTTCCACAATGTTCTCCTGTCCCTGGGGGCTCTGTAGTTCCAATAATATTTGTATTTGTGCACATGCATTACATTCTTAATTTAGCCTATTCAGCCCTCTTAATTTAACCTTAAATGTACAGTGTATTATCAAATAAAATCAAAACATACCACAAAAGGTCAATTTATCTGTACCAGAGGTGACAGTGCAATGTAGCAGATCAAGAAAAATCCTCCTCCAAATCTTTGGTGCACCTGGGGGAGGGGAAGGGAAAAGGACAAAGTAAGATCCACTGAAAAGTCCTTACTATAAAAAGGATTTTATTTATTTTTCTATTATTATTAGTTGGTCCAGAGTCATTTTTTTTGCCCATAGATATGGCCGTGCCTGTCCTGAGCTGGAAACTGTTTATTTTATTTGGGTTTTGTTTTTTACCTCGGAGTGGCCAACCCTCTATTATTCCTATCTCGGTTTGTCGATACAATTCAACCAATCCAATCAACGAACAAACGTGCTGGCCAATTACAGGGGTTGGGGAGGCGGGTCATCGAGTCATACTCATGAGAGGGACGCTGTTAATACTTGAAGTTCATGGTCGCAGTTGCTCAGTCGCTAGTTAGCTGTGGTGTTCGGTATGGATATCCGTATTTTTTCCCCAAAAATACGCGGACAAGAAGTGACGACGCGAACGGGAGCGAGCAGGAAACAGCGATATTCACTTCTACTGGAAACGTCAGCACTGAAGTCAACAGTAACACTAGAGTAAACATTCATGCTAGGAGAGGTAGCTCCCTAGCTGCTGGAGCTACCGCTCCCAGTATGAATGTTTACTTCAGTGTACAGGTTGACATCAGTGCTTCTGTTTCAGGAAGAAGTGAAGCTGTATGGTGCTATCTGAATGCCACAAACCTTATTGCTGTTCTTGAATTAATGCTTGAGTTGAATAAATGGACACAGCACTTCACTATTTTGTTTGTTTGCCGTGCAATGGCTTCGCGTCGCGGCGAGTTTTGAGAGACGGGGCGCCGCCTCCCGCAAGCTGTCGAAAATCTTTTAACCTGACCGTTGTCGATCTAAAATAAAGACGGATTCAGCAACTGCATAGCTTATTTCTCGCATAAAATGTTTTCAGAAACACATTTCGGTGCTGACCGAAATGACCTAAATGTGCTAAAATAACGTTAATCACCTACGACTATACGATAACATTAGTTAACGGTTAGCTAACAGTTTGACAAGACCATCACTGTAAATTAAGGGAATGAACACAAACACTGCGTTAGGTTATGATTTTACAAAGGGAAGGTAAATGAATTCTTACCTGATACAGCAGAACAGTTATATAGTGAAGTCCAAGTAATGTTAGCTGACCAAACAGATCCGCCTGACCCTTCAACTGTGTCCATACTCCACTTTTTTGTTCTCCGTTGAAATCCCACAACTCAGATTCGCTCCAAATGAAAACATGGCGAGCAGATGTAAAATAGTCCAGGTAATAATCCAGGTAATACGTTAGTGGTCAGGTAGTCCATTAGTGCACGACTGCCAGCGTGTACCCATTCAAACTGACATATTTTCAAAAAGAAGGCGCGCACAGTTGTCATTGGCCAGTTTTCGTGATGACAGCCACATCAACCAATCGCATTCAAAGCAGCATGGCAAGACAGCCAATAGCAATTGTATCAGCTTGGTATCTTTTTCTTTATCAGGAAAAGATGATAAAGAAAATAAATGTTTATTTATTTTTATTTGTAGGCGGGTATATATTTAATTACATAAGCATCTCTCTCTCTCTCTCTCTCTCTCTCTCTCTCTCTCTCTCTCTCTCTCTCTCTCTCCTCTCTCTCTCTGTTACACACGATCTACTGCATTATGTTGAAAGCACTATATAAACAAAGATGAGTTGACTTCACTTGATTTAAGCAAAATATCAAAAGCATCAATATTTTTACTGCATTACTTGCTGAACAGCAGATAAAGGCCTATTCCAGTTTAATGTAACATAGATATAATAGATAGAAATGATTTTTATTGGAATGTATAAATGCTAACCCACTCATATTTTTTTATTTTGCGATAATCATTGTTATTTAAGCATCATCCGAATTCAAGCTTTACCCATCAACAAGTTTACCGATTGCCGTCATTGACCTGTTTTTGACCTCCCCACACATTACGCTGCCTTCAGCCACTGAAAGACGCACCCTACCTGTCTGCACAGACAGCCTGACCTGTACGTATTTTTGTTAGAATCATTGCCATTATATCCAGAATTACAGTTTGAATATTAAAGTACTCACTAGTCTAATACTATCTAGTCTAATCCAAAGTCTATACAAGTACTTTTATACATACCACATAGTACTAGTGAATTAATAAGATTTACCTTAACCTTACAGAGAAAAACGTTAATATGGACATAAATCTTAATATAATGAGCTACATATTTAATTACAGAGTTTGAATGTAAAAGTACACATAAATCTAAAACTAATAAGATTTACCTTAAAATTACAGAGAAAAAAATTAGATTGTTAGTATGGAAATAAACCTTCATATAACAAGCTACATATTTAATTGCAGGTTGAATGTATAATTACATGCAAATGTGAAAATAATAAGATTTACTGTAAAATTACAGAGAAAAGTGTTAAGATTGTTTTTATGGACATAAACCTTTTTATTACAAGTTATATATTTAATTATAGAGAATTACTGTCATTTTACAATAATTTGTATTTAATTTAAGAAAACAGAAAGATAATGTATAATTAATATAGTATTTTTCTGTAAAAAAATTAGAAATAAATGTAGTTTGTCATTACTGTCATAATACTTAAAATAACAGGCAGATTGTTCATTTACTGATAAAGTCTGTAATTTTATACAGTTCAAAGAACAGAAAAACTACTGTAAAAAATTAGAGTCATATACCGTAAAATTAGGATTTTTTTTACAGTGTAGATGAAGATAAGTGGGATACCATTTGGTCTCTTGCAAAAAAATATATCAATTTGCGCTCAAACAAGAGCAATACAAATTAAGATTTTACACAGATTACATATTTCCCCTCACCGCAGGCACTTCTTCAACCGCTCTTTCTCCCCTCTGTGTCTCAAGTGTAAAACTGATGTGGGAACTTTAACTCATTGTTTCTGGTCTTGTCATAAACTTCAAAGATATTGGTTTAAAATTATAAGTGAAATGGAGAGAATTTTTCATATTAATATAGAAATGGACCCCATCTGAAAACAGCAGTCAACAAAAGACTGTATAATATTCTAACGTTTGCAGCTAGGAAAAATATTATTTTGCAGTGGGTTAGTGACAAGGTTCCTTCTATCTGTGGATGGCGCAAAATAATTTTTGAACTGATCCCTTTAGAATATCTTACTAACGTTATACATCACAGTGTAGATCAGTTCTACAGAGTATGGCGCCCGTTTTTGGACTATATCGGTCTAGACCTTTCCTCCACTCTATTAAAAGAACTGCTGTGGACTTGAAAGACATTCGTGTACTGTAAGATTCACCACCTCTTGTATCATGTCATAAGTTCATCTCTTATGTAAGAGCTGTAGTGAATGTTTTTGTGTGTGTTTTGCTTTGTGTCTAGTGTTGTAGACACTGTTTGTTTGTTGAATGGGAACAAAAATTGCAATAAAAACAATGAAAAAAAAATGTCTACAAGGAATAAATGTGCATACTTCTTGGAACTTCTAATTCAAACACAGTCCATCTAGCATGATGTGCACAATGTCCAGTTGTTGGTGGTCACAAAGAGTGTCTTACTTTTCACTACAGTCCATGTATTTGTGAATTGAGGCTGTGGTGTGACTTTTTGTGTGGTTTCGTGGTGCTGCATTTTATATGGTGGCTTTAGTTCTGTTGTCTGTCCATCCTGGTCTCCTGAATTTTACATTCCCACACAACTAAACTGCATTGTGTACTTTTTTTGGTGATTACGTTTGCTGTTGATGTATCACAAATAAGTTTCAAAGAGTTTGTGGAAGTCCACATAGGAAGGTGGTCTGGGTGCATTCATGGGTCTAAAACACAGGACTTTCATCAGGAGACTGTAGTTGCTGCTTTTTTGTTTTGTTTCAATTTCATAATCATATTAAGCCAAACTATGATGTTTTATGAGACCTAGCCAACCTGTTTCAATTACATTTCCAGGAAGCTTATTTTTTCCAGACTGAATGGCTGCAGTTTTAGAGTAGTTTAGTTTTATGGGAACATCATTTTGTAGGAGACGGGGTTGCATCGGATGGACCAAGTAAAAACACCAGCACCATGCTAGCCACCACTGGATTTATGGTGCTCATAGGTTTCCATCATAGACGTTTTGTCACCTAAACAAAACCAAGAAGTTCTGTTCAGTCTTTTCTTTGGTTTAATTGTGTTGTCTGTGCCATTTTAAGTGCTTGAAATTATGCTGACAAGGCTTTAGCTCCCAGCAGTACCTTCTGACTTCCCTTTGCCTTTGTAAGAGAAGCATTCTAGTTGGGGCAGGGATGTTATGAGGTTAATGACTGTGAAAAAATCGCACTAAGGAGTCCTAAGTTGCAACAGTGACCACAAAAGTGAAGGTCATGTTAGGAATTATTATTAGGAATTAGGAATGGTGCTAATGATGGTGAAGCCACAGGAGAGAGCCATAAACATCCTGACTAGTTGGCTGTCAGCTGATGATGGCGGGTGTTACCCTGCAGGAGACAGTCTGGGCCAACTGGAAAAATACTGTAGAGAGGGAAACTACTCTGTTTGTCTCAATAAACCAGATGCAAAAAGAGTAACTACAAGCTTATAGTCTGTCTGTCCATCTGTGTGTCTTTGGCATTCCTCGGGAACCATACATCCAATCAACTTCACACCCCATTGACTGCTTTTTCCATATTTTACTTTTTGACACTTTGTTGTTTCACAGTGTTTCCCCTAGAATTTTTTTCAGGCCCGGTGGTACCCACCGAAAAAACCCTATACAGACGAGACGCGTGGGATGGTGTATTGGTGCAGTTGGATTAAGTCAGGTGGCACAGCAAGCAGTCTGCAATTCTGCAATTATTATATTTGCATTCAACATTTTTGTTCAACCAGAGTGTATACTCTACTATATTTTCTTATAAATGCACCGGTCCGGTTCCGGTACCGGTCCGGTTCCGCTCACACCACAAGTCTAAAGAGTGCAACAGCTTGTCAAAATACAGTGTCAACTTTCCGTGTTTTCAAAGTAGAAAGCGACATCGTGGTGGTTTAACGAGGCAGAGCGGCATCAGAACAACATCAAGCGCGTAAAGTACACGAAAAAGAACGTAGCGGGAGAGCGCGGCGAGGATTGTTGCGGCCACGCGTCTTGCGGAGCAAGTCTAGAGCTGCGCGGAGGCGCTCCTAATGTAAATGATTATTGATTTATGAATGAATTGATAGGTAGCTTATTTTTGGTCTACTTGGCCTGTACAATGGTAGGGGAAACACTGAACAGTATAATTGCCAGTAGTGTTGCACAGTTTACTAGAAAAGTATGTTGATAGTGTACCCTGCCCTGTCCGATACGATAGTGGTACTTTCAGTATGACTGTGTTTTAATAATATGATAGTTACAAATATTAAAGCATCACAAGAACCGCTCGCCGACTGCAAAGTCCTGCTCTGAACTTCTGAATCTGTCCGGGCATCTCCTGTCAAACACATAATCCACCAAGAGTTTCTCAGTAACTTGAATAGGACAGAGAGGAAAAGCAGTCTCTCTCTTCACAAACACCACTTCAACTCTACGGTGACTGTGGTGTCTTCCTGGTTTGAGCAGCTTTCCCTCATCAACTTCTCACAGAAGTTCATCTGAATTATTATAATTGTGTGTGTTTTTGTTTAAGAAGCCTCTCTCTGTCTACTGTGCTGCAGTACCACTCTCCACCTGAACTGCTGTTTTTACACGTTATTTACACGTTCATTAACGTTGTTCAATGTGATCTCTGGTTGCAAATATGAAGGTATCTATCAAAGAAATCACATACACAGAAAAACATTTTAATCAGTGAGGGTGAGTGGGAGAAACCACCAAACATTGTATTCCAACCAAGCTATTATCCATTTCATCCAGCTTTGTATAATATCTCAATCTTATTATAAAAGCCAGTCTGGACATCTCATGAATTTCTTTGATGATTTCAAGCCAGTTCTCGACTAAAGGTGGATCTGCCTGTGGCCATTTACGAGTACTGCTGCTACTATAAATATTTTCAGGAGGTATCTGTCATTTCCTGTTATTCCTTCTGGCAGATCACCCAGATAAAATGACACGAATGGGATCTCCAAATATTTTCCCAGAACATTTGTATCTTTGGGCAGATCCCTAAAATATGGTGGTGGTTTGCCTCGTCGTTTGCGACACACTTTCTCCAGCATGTGGTCTGCAGATGTAAGATATGTTTTTAATTTAGCAAATGACACATTTCAATATTAATACACTTTGAATAAACAAACAAACAGCGCTCTGTGCAGCAGCAGGGGTGTGGCTTCAGGGCTTTGCAGACTTGAACATGGTGTCCACAGCAGGCTTTACAGGCATCTGCTCACTGACTGCAGTTCAATACTGGAAGCCAAGTAACAGGCCTGTTTCAAGATTAACAGAAATGTAAAAAATGACCCTTTCAGACATTCACCCCTTTACGTTACTCTGATGGAAATTTCACAAGTCTGACTCACATCTGGATAGGCGTCCTAATCACATTTATTATTTTATTCATGTTGATATCTTATAATTAATTATTGTCTTGTATGCATCAGTTTAATACACTAGGTAAGACTTTGAAAGAGCCAATTTTAATTTCTTGACTAGATTACCTTCAGTGCGACTGGGTCTCCCTATTTTTTTTTTTTTTTTTTTTTTTTGTAAACTGCATGAATTGTGTTTTAGGTATATTGTATGGTACACACAAATCCTACACACATTTACATGCACAAGCTTTAACAACAATAATCATGTAAAATATAATGAAATACAAAAATAATAATATTAATAGGGGGAAAATTAGAAGGGGGATTCAAATAATAATAATAATAAATATAAATTGAAAAGATGTCTGTAGTGCATGTCCATATTAGGGCTTTCAAACGATAAAATATTTTAATCACATTAATCACAGGGTAGCTGTGGATCAAGATTAATCAGGATTATTTACCATTTGTGAATAATGTGGGATTGGAAAGATAATTGAAAGAAGGTGTATATGCACCAGAGGTTGAAGCCCCGACAAATAGGGATGCACAGGTACCACTTATTTTCAGACTTGAGTACAAATACTTATACTTCAGTACTTGCTGATACAGAGTACTGATACTTAATAACACATTACAGTTCTAACAATAACTTTGAAAACATTCAACTTTGTGTTTTCCTGATACAAACAGAGCAGAGTTTTCAGTAGAGATATTAATAACTGTTTAACCTGCTATCAGTTACACAGTTAAAAGAAATATTAAAGATAAAAAAGCTCAGAGGAGCTTGTAACTTTAAGGAGAATAATGCTGATACACCTTAAAGATCAGTCCACCTTAAGTGTTCCTGAGCCAGAGTTTCACTTTAATTATCAGCTGGCTGACAACAAGCAGGAACTTAGCTTGTGTCTAGTTGTAGCATTTATTCACCGACAAATAAAAGGTACACACAATGCACTGCTATGTTCATGCTGTAATGTTACTGCTGACTTCATACTCTCCATCAAACAGGCTCTCCCTACAGATTATATCAGCAGACACACAGCTGATAACTTCCCAGCTAAATGAAGTGATGTGTCTGTTTAGCTTTATACTGCAGTTGCTGATAAATAATGATTTATGTCCATCAGTAGTGGATGGATGGATCAATAATTATTTATGTCCATCAGATTATTATTATTCTATTTAAATGAATCGTTAACATGTTCATTTTGACAGCCCAAGTCCAAATACAATATTAATTGGATCAAAATAAAATGTGACACAATTAAGTTCCTGTAGCCTTTCATGACCTGATTGTCACCTGTAGCTGTCCATTAGTTTCAATATGACACACACTCTGTCAACTCTCCCTACGTTATGTTTATTCATGACGACTGCATGGATGAATACTAAGGATGAAGTGAAGTGTTTATGGCCCCCGATCAATGATAACCCATGTGTGGCCTTCTACAATTGGCACATCTTATTTTTCATGAGCTTCTTGATCCAAATAACAAAGGTATTGAATACACACTCTCTGCAACAAAAGCATGTGGCTAATCATTATGAAGAAAGTATTCAGAACTTCCAGATTTTTTTCCTCCCAAAGAAGGCACGACCCTCCACTCTTCCTCCAATAAGTCGTTGCCCCTGTTGGTTGGGTTTGTTAGGTTAAGGCTGTGGAGAGAGCTTCGTAGGTTTATGGTAATAATATCAGGTTAAATAAAACAGAGGCATGGTAAGGTGGTCATGCATTCGCCATGGTTGAAAAAAAATCACATGGGAAGGTCCAATGATGTTGTTTTGTATAATAATTAGCCATGTGCCTCTGTTTGTTGCACAGAGGCTTAGATACCATGGGACAGGATCAATGGGCCTTTGCATTCGGCAGAACAGGCTGTCGGAAAAAGCAGCTTTCATACAATGGGACAATTTTTGAGGTTTCAGGATAATGGGCCAAATGGAGGAATGGACTTTTGTCCAATGGGACATTCTTTGGATTGTTGGGGTTTCGGGATAATGGGCCATTGGAAAAGTGGCATGGCACCCACTCAATCCCCCAGGAACTTTGTTTAAAAAGTTCATCAGCCAAATTCTTAATTTTAAAGTATTTCTAGATGAAAAAAAAAGTCAATAATCATGATTAGTGATTATTCATTTTGGTTGATCAGCATACTTGCCAACCGAGATATCATAGCCTAAATGACAAGGAAGGCATTGCTTCCATGTTGTTTGAAAGACGCCTTCAGACGTACAGACTGACCCTTCACCTCTGAAGGCACAGCTTGGCTCAAGACATCCATTAATGACAAGGTTACAGTGTGTTTTGATTGGCAGCCTGCCCTCTCTTAGGCGCAGAGGAATGCAAGCTACAGCCATGGAAAAGCAAAGAGTTAGTCAAGCAGTTCCTGTGATCGTATTCAGCTTCAGGTATCATTTTCCATAGCTTTCAGGCCTATCCTGTCTTATTCCCTATATGGCCTTTCCCTGGGGATCGGGCCTGTGGCTGCATTCCAGAGGCGTCCTCTCAAATTAGACTTTCTAGAGTCTGCAGTCGTTCTAATGCTCCCTTCATTGGGAGGCAACGTACACACACCCTGCCTTCTTGACCACGGTTGAGATCCTGCCAGCAACTCCGAAGCAGCTGTCCCAATGTTTACACTTTTAGCCTCGTGCAATTTGAGGAACAGTAGGTTTGTAAAACTCAAGCAGGTATGCAGTAAACACGCTCCAGTCAGCAGTGGAGTTAATTGCTGTACTGGACACTTCTTTTGGCCAATGACGATCATCCATAATAATCTGTTTGTTGTAGTCAAAACCAATATAATAACTGATAGCTAATGAATAATATTATAATATATGTTACTAATCAACACCAATGTTTAGAGAGGCGTCACCATCCTTAGAATCAAGAATATATTTTTAATACAATATATATATAAAACAATTTATGGAAGGTTTATTGAAACCCTGTAGCTCAACAGAATGGTACTTACAGCAAGGTGCTTATCATGTTCATGCAATATCATGGGTCTGAGTGCAGCTGACAACAAGTCCTGGACCTTCCTCTGTTCTACGTGGGCTGCATACATAGCAAAAGTTATATTTTCAATTTGAATGTGTAATAATATCCACATATACATTGACAATGCTACATTGAGTAGCATTAACACAATTCCTCTCCTGTCTCCACAGATGCAGCAGCTCTTCTATGAGAACTATGAACCAAATAAGAAGGGCTACATACGAGATCTCCACAACAGCAAGATCCACCGAGCCATCACCCTCCACCCCAACAAGAACCCTCCTTACCAGTATCGCCTGCACAGCTACATGCTCAGCCGTAAGATCGCAGACCTGCGTCACCGAACCATTCAGCTCCACCGGGAGATTGTTCAGATGGGCCGCTACGGAGCCACCGAGCCCAGTCGGGAGGATCTCCAGCTTGGCATGCCACCTTCATTTATGCGTTTCCATCCACGGCAGAGAGAGGAGGTCCTGGAGTGGGAGTTCTTGACAGGGAAGTACCTGTTCTCGTCGTCTGACGGTCAGCCACCCCGCCGTGGGATGGATTCCTCCCAGAAGCAAGCCCTGGATGACATCATCATGCAAGTGATGGAGATGATCAACGCCAATGCCAAGACACGGGGGCGGGTCATTGACTTCAAAGAAATCCAGTATGGCTACCGTAGAGTCAACCCCTTATACGGGGCGGAGTATGTGCTGGACCTGCTGCTGCTGTACAAGAAGCACAAAGGAAAGACCATGACAGTTCCTGTGAGGAGGCATGCCTACCTGCAGCAGACCTTCAGCCAGATCCAGTTCAGGGAGGAGGGGGAGATGGATGCCAGAGCTCTGGCCAGCCACATCAACAAGGACTCAGACTCCCTCTCGTTTCTGTCCAACTCCCTCAAGATGTTAGTGCCCTTCAAACTGGCCACCTCCGGCCAGGACCAGAGGGAACCAAAGGAGAAGAAAGTCAACATCCTGGTTCCGCTGTCGGGACGCTATGACATCTTTGTGCGCTTCATGGTCAACTTTGAACGGGTTTGTCTGATCCCAAACCAGAACGTCAAGCTGCTGGTCCTGCTCTTCAGCACGGACAACAACACGGAGCGGGTCAAGCAGGTGGAGCTGATGAGGGAGTATCACATGAAGTATCCCCGCGCCGAGATGGAGATAAAGCCTGTCACCGGCTCCTTCTCCAGGGCTCTGGCCTTGGAAGTGGGCTCCTTGCACTTCTCCAATGAGTCCCTGCTCTTCTACTGTGATGTGGATCTGCTCTTCACCAGCGACTTCCTCAAGCGATGTCGGACCAACACAGCTCTGGGAGAGCAGACCTACTTCCCCATAATCTTCAGCCAGTACGACCCCAAAGTGGTGTATGCTGGGAAGGTCCCCAGCGACAACCACTACGTCTTCACCGCCAAGACGGGTCTGTGGAGGAACTACGGCTTCGGTATCGTCTGCGTCTACAAGGGAGACTTGGTCCGAGCTGGAGGCTTTGATACCTCCATACAGGGGTGGGGATTGGAGGACGTGGACCTTTTTAATAAATTTGTCCAGTCAGGGATTAAGTTGTTCAGAAGCACAGACACAGGCATAGTGCACGTTCACCATCCTGTCATATGTGACCCCAACCTGGAGGCAAAGCAATATAAGATGTGCTTGGGCTCCAAAGCTTCGTCGCATGGCTCCACCCAACAGCTGGCTGAGCTCTGGCTGGAGAAGAACGACCACGGCTTCAGGAGGCTGGCGAGCAATAACGGCTCGGTTAGGACAGCGTGAGAAAAGCCAGGCATCATAGACTGAAAAGTGAACCCAGTCGTTGCTCACTTCTCAATGCGTGGTGTTTTCACTACCTAATTTATTTTTTACTGAAATGAAAGACTTCACATAGATATATTTTGAAAATATGTCTTCTTTTTTTCTTTTTTTTTTAAGAAAAATATAGAGAAACTAAATGATGAACAATTCATAGAGACGAGCTGGGTTCTAGTACATGTTTCTATTAATGGAATATTGTGTGAGGCTGATTACAGCGGTGGCATGTTGTCTGTCAGACAGGGGTTGGTGGTGTACCTCAGTGAAGTACACCCCCATGGTCCTTGAATATTCCATTTGTCCTGTGTACAGAAAACTGATGTCCATGTCCTCTCAGACCAGCAGTGCTCCAAATAGAACTCAGCTCTTGATTGTGAATGTTTACAAAAGACTGATTGTCAACAACATTTCTTCAGTAACTAAACTCAGATCACAGCTTCACCAGCGGCCGTGGTTACACTTGTCTTTTCAATACGACTACTGTCATGTGATCAAGCCATTAACACATTAACTGTCAAATCTGTACTCTCCGAGGTCAGATCTTGCTCAATCAGCCAGACCACATGCCAAGGTGGCCTAGCTCGCATCGAGTTGGACCTTAGTGAGGACAGTGTGGACACCATGTGAACACAACCCTGACAATTTATCACAGTAGGTCTCCATCGTCTTCCCCCCAAACGGGAGTTCATTTCCTGAGGAGAGAGTGCTGTCAAGTTACTACTGATGAAAACCCAATATTTCCTGAATTTGCTGCTTCAAAATGAAAGCCTTTAAATAATAAGATAACGGGACTTTTATTGTGAATAATTTATAGGAACATGTGTTGAACGTTTTAAAACAGCAGCATCTACATCTCTGCTTGTTTCCTGTTCGTACGTCAGAATCCATATTCCAAAGACTCAAGTTCTACAGAGTTCAGACAGGAACACCCTGGTGTTTCAGTTGAACTGGTGACCGTGTTAACTGGTGACTCTCAGCTCATAGTCACTTCAGTAAATGGTTGGTGTAGATAACAAACAGATGTATTTAAAATATATTGAAGGATTTTATTATGAGGACACCTCCATGTTCTGTTGGTGTTTTCAACAGCTGAGAGTCACCAGTTAACACAGTCACCGGTTAAACCTGAACACCAGTGGTGGCGTCTATAAACATGTTGACTACCACTGGACTGTTTGTAAAAGTCAACTAAGTCAAAGCAGTGATGTCCTGGTGTTTGACGTTCCATCAACCTCGCTGGTGTGACGTTCCACAACAAATACACGAATATATGTGGACACCAAATATTCATGTTTGATAGATTTCATAGGTAGGTTGATTCACCATCTTTGGTGGTTAATGTTCTTATATTTGACAAGTTGTTACACACTTTGTTGTTAAAGTCGGTTATCATTGGTTACCAACTGTAAAAGGGGATATTAGCTTAGCTTTGTTTGCAGCTGTTCAGTACAACACATCTATTAATACACAGGGAGGAAGAGTAAGCAGCAAAAATAATGTTTTTTATATTGTGAAGAAGTTTGAGGAAATTACATTGTTTATCTGTCGTACAGCTGCTTCTTTGACCAGGAAATTCATCAGATCAGACAGTGACCATCAGTGACCATCGGTCAGGTTGTATTGAAATGTCCAATGAGGACAAAGCTGAGTTCTGCTGATCTGATTCAAAGACAAGTGTAACCTCGTCCTGTGATCACTAAGGGCCATTCATTAGATCTTCTCTTTTACAGTGGGTTTCTTTTCCATTTGCTTTTATGGTATGGTTATTATCAAACGACACTGTTACTGTTTCTCCTGGATTTTTTTTTTTTTTATATTCATTTCTGTGAACCCAACTGCTGGATTTTATATCTGCAATTCACCTTTTTGCTGTCTAATTTATTGAATTTGCAGGCTCCATTTTCTACTTTCTGACTGTTGAAATGTGTGTATTGGAAAGATTGTAAAACCATGTCAGTTGTGGGAAGGTGTTTTTTCCTCCCGTTCCTTTTCTTGAACTCATTATCACCAAAGAGTTTTGCACAGTCTGCTTTAGGTATCATGTTGCGTGTGTGTGTGTGTGTGTGTGTGCGCGTGCATGTGTGTGTGTGTGTGTGCGTGCATGTGTGTTGCAGGCACAAAAATGAAACGGTCTGTATAATGGAGCGTAAACACAAAAGCTCTATCTATCCCAGGCCTTTTCTGATAGGTGAGGTGGAAACCAGTCTGGCCTTTCAATCCCAGTGAGTTGAAATGGGAGCAGCACTCTGGTTGGCCAGCTTAAGTCACACGTCGCTGTCTCCTTTTATAAATTACTTTCTTTTATGTTGAATTGAAAAGTGTTGCGGCTGGTCCCTGCCTGCAGAGGTGTGGCTTCAGTGCTCATTCGTTGAGCTGTGATGTGAAATCCCACGTCGTCTGGCGTTGCAGGTTCCAGGTCAGAACATTTCCTGAAACGCATCATCGCACTCCACCGGGTCGGTGCCCCTCTTTTATCATTACAACGTGAATGTCTGATTTTAAGACTGTTGTAACAGGATGAATGGCTGTGTTGTCATTATAGTGTTTTTTGTTTGTTTTTGTTTTTGTTTTTTTTCTTGGGCGTTTATAATTTTTGATCTTTCAACCCTGTCCAGCTGGGCAAGGTTTTCTATTTAAAAAGAAATAAAATGGGGGGGAAAGTATCCAAATGTGCAGCTCTTGTTGTATTTCCTTTTCTCAGTCTGTTTACATTCTCATTTCTCAGAATGATGTCACTACAGAAACACTGGGTGAAATGCAGGAGTCGCCTTTATTTGTGCCCCAGTGGACGCATAGAGAGGCTAAGCCACGCCCCTTCCAGGATAAATATGCATGTTCAACAGAGAGAGAAATCATTTTAAAGTTTTGATCTTGTTGATATTGTACCATAAGTTATATAGATGATATTTGTCAATTTAAAGATAATTTTACACGTCAACAAAGTCTCATGTTGTTGTCTAACTGCTGGAAATATGTACTAGTAAAGTGTGTTCGGTACCAGGATGTAACGTTACTCACACTAACAACAGGTCTCCCTCTGTGTTGGGTACTAGGATGTTACTTTACTCACACTAACAACAGGTCTCTCTGTGTGTTGGGTACCAGGATGTAACGTTACTCACACTAACAACAGGTCTCTTTGTGTGTTGGGTACCAGGATGTAACGTTACTCACACTAACAACAGGTCTCTCTGTGTGTAAGTACCAGGATGTAATGCTACTCACACTAACAACAGGTCTCTCTGTGTGTTGGGTACCAGGATGTAACGTTACTCACACTAACAACAAGTCTCTCTCCTTCTTTCTCTTCCTGCTAATAAAAAGAGTTGCTGTATAAAGCCCTGTTCTCATACGTCGCTACTCGCCCATCTCCGAGCGACAACTGTCAATGGAATGTAAATGTGTTCTAGCGGAATGTGGCCAGGACAGCGATGCGATGTGAGCGGGTACGGAGATAAAATAATTTTAACTTTCTGCAATGCGAGTGAAGCGAGTACCAAGCGAGTACCAATCGGAATGTAGAATAGAGATGATTGACAGTTGACGTCAACAGAGAGTTCCACAGAGAGTTCCCGCTTGAACTAGCCTGGCCATTACCAGTTTTTGCCAGCGAGTAGAATTCAGACAGAAAGTGGGGGGCAAGTAGCGATGTATGTGAACGGGGCTTAAAACACATCAGCTAATGAGAATGCCTGATTTCACAGAAGCTTTTCAAAAAAGAAAAAGTTGCATGTTGCGTTGTTTTGCAATGAATTTTTAACAGCTTTTATTTTTGATAAAAATCATTAAAGGTCAACAGCAACTCTGAGAGCAACATTACCAAAAAGGCTTAGGATTATAGGAAGTCTAACTAAATCTGCTTTATAAGTAAATGATGATGGTCACCTGAGGGGTTTCTCTCTCCTCTGCCTTTGATTATAGAAAAAACTACAGCATAGCCTCGTCTGTCTGCCACAATAGCAGTGAACGCAACACATGACGGGAGTCTCACCATGTCCCTATAAACAACACACGTCAAAAAGCCACATCTGACGTTGAAAGCATGAAAACTCATTTTACCGATTTTGTGTAAAAAAAGTAATGAGAAAGTCATTAACAATTTATAGGATATGTCGAACAAGGTAATAAAGGGAAAATCAAATTGCAATATTTTGCATGTCAATATTGTAGCAATACACTAATGCCAACTATGAAGCTTTGATTATATATAGCCTATATTGCAAATCCAAATGAAATATTTTGGTGAAAAGTAGATTTTCCGTCTCCAGTGATACTATGGTTCTGTGGTTCTTCTGGTGATTCAACGTCCAATAAGTGCAGGCATCACATCACAACAGGACGCTGGGAAGGTGGTTCTGCCTCCGTCTACCTCATTATGGAGGAGCATAAATAACAAGCACGTTTGACACAGCCTCAACAACAATTTCACAAAGACATTATTTACTAAAGTAGTGCTGTAATACAGTACTAACTTCTGTGCTCACTCTGTATTATGAGCAGCAGGGTGGGAGAACAACTATCATCTCACTTAGAAACCCATCTATTTACACATACTGGTGACACATGTTATGATATCAGTATGTTCTGTCAACAACTGGTGATGGAATGACGTCAAACAGCATCACGACCATGACTGAGCGCACCATGTGATTCAGATTCAGCCACATAACAATGTTCTCATTCAGCTGAATACAGTTGAGGGACATGCACACACGCACGCACACACACACAGTGCTGTTTTATCGCCTTGGCATCGTTTTTAAAGACACACATGGAGACAGCGGGCCCCCGTGACATTTCACCTCCTCGACTGTGCATGCTGTGAAGACGCCAGCTTGACACTTTCGCTATTGGGCCCCAGTTTACTGCACTCTTTACCAATGGTAATGCTCGCAGCACCACAGTGTAAAAACTCTACACGACACTACGTTTGGTATTCAACATCTTATTGAAGTCAAAACAAACAAGAATTAGAGGTGAAATCTACTTAAATAAAGTGTGGAAAGGAAAAGTTATCACTGCTGTAATGTTTTAAGATTGGTTTGTTGTTTTTGTTTGTTTGTCAGCAGGATCACAGAAAATCTACTGGCCTGATTTTCATGGAACCTGCTGGAAGGATGTCACATGGGCCAAGGGAGGCCCGAGCAGATTTTATTACCTCTGTCCTACTGAAAAAATCATATATAGTTCATCATATTTAAAACAACTATATCAACCTTTAGCCTGCATTTGCCATCTTTGGTAGCAATTAGGGAGCAACCTACGATTCTGGAAATAAGTGCCTTAAAATTGCATTCTCTCTGGTGGCCATCAGGGGGCGACTCCTCTGGCTGCAAATAAGTCTGGTTGTATAGAAGTCTATGAGACTTCTATGAGAATTCTCTCTTGATGTAGTATCAAAGTAAACATTGTAAACATGAGTTCATGGTCTCAATCTCTCGTTTCAAGTCTTCTTGAAAAAAACTCACCAAAATCGGTGTGTGCATAAAAGTTGCAATGGTAGCAGTTTCGCATTCGGCCACATAAAAGTTGCTTGCTAGCGCCACCTAGCGTGGAGATTCGCCAGCCCAGCCACAGTGTAACTCCGATCGACCATAAATTCTGCACACATGTCCTCTACAAAAAATCTTCTTGACTACAAAAGTCCACCAAGCTAAATTTTCAATTATCTTGGATTCTATGAAAAACCAGATGCTGCTCATTTCTCCGACGCCGTTGATCCGATTTGGACGAGAGTTGGTGTGCGTACTTGTTGGATGTAGTTGGGGTGATGGTCCAAAAAGGTTTTGAAAATATGGTTCTATTCAGAAGATATCGGCCAATGAACATAAGAGGGTTGTGCCACCAACACGCAATTAGCATAACTCCATAACCTTTGGGTTAATCATCACAAACCTCAAAACCTATGTTGATATAGTTTAAAAGATCATACATGTCAATTTTCATCAACATCGAGTAATCTGGGGCGCTTCCAATAAATTCCCAAAATGTCAATTTTTTGGCAATTTCTCACCAATTTTGGTCATTCACAGGGGTTGTACTCGATCTAACTTGGACTATACCCTTGATCCAATTGATACCAAAATTGGATATATGGTTGGAAAGGCCTTAAGGACAAAAAGTTACCCAAAGATGCTCCAAAAGTTTAGGGGCGTGGCCAGGGCGACGCTATGACTGCGCTACTATTTTGAACCTTCGCCAAAAGCATCAAAGCTGTTATAACTTCAGCGTTTCTCCTCCGATCTGCTCCAAAAGAAGTGGAGATGTACAAAAAAGCCTCTTGGACCCACCACCTAAAGTCAACAGGAAGTGGGCAAAAACAAAAAAAATGTAACCACCTGTGTATCAGCTCTGTGACTGTAAATAGTGGGGGAGGAGAAGGAGAAACACTAAGGGGACTCAGAGAGATGTCAGGACGGCATGGAGAAGATGTGACCTCTGATAGGGGCCAGATGAGTCCTCAGAGGGCTACAGCAGAGAGAGAGAGAGAGACGCTGTTTTCCACTTAAATTACAATAAAGAATCTGTTCTCTTCTGAAGAAAACCTGTCTTGTTGTTGTTGTCATATTGTAACGAGCTTAATTGTGTCCTCCTGCACATTGTTGTTTTTTTGCTAATTTCTCATCAGTCATTTCGAGCGCCACTTCACCAAAATCCACACTAACTAAGAAAGTAGGGGATGCTTTAGGGCGTGGCTACCATGTGATTGACAGGTCCCTTCCACTAAGTTCTCCGGTCTGTCACCTGCCCCTGGTTTCGTCTTACACCTTTAACCCTTTCACAGTGTGTTTACACTTTCCCTTCTGATTTCAGCCGGGTTGAGAGCTGGGCAGCGATGGAGGCATCCAGTCTTCATGTCCTGGCCTGTTCAGCCAAACAGTGTTTGCATAAGTGCGGCCTGATGCTGCCGTTCCCTGGAGGCACACTGAGCTGAATACTTGGGCTTCCTGCCTGGTTGGGGGTGTGCTGAGTGAGGACTTTTCTTTAATCTTGAAGCAATCTGTTGAAACATGCCTTCCACATACAGCTGATTCACCACACATACGCTACCAGGGAATGTTGCCCAATCCTGCCCCACGATGCTGGCTCTGCCAAGCCTTGGCATTTGGGAGCCACATGGGCCTGGCACGAAGCGGTCTGAGACAGCCTGTCTGAGAGAGAACCGGGTCTGAGAGGGAATCCGGTCTGAGAGAGAACCTGGTCTGAGGGAGAACCGAGTCTGAGAGAGAACCCGGTCTTTCACATTTTTTTTACATATTTCACATCAAGTGCTGAATGTCAAACATACTATATAGAAGGTTTTTAATTGTTGAATTGAAACGGAATCACCAAACAATATTACTAGAATTCGAATGAACAATGTTCTTCCATCAGCGGTGACGTAGGGACAGTAATCTGATACAGTCAGTTAGATACATCATATCTAATATAATATAGAGGGGGAGGACCAGGTTCAACCCAGCAATGTGTTTGTGATCCTTGAGGATGGGTCCACAATGATATGTTGGACGATACTCACTCTGGCTGCTGAAGCCTCACGAAGCTATTTTCCCCTCCAACAAGGACGGCACTTGAATGATGTCCCTAATGATTAGTCACGAGTCAAATTCAGCATGACGTCGTGTATTCACCAATATTTACCAAAATGTGCTGATGAAATGTGCTGTTGTGTTAAACACATTACAAAGTTACACAACGCTGGATGGAACAACACGGCTCATCAACTCACTTCTGTTCATCATTAAGTCCTGAAAGCCTACAGGGAAAGATTTCAACAGATTCCAGCTTGTGTGTTGTGAACCATGACGTAAAAACGAAGCAGGTCAGCACAACAAAATGAAACTGTCCTAGAGTCCAAGAGAGACCTAAAGACATCATCTACCAGCTTGAGTGCTATTATGAAGCAGTGACATTGTGATAAGTGATATGATTAAATAAAAAGTGACATTATGAAAACCCACAGATAAATACTTCAACATATTTTAGCTTTTAGGAAATTAACCAAGAAGTAACAATAAAGCAGGCCATTTAAACTAAAAAGAGCACCACTACTGTCTCTTCTGTTCTCGTTCTAACTGTGCCATCTTCCTGAAGACATCAATTTGATGTTCATGGTGAAAAGCACACACACACAAAGTGGAGTGGAAGTGATCAGTGTTGTCGAGGACTTTCTTCTGAACGATCCAAATCTCCTCAAGACGTTGAACTAGAATCAACTGTGGTGAACAGCGGAGGCATTGTCCTGCTCTGGGGGGTGGGGACCGGTGTGTGTGTGTGTGTAGGGGGGGGGGTTATTGCATAACAATACCAAGCCTCTGATCCCCTTTAGTCACACTGTAAGTCAGATTGTGCACACAGAAGAGTTCATAAGACATCTGCAGATTTATTGTGTTGTGTATAAACTAATAACATGAGGATTTTATGAGACTCTCAGTCAACATTGTCACTGTAAACCCAGACAAGTTGACGTAACTCTACAAAGGGAAGGCAACCGAAAAAAAAAATTACCGCCACACGGTTGCAGTGTACATCCATCGCTATCCAAAATGTCATCACGTCATCATCTTATCCTGTTCTGCTGTGTTCACACCAAACACGTAGACCCCAACCAGGTTTCCTCCATCATGGCTGAAATCACCACTATTGCTGCTTTGTACATGTTGAAGTCCCAGATCCACCAGGAACCCAAACACCGTCCTGTCTGTTGGGGAATTAGCAGGAGCAGATTTGATTATTAATAGATGATTATAATAATAATAATAATTAAAACTGCAAGCAGTATTGTGACGGGCTCTCGCGCATATGCGGCCGTGGAGTGCCTGCGGTCACAGGGCAGTGTCGTGGACGCCTACCTGTCCTGCAGCCGCCTCCCCGTAGCACAAGTTTAGACACAAGCGATCAACATTCAAAGCCATCTATCTCCCTGATTGCTGTCTGAGGTGCATGCTAAGTGTGGAGCAGGAAATGAATAAAATCATTAGCAGGTGTGGAAAGTTTCATCCATCATCATCATTTTGATCCAAAGTGAAACTACATTTCAGGCACAGAGCTCACACACATGTCCATGGCTTCTTGACATCTCTCCTCCTTACCCTAGTGTGACCCCTCCTCCTCCCCCTGTGTCTTATTTGCAGGCTGAAATGAGAGGAATTCGTAAAAAAAACCAAAAAAAAACAGGTGTGGCATTTACTTGGAAAAAGTCACAAAATCAGTGACATTTCCTGTCGCCAGTAGGTGGCGCTCTGACTGTGAGTCAATATTACAGTGCAGACGTGTTCAGAGTGGGACTCTAATCAAGTATGGAAACTTTGGTGCAGATCAGAGAAGAAACACTGAAGTTATAATAGTTTTGATGTTTATGGCAAAGGTTCCACTGACAGCTGTCTGAGGTGCATGTGAAGTTCGGAGCAGATCAGACAATGTATGAAGTCATTAGCAGGTGTGGAAAGTTTCATGACTGTGGATCTGGTGTTAAACAGTGACAGAGGTCACATCTTCGCCATGCCTTCCTGACATCTCTCTGAGTCCCCTTAATGTTTCTCCTTCCCCTCCCCCACTATTTACAGTCACAGAGCTGATACGCAGGTGGTTAAATCCATTTTTTTTGCCCACTTCTTGTTGACTCTAGCCGGTGGGTCCAAGAGGCTTTTTCTGTACATCTCCAGATGGGCTATCTAGGAAAAAATAATCCTAACCGAAAGGGTATAAAATATAAATATAAAATATATAAATAATATAAAAAATCATTCACATTTCATGTCGCCATTAGGTGGCGCTCTGACTGAGTCAATATTGCAGTGCAGACGCGTTCAGGACGGAACTCTTATCAAGTATGAATATTTTGGAGCAGATCGGAGAAGAAACGCCGAAGTTATAACAGCCTTGATTCCTTTGGCGAAGGTTCAAAATAGTAGCGCAGTCATGGCGTTGCCCTGGCAACACCCCTAAACTTTTGGAGCATCTTTTGATAACTTTTTGTCCTTAAGGCCTTGCCAACCATATATCCAATTTTGGTATCAATCGGATCAATGGTATAGTCGATTATAGATCAAGTACAACCCCTGTGAATGGCCAAAAACGGCCAAAAATGGCAATGTTTGGATTTTATTTAGAAGCAACCCACATTACTCGATTTTGATGAAAATTAACATGTATGTTCTTTGATGCTATGTCAACATAGGTTTCACGTTTTGTGATGATTGGCCCAAAGGTTATGGAGTTATGCTAATTGTGTTTTGGTGGCACAACCCTCTTATGTTCTTTGGCTGATATCTTCTGAATAAAACCATATTTTCAAAATCGTTTTGGACCATGACCCCAGCTAATCCAAATCGGATCAATGGTGTTGGAGAAATGTGCAACATCCGTTTTTTCGTAAAATTCAAGATGGCAGAAAATTTCTGTAGGCGGACTTTGGTACTCCAAGAGGATTTTTTGTAGAGGACAGTTGTTTGCACATGTGTGCAAAATGTTCTGTCAATCAAAGTTACGGTATGGCGGGGCTGGCGAATCTCCACGCTAGGTGGCGCTAGCGAGCAACTTTTTCATGGCCGAATGCGAAACCACCAAATCCTCAAATTTTTCAACAGGCCGCATGGACACAACAAATTTGGTGAGTTTTTTTTAATGCTGAGGCCCCCAAAAGGCACGTCGAACCCATGTAAGAATTATAAACATTGGAATAACAAAAGGTGCTTCGCAACCCGACGTCAGCGCTCGGGCCCTAATAATAATTCATTTTATTTATATAGCGCTTTTCAAGGACCCAAAGTCGCTTACAAAATGAGAAAACAAAGAAAGTATCACAGACATACCTACATACATACATACATACATACATACAAACACAAGAGCAGAAGTGGAGTGGGGAATAACTAATAAATAATAATGGTACCAACATCAAGGACAGGAGCAATGGTGGAATGAAGAATAAATAACAATACTGACGACCAGGACAAGACATAAAAGACAAGACGGGAGCAGTAACAGTCCATTGGTGGCAGAGATGCAGTGGAGAGTGGCGGGGTGGGGATGAAGGGGCATGAGGAGGGAAGAGGGCAAGGGAGGGGATGGTTATGGATAGGGGAGGTTGTATGCTTGCGAGAAGAGATAGGTTTTTAAACGGGATTTGAATGTGGGAAGTGAAGGGGAGTCATGGACAGGTTGGGGGAGTGAGTTCCAGGGTCGGGGTGCTGCTGAGGAGAAGGCTCTGTTGCCGAAAGTTTTGAGTTGGGATCGTTTGGGGATCAGAGTGAGAATGGAGGAGGATCGGAGGGCTCGGGAGGGTCGATTGGGGGTAAGGAGATTGGACAGGTAGGAGATTGGACAGGTAGGGCGGGGCCAGGTGATGGAGAGCTTTGAAAGTCAGGAGGAGTATTTTGAAGGAGATGCGTTGTTTGATGGGGAGCCGGTGCAGAGTGCAGAGAACGGGAGTGATGTGTTCACGGGACTGGGTGTGGGTGAGGCGGTGAACAGCAGAGTTTTGGATCATTTGGAGTCTATGGACGGAGTGATGCCAGTGAGGAGGGAGTTGCAATAGTCCAGACATGAGGAGATGAAGGAATGGATGAGGGATTCTGCAGCAGAGGGGTAGAGGCAGTGTCTGATTTTGGCGATGCAGCGGAGGTGGAAGTATCCTCATACTTCCACCTCCATCTTGATGATGGAGCTGACATTGGGATCAAAGGGGAGGGTGGGGTCCAGGATGATATCAAGGTTGCGTGCCAGGGGGAGGGTGATGGTCGAAGTGCAGATGGTGAGTGAGATAGCCCCAAATTTATTGAGGGTGGATTCGGTGCCTATGAGGAGGAGTTCTGTTTTGTCGCTGTTGAGTTGGAGAAAGTTGTGAGTGAGCCATGATTTTATTGTGGAAATGCAGGTTTCGATATGGATATGGGAGGGTTTTGGGTGGGATTGGTGCGGATGTATATCTGGGTGTTGTCGGCATTGCAGTGGAAGTCCAGGTTGAGTTTGCGGATTATGTGACCAAGGGGGCCGAGGTAGGTAGCAGATGAAGAGCAGGGGGCCGAGGACTGAACCCTGGGGGACCCCCTGCGTAATGGGAGAGAGGGTGTATGAGTGGCCAGAGAGGGAGACAAACTGTTGCCTGTTTGTGAGGTAGTCTTTATGCTGTATAGATTAGGTGTACAGTTATATAAATATCTATTTTTCTTTTATAAAGAAGCATTTTATGGAAGTAATTTATTCCCTCATTCTGGGGAAGATGAACCGGTGCGGGCGGAGTTGTGTTTTAGACAGTTGTGTTGAGGGCACCCAGCTGGCGCAGCCTTGCCAGGAGATGGTAGGGTTGACCATGTAAAAGGCTGCGCTGAAGTAGAGTAGCAGGATGTTGAGGGCACCGGAGTCTGCAGAGATGAGGAGGTTGATGACTTTGACAAGGGCAGTTTCAGTGCTGTGGAGTGGGCTCAAACCAGACTGGTGGGGTTCATAGAGGTTGTTTTACTGGAGGTGGGTATGGAGTTGGGCGGCGACAATGCGTTCAAGGGTTTTGGAGAAAAATGGCAGGTTGGAGATGGGACAGTAGTTGGAGAGGTTGGCTGGATCCAGGGTGGGCTTTTTGAGGATGGGGGTGATGGAGGCAAGTTTGTAGACAGAGGGAACGTGACTAAGAGATAGAGACTGATTGAAGAGGGTGGTGAGATGGGGGATGAGAACAGGGAGGCAGGCCTTGGTTAGATTTGTTGGGAGGGGGTCAAGAGAGCAGGTGGTTGTTTTGGATGTAGTGATGATGTCCAAAATGTGGGAGGAGTCAACGGGGGAGAAGGCAGTGAGAGTAGAGGGGGGAGGACAGTGAGGGTGTGTGAGAATGGAGGGGATTCGGAGGATGAAGTACTGATGGCGGCAGTCAAGGAGCTGTTTATTTGGGAGATTTTATTGTTGAATGTGAGGAGAAAGAGTTACAGAGATGAGGGGAGGAGGGTGGGTTGACGTCCGGCGGCTGGAGCAGTTTGTTGACGGTGGAGATCAGGGTGCAGGGGTTCCGGTTGGTGCTGTTGATGAGGGTGGAGTAGTGGGCAGATTTATCAGCTTGAAGTGGATCGCGGTAGCAGGAGATGTCGTGTTTGTATGCTTCGGCGTGAACAGTGAGGCGGGTGTGTTTGTAAAGTCATTCGAGTTGGCAGCCAGTCCTTTTCATGGTGCGAAGTTCCGGGGTGTACCAAGGGGCGGAGTTGGTGAAAGAGACAGAGAAAATTTTTCCAGGGGGCTAGAGAGTCAAGGGAGGATGAGAGGATGGAGTTGATCATGATAGTGTAGTCGTCAGGGGAAGAGGGGGCGGAGTCAGGGGGGAGGGCAGAGGATATGAGCTGGGAGAGTGAGTGGGGGTCAACTGATCTGATGTTGCGATAGGTGATGGAGCGCTTGTTATTTAATTAATTATCCATATCAATCAAATGATTGATATTAAAAGGATTATTAATATAATTAATAACAAATGGGGCACCATCCTGAAATCAGGGAAAAGATAACCGACCCTATACTCACTCTCATATAAAGGGGTTTGTACTCAAATGCCAATAATTATTAACTATTTGCATATAAAAACAGTTGAAGGATTTGTGAATTCTTTGCAGAGAAGAGGTTGATATCATTCATTCTTATACAACATTAATAAACACAGCAGTATGTTCAAAAGGGGTTTATTAACAATAAACAAAGAAACATACACTAATTCTAAGTGGCCTATCTCACTAAATACTTAACAAGTGTAACTGGTGCGGGAGCTGACCCAAATGCAGCACACATAGAATTCATCGGAGACGTCGACCTCCATCCTGCTCTTCTGGGCTCCCGGGTGCTCGTTTTCCTCGTCCGAGGAGGGATCCTCAGATCTGGTGCCTTTCTCCTCAATCATCGCTGGATGGGTCAGGAAGAGGGGGGGCTGAGGAGGCTGACCCCGAGGTCTGGGGATGCAGCTGGTCCTGGTGGGCTGGTCTGGATGTTCTTGATGGAAATTTTTGATGAGGGCCCGATCTCGCACGTCCCTCCCTGGGATCCAGGAACTCATTTCAGGACCGTAACCCACCAGGTATTGTATCCCTCTGCTGCAGCGATGGGACCGTAGGAGGCGGCGGAACGTGTAGGCGGAACCCCCGTCAATGAGGCGTCACAGGAACCAGGGCACTCTCTCGAACCGGCTTGACCTTGGAAACGTGAAAGGTGGGATGAACACACATGGACCGGGGGAGCTTGAGCCGCACGGCCACCAGGTTGATGACTTCCTTGATCTAGAAGGGCCCGATGAACCGTGGGGCCAGCTTTTTGGACTCTACTTTCAGGGGAAGGTCCCGGGTAGAGAGCCAGACCTTATCCCCTGGCTGATATCCCGGAGCCTGGGAGTGAAAATAGTTGGCGGCAGATGTGTAGCGGCTGGCGGCTCGGAGGACAGTGGTGCGGTTCGATGACACTGGCGGATGAAGGCTTGGACTGACGGGCAGGAAGCCTCTCTTTCCAGAGCCGGGAACAGGGGGGGCTGGAAGCCGTAGGAGCACTGGAAAGGAGAGAGACCCGTGGCAGAGCTGGTCAGGGTGTTGTGGACGTACTCCACCCACAGGAGTCGCTCAGACCAGGATGATGGGTGCTGGGATGTCATGCAGCGAAGCGCCATCTCCTGGAAGGAAGTCTGGAATGAGGAGCAGGCTTTGGCAAAGTCCATCTGCACAGTCCCCCTCCCAACGATGTACCTCAGGAAAGAGACAGATGGGGCATGGAACTCGCATTTGTCCACCTTGACGTATAGGGAGTTTGCCAGGAGGCACTGCAGGACCACCTGGACCTGATGGATGTGTTTGTCTCTGGACCGGGAGAAAATCGGGATGTCATTGAGGTAGACAAACACAAACTTGCCATGACATGTCTCTCAGGATGTCGTTGACAACACTTCCTGGAAGTCCAAGTATCCATCAGGGACCCCCCAGATGTCGGATGCGGTGCTGGAGAAGGTGGTCGACTCGGGTGCGGTGACTTGCTTCAGGCAAACCTGATGGCAGGATGGACTCCAACCTAGGATGGCCCCAGTGGCCCAGTTGAGGTGGGGGTTATGCCGCCGGAGCCAGGGGAACCCGAGCAGGAGCGGATGGCGAGGAGCAGGATTGTCTGGCTTGTCTAGAACTGGACCGTCTCATAGTGGTTGCCTGCAATAAGCATGCAGATGGGTACTGTCTGGTTTGAGAACTATCTCACTGGACGCACCCAATTTGTGAAATCTGACTGTATTTCTTCACAACCCCTGTCTATCTTAAATGGTGTTCCACAGGGCTCAATCTTAGCCCCAGTCCTATTCTCAATTTACATAAATGATATAGTTAAATCAGCTGCCAACTCATCTATTCACTTGTATGCCGATGACACAGTGCTCTATGCCACCGGCCCCTCCCATGCAATCGCCCTGGAAACACTCCAACAGAGCTTCCAAGCCGTACAGTCTGGTTTCTCGGCCCTCGGCCTATCCATAAACTCCAGGAAAACCAAGGTCATGTGGTTTGGTCGTAAGCACGCTGTCCAAGATGGTACCATTCTGGCCGCTGACGGCCATAAACTTGACCTGGTATCCTCTTATAAATATCTGGGAGTCTGGATAGATAGCAGCCTGTCATTCACTGAGCACTTATCCTCTCTGCAGTCAAAAGTGAAAGCCAGACTCAGCTTTCTTTACCGTAACCGCTCCTCGTTCACTGCCACTGCCAAACGCTCCCTGGTCCAGCTTACTGTACTTCCACTTTTTGATTACGGTGACGTCATATATAGATCTGCCTGCAAAGGAGAACTCGAACGGCTCAACGTTCTATACCACTCCGCCATTCGATTTGCTACCAACGCCCCGTACAGGACCCATCACTGTGACCTCTACACCCTGGCAAACTGGCCCCCCCTGGAAACCAGGCGCAACATTCACTGGCTGATGCTGGTATTCAAAACCCTCCTAGGTCTTACTCCTCCCTACCTAACCCAGCTTCTGCATCTGCGCCCTCCCCCTATACACAACACCCGTTCTGCCCCTCTCATCCTGTTAAATGCCCCAAGGGCGCACTCTTCCCTGGGCCGCTCCTCCTTTCAGGTTGCTGCCGCCGACAGCTGGAATCAACTCCAAAAATCCTTACAGTTACAAACTCTTACTTCTGTCAACTCCTTCAAACACGTCATAACTAAATCCATAAAGTATACCTGCAGCTGTCCCAGCCAAAGCTCTCTCTGATCCTGTCACCTCACTAACCTCACTAACACCGTCTGTTACTGTTGTTGTTTTGTTACTGTCTCATCTATGGTTGTCTAGTATCACTGTTTTTACTTTTAGTGTCTCTGTCCTTACATAACTTGTTGTATGTCACTGTACGTCAAACTAACTGTCATTCTGTGGTATGTCATTGTATTATGTTGGTTTATTGTCTTTATTCTTTCTCATTTTGTGTCACTGTTGTTGTATGTGTTTTATTGTCTATTTTTTTTTTAATGTTACTCCCATTCTCCCTTCCCCTTAGGACAGGGGTCGGCAACCCAAAATGTTGAAAGAGCCATATTGGACCAAAAAAAACAAAAACAAATATGTCTGGAGCCGCAAAAAATTAAAAGCCTTATATAACCCTTATAATGAAGGCAACGCATGCTGTATGTATCTATAGTAGCTATATTAGCTTATCAAAATGACTAAATTAACTACAAATACATAATGAGCCTTCATGATTAAATGTTTATTTTTCCTGCAGTGCATTCTGTAGAGAATGACTCACCACGTGACTACTCTGTTGCGCGATGCCGCCTCAAGTTTAACTTCATTACAATATTAATGAATTATGTTTCATTGCTTTGATGAAATTAAAGAAATGCAATAAAGAAATCAGATTTTTGATGTCGTTTTTATTTTGAGGATCCGAAAAAACAGCATAACATGCCCCTTATCGGCAACAGAGTGCAATAAAACGTAGTCTGCATTTATAAAAATAAAACATCAGCCTTTTGAAAAGGTAAAGTATATAAAATCAAATTAATACAGTCCAAGTTTGACGTCTGTGCAATAAAGACATCACATTTTTGATGTTTTTATCTTGAGGATTCGAAAAAAAAAAAAAAACAGCATAACGTGCCCCTTATCTGGGCAACAGTGCAATAAAACACAGCCTGCATTTATAAAAATAAAACATCAGCCTTTTGGGACCTAGTACTGGAGGACTGTTTAATTACAAACAGTAACTTTGAGGAAGGCTGCAACTGCATTAAGTAACTTTGAAACATCATTTTTCTTACAGCTTTGTGACAGGCTCAACAGCCATTCTGATGGACAAGGGGCTTCAGAGGATCATTGCCCTCCACCTATGATCCAGTCCGAAAGATGGTTGATTTTCTGGCAGCTAATTTGGACAAGCGATTTGGGGCCATTGAAAGGGTCAAAGTGCTTGCAGAGGCTACACTTTTGGACCAAAAAAGCACGCCTTTGTAATAGATAGGAATGCAGAGGATGCTGTGACAAGAGTAGTAGGAGCAGCAACACAGGCATTAACACCAACATCCTCCAGCACAGAACACACCTGAGATCCAGAACGCTATTACTGAGGCCATGCTGGAGATCAAAGGATTTTTGGCTGAACAGATCATCCCCTGAACCGTGACCCTCTGGAATGGTGGAGAGTTCGAGCACTGGTGTACAAAAATATTTGTACAGTAATGAAGACCCACCTCTGCATTGCGGCCACATCTGTACCCTCAGAGCGGGGTTTTTTTAAAACAGGGCAAATTGTCACAGACAGGAAGAGGAGTAGTAATGAAGCAGTTGCACTTCTTGTACATGTGGACTACTACTGTTGATACTATTGCTTCTGTTAATACCACCACTACTGCTAATGCTACTACTACTACTATACTACTACCAACACCAAAATGCAGTTGGAACCCAAGGGCCTGGGCTGCACGAGATTTCTGCCTAAAAGCCTATTAAGGCAGTTTTTTCTCGCCACTTTTGAGCGTATTCTAGTCTTGCTCAATGTGTTAAGTGTCCTGAGATGACTTCTGTTGTGATTTGACACTATAAATAAAATTGAATTGAATTGAATTGGTGGAAATGCTTTGAAGCATTTCCAACCTATATTATTCAAATCTTTATTATTGGTGGAAATGCTTTGAAGCATTTCCAACCTATGTTATTCAAATCTTTATTATTCTTCTTCCGTACGTTTTTTGGTCGTCTCTAGCTTCTGCATACTTTCAGCTACAAAAACCATTCAACTATCAAAATGTTCAGCTTTTTCAGCTGATTTTGTGCAACCTTTTTTCTGCCTTTCATACTTTTTCATATATTCAGCCTTTTCCATATTTTGTTTTCAATGCATTCCTATGGAGATCAGCCTAAAAACCTCTTTACCATCCTCCTCTTTGAACTCCAACTAGTTTCACATACTTCCACCTACAGACTCCATTTAAACTTTAAACAATCTACAAGACTTTGAACTATAAAACTCTTACTCAGTTTTTTTTATATCTTTTACAGTTTTTCTATAATCACAGTTTATGTTTTATGGTTTTTTCAGACCTCATCAGAGTTTATAATGGGTGTGTATTGCGCGTGCTAGAGTGGGTGACATCATCGCTTAGAGTGTGAGAGCAGCCCAAAACAATTTTTTTTCTTTCCAAACTCCTCCCGGCCACAATTTACACACTATACACGTGATATTTTCCAATTTTGTAGACAAACTTGTCCTGTTTCTCAAAATGTGCTCAAAAATTCTGTGAGATTTACAGAATTTGAACTAGCAACCTCTAAGCGCAGCCACGTCGGTTTTTCTCCCATTCGGCTGCAATACAAATTGAGAAACAGATTTTCACAGAAACCTGAAATGAGCAGCATTTCTAACTCGCCCTAGCGTCCACATTTCTGATACTAGGAAAAAATAAAAGTGATCAGTGTCTTCAGCAGAGTCTTGTGGCGCTAACGGTGCGAACATTTTGGCGATACGAGTTTCGGTGTGAGCGTGAGAAGCTTTTGTTCGGACCCTCCGTGAAGCCGAAATGGAGGAATAGAGACAGGCTCTAGACAGTTACACACGCGCAGAGGGCTTTGATCTCTGTGGCTTTGATCTTGAGAAGTGACAGCAGGTGTGCTCTGATTGGCGGACAGGAGCAGCAGACAGGAGCAGTCAGTGGGATTTGTAGTTTTTTTTGTCAAACATCTTCTGCACAGGCATACTTTCACCTAGAAACTCCATTTAAACTTTAAAATGTATACACAAGTCTGTCTATCTATCTCTGTCTCTCTCTGTCTCACTCTCTGTCTGTCTGACTACTACTACTACTACTTCTACTACTAGCCTACTACTGATACTATGTCCCCTACTTGTACTTGTACTACAACTGCTTCTACTACTAGCCTACTAGTGATACTACGTCCACTGCTCGTACTTGTACTAGTACTACAACTGCTTCTACTACTAGCCTACTAGTGATACTACGTCCACTGCTCGTACTTGTACTAGTACTACTACTACTTCTTCTGCTAGCCTACTACTGATACTACGTCCACTACTTGTACTTGTACTACTGCTACTTCTAGCCTACTACTGATACTACCTCCACTACTTGTAGTAGTACTAGTACTACTACTACTACTACTACTACTTCTACTACTACTACTATTGATACTACTACTACTAGCCTACTACTGATACTACCTCCACTACTTGTAGTAGTACTACTACTACTACTACTACTACTACTACTTCTACTACTACTACTACTGATACTACTACTACTAGCCTACTACTGATACTACCTCCACTACTTGTACTTCTACTACTACTACTGATACTACTTCTAATATTTCTACTACTAGCCTACTACTGATACTACCTCCACTACTTGTAGTAGTACTAGTACTACTACTACTTCTTCTACTACTGATACTACATCCACTACTTGAACTTGTAGTAGTACTACTACTCCTTTGCTACTAGCCTACTACTGACACCATGTCCACTACTTGTAGTAGTACTAGTACTACTTCTAGTTTACTACTGATACTACCTCCACTACTTGTACTTGTAGAAGTACTACAACTGCTTCTATTACTAGCCTACTAGCGATACTACGTCCACTGCTCGTACTTGTACTAGTACTACTACTACTTCTACTACTAGCCTACTACTGATACTACGTCCACTACTTGTACTTGTACTTGTACTACTACTGCTACTACTAGCCTACTACTGATACTATATCCACTACTTGTAATAGTACTACTACTACTACTACTACTAGCCTACTACTGATACTACCTCCACTACTTGTAGTAGTACTAGTACTACTACTACTTCTTCTACTACTGATACTACGTCCACTACGTGAACTTTTACTAGTACTACTACTCCTTAGCTACTAGCCTAATACTGATACCATGTCCACTACTTGTACTTGTACTTGTACTAGTACTTACTACTATAAGTTTACTACTGATACTACCTCCACTACTTGTAGTAGTACTAGGACTACTACTTCTAGTACTTCTACTTCTACTACTACTAATACTACTAATACTTGTACTAATATTACTAGTACTAGTAGTACTTCTACTTCTACTACTACTAATACTACTAATACTTGTACTAATGTTACTAGAACTACTGCTAATACTACTGCTACTAGTAATACTACTTCTACTAATACTACTAGTACTACTGCTTCTACCACTACTACTACTGATACTAATCCTACTACTTCTATTAGTACCCTACTAATACTACAAACAAAAAGAACATTCAAATATTAAAATGTTCAGCTCTTTAAGGACATTTCAACTTGTCTTCAACATTTTTTTGCCTTTCATATTCTTTTCAAATATTCAGGTTTTTCATATTTGTTCAGCTATTTAGCTTATTTCATACGTTTGCAGATATTACGTTTTCTTAATATTATTTTCAAATATTTAGCTTTTTTCATAATTTTGCACATATTCAGCTTTTTTTAATATTCTCTTCAACTATTCAGCTTTTTCAAACTTTTTGCATATTCAGCTTTTTTAATATTCTCTTCAAATATTCAGCTTTTTCATAGTTTTGCACTTATTCAACTTTTTGAATATTCTCTTGAAATATTCAGCTTTTTAAATATTTTCTTCAAATATTCTGCTTTTTTAATATTTTCTTCAAATATTCAGCTTTTTTTCAGTGTTGCTTCAGCATTAAAGCATTTCCACGTATTTTCGCAGGAAATACATTTTCTAGTTCTTCTTCCGTACATTTTTTGGTCGTCTCTAGCTTCTGCATACATTCAGCTACAAAAACCATTCAAATATCGAAATGTTCAGCTTTTTCAGCTCTTTTGTGCTGATTTTCAACCTTTTTTCTACCTTTCATACTTTTTAATATATTCAGCCTTTTCCATATTTTTTTTTCAATGCATTCCTATGGAGATCAGCCTAAAAACTTCTTTAACATCATCCTCTTTGAACTCCGACTAGTTTCACATACTTCCACCTACAGACTCCATTTAAACTTTAAACAATCTACAAGACTTTGAACTATAAAACTCTTACTCAGTTTTTTTATATCTTTTACAGTTTTTATATAATCACAGTTTATGTTTTATGTTTTTTTCAGGCCTCATCAGAGTTTATAATGGGTGTGTATTGCGCGTGCTAGAGTGGGTGACATCATCGCTTAGAGTGTGAGAGCAGCCCAAAACACTTCAGCTTTTTTTTCTTTCCAAACTCCTCCCGGCCACAATTTACACACTATACACGTGATATTTTCCAGTTTTGTAGACAAACTTGTCCTGTCTCTCCCAATGTGCTCAAAAACTCTGTGAGATTTACAGAATTTGAACTAGCAACCTCTAAGCGCGGCCACGTCGGTTTTTCTCCCAATGGACGGCAATACAAATTGAGAAACAGATTTTCACAGAAACCTGGCGTCTAGTGGCGACACTAGGAAAAAATAAAAGTCATCAGTGTCTTCAGCAGAGTCTTGTGGCGCTAACGGTGCGAACATTTTGGGAATACGAGTTTCGGTGTGAGCGTGGGAAGCTTTTGTCCGGACGAAGCCGAAATGGAGGAATAGAGACAGGCTCTAGACAGTTACACAGGCAGGTAGAGGGCTTTGATCTCTGTGGCTTTGATCTTGAGAAGTGACAGCAGGTGTGCTCTGATTGGCAGACAGGAGCAGCAGACAGGAGCAGTCAGTGGGATTTGTAGTTTTTTTTGTCATCTTCAGCTCAGGCATACTTTCACCTAGAAACTCCATTTAAACTTTAAAGTTTAGACACAAGTCTGTCCATCTCTCTGTCTCACTCTCTGTCTGTCTGACTACTACTACAACTACTTCTACTACTAGCCTACTAGTGATACTACATCCACTGTTCGTACTTGTACTAGTACTACTACTACTTCTGCTAGCCTACTACTGATACTACGTCCACTACTTGTACTTGTACTTGTACTACTACTACTACTACTAGCCTACTACTGATACTATGTCCACTACTTGTAATAGTACTACTACTACTAATACTACTACTAGCCTACTACTGATACTACCTCCACTACTTGTAGTAGTACTAGTACTACTACTACTTCTACTACTGATACTATGTCCACTACTTGAACTTTTACTCGTACTACTACTCCTTTTGCTACTAGCCTACTACTGATACCATGTCCACTACTTGTTGTTACGGCTAAGCGGGGGTAGGACCCGGAAGCACAGACTGGCAGGCGTAGATGTATGAGCGGAACAAAGTTTATTTCAACAAAAGGTGTCCACGAATAAAACGAGTGGTGGCTGGCGAGGCAGCGGGGAAAATCCAGTAGAACAAAAATACTCAGGCACATAGGCAACAAACTCAGGAACGCAGGCGACGAGGCGGCAAGGAAAGTGAAACTGAAAAAAACATGAGAGAGAAAAAACACACGTTAAAGTACACAATGAAAGCCACGAGCAGCACACAGAATAAACTAATATTTATGAGGGTCAGCTCTACCGACGAGACGGAATTATCTGGCAGAGGAGTACAGCGAAGACCAGAGGCTTTATGGAAGTGGTGATGAGCTGAGTGGCAGCAGGTGTGCCTCGTCAGCCCCGCCTGCCTGGCTCTGTAAGGGAGACAGAAGAGGCGGAGAAAAAACAGACAGTGCAGAAACACAACCCTCACAGTACCCCCCCCCCTCAAGGGACGCCACCTGGCGGTCTACCAGGCTTCTCAGGGTACTGAGAGTAAAAGTCCCTTAGCAAACTAGGGTCCAAGATGAGAGAACGCTTGATCCAGCAACGCTCCTCTGGTCCATACCCCTCCCAATCCACAAGGTATTGATAACCCCGGCCCCGCCTCCTCACATCCAGCAGCCGCCGGACCGTGAAGGCAGGGTGGTCATCGATGATCCGGGGGGGTGGAGGAGGTTCGGCTGGGGGGGACAGGGGGCTGGCGGACACTGGCTTAAGGAGGGAAACATGAAAGGATGGGACCTTGGAGAGCCTCGTCCTACCCAGCTGCATGGATTCCTCAGCGCTTGGGAGTGATGGTGCCGCGGCTAAGGAGCCACCGGAGACCGGTGGATCAGGAGCTGGAGGAGCAGGTGGCCGAACAGACCAGGTCCGAGAGGGGGGAAAGGGAGGACTACCCCTGGCTGCTCTCTCCCTGCGTCTCTCACGGAGGCGGTTGTCTAAGCGAGTAGCTAGGGAAATTAGCTCATCTAGAGATGATGTTTCGTCCCTAGCCGCTAACTCATCCTTGATCTCCTCACTTAAGCCCCTACGAAAAGCCCCCTGCAGAGCTATCTCATCCCACCCACACTCGGCTGCAAGAATGCGAAAATCAATAGCGTAGTGGGAGACCAGGCTGGACCCCTGCTGTAAGGTGAGGAGCCGATTACTGGCCTCCCTGCCCTTTAAAGGGTGGTCAAAAATCTTCCTCAACTCCGCAGTAAATAAAGGAAAAGAGTTACACAGGGGTGAGTTACTGTCTGACACTGCTAAAGCCCAGGCCGAAGCCTTGTCTGACAAAAGGCTCATAGTGAAAGCAATCTTAGCTCTGTCGGTATTGTAGGTTAGCGGCTGCTGATCAAAAACTAAGGAACACTGATGGAGAAACTGGCTACAGGTCTGTAGCCAGGTCCCAATTATTGACACCCAAATCTATGTAGCACTATCACCAAACGACTATCGCCCCATAGATCTTCTGTGCCACTGCATTGAGCAAGTCAAAGACTGGATGTGCCAAAACTTCCTACAACTAAATGAGGACAAAACTGAGATAATTGTTTTGGTGCTAAAAAAGAAAGGTTTAAAGTAATTCAACACCTTCACTCTCTGTCCCTGAAAACCTCAAACAAAGCCAGAAATCTTGGGGTTATTATGGATTCTGATTTACATTTCGACAGTCACGTTAAATCAGTAACAAAATCAGCCTACTATCACCTAAAAAATGTAGCAAGACTTAGAGGGCTCATGTCAGCTCAAGACTTAGAAAAACTTGTACATGCCTTTATTACTAGTAGGCTAGAATACTGTAATGGTCTCCTTGCAGGTCTTCCGAAAAAAACTGTCAGGCAGCTACAGCTTGTTCAGAACGCTGCTGCTAGAGTTCTTACAAAGACCAAAAAATGTGAGCACATTACACCAATTCTTAAATCCTTACATTGGCTCCCTGTATGTCAGAGGATTGATTTCAAAATCCTCCTGCTCACATATAAATCACTACATGGTCTAGGACCGAAGTATATCACTGATATGCTCCCACTACATAAGCCTTCTAGACCACTAAGATCTTCTGAGACCAATCTGTTAGTGATTCCCAGAGTAAACAACAATCACGGGAGAGCATCATTTAGTCACTATGCAAAAATGGCTGGAATAAACTTCCTGAAGATGTAAGACTTGCCCCAACTCTGACCACTTTTAAAACTAGACTGAAAACTTTTATGTTCACCATAGCTTTCTGCTAAATCTTTTAATGTCTGCACTGTTTTTAATTATTGCAAATATGTTTTTATTCTATTTTCTTTCTGTAATGCATTTTTAAATTTTTTATTATTTTCTTTTAATTCTTCTATTTTTTTTTTTTTCTTTTTTTCTTCTCACTTTTTTTATCTGATGTGAAGCACTTTGAGTCTGCCTTGTGTTTGAAATGTGCTATACAAATAAAGTTGCCTTGCCTTGCCTTGCCTAATCCACCCGAGTACCTGGCAGGTGTGGAGGACTCACGGGGGTTGGGTCCCCGTGAGTCCACATTTTGTCTGGAGAAAGGAAGGAATCTGCTTTGTCTCTTGTTGGTAAGTCAGAAACTAATTGTAGATTTGGGTTCAGGCATTGTGTGAGTAAAGCTAGTTGTAACATTTAGTCTTGTGTTGATAGCTTGTTGTTGAAATCCTAGTGAAACTGTCTATGCTAAGTGAGTAATCAACTAAGTTTGAGCCAGCTCAGGTGTAGTGAATAGACTTGATTAGAGGGAGGGATCACACTCAGTGCTTAAAGGGCTGCCAGTAAACCTCCTTCAAACCACATTTTGTCTGGAGAAAGGAAGGAAGCTGCTTTGTCTCTTGTTGGTAAGTCAGAAACTAATTGTAGATTTGGGTTCAGGCATTGTGTGAGTAAAGCTAGTTGTAACATTTAGTCTTGTGTTGATAGCTTGTTGTTGAAATCCTAGTGAAACTGTCTATGCTAAGTGAGTAATCAACTAAGTTTGAGCCAGCTCAGGTGTAGTGAATAGACTTGATTAGAGGGAGGGATCACACTCAGTGCTTAAAGGGCTGCCAGTAAACCTTCAAACCACATTTTGTCTGGAGAAAGGAAGGAAGCTGCTTTGTCTCTTGTTGGTAAGTCAGAAACTAATTGTAGATTTGGGTTCAGGCATTGTGTGAGTAAAGCTAGTTGTAACATTTAGTCTTGTGTTGATAGCTTGTTGTTGAAATCCTAGTGAAACTGTCTATGCTAAGTGAGTAATCAACTAAGTTTGAGCCAGCTCAGGTGTAGTGAATAGACTTGATTAGAGGGAGGGATCACACTCAGTACTTGCGGTAAACTGAGCACTTAAAAGGCTGTCACTACAGCGTCAGCTGCAGCGTCTGGCCATCAGAACGAAGACAGCTGAACAAAGACAAGGGAGTCTACCTGTGGGAGTCAAGACAGCTGAACAAAGACAAGGGAGTCTACCTGTGGGAGTCAAGACAGCTGAACAAAGACAAGGGAGTCTACCTGTGGGAGTCAAGACAGCTGAACAAAGACAACGGAGTCTACCTGTGGGAGTCAAGACAGCTGAACAAAGACAAGGGAGTCTACCTGTGGGAGTCCATCGAGGAAGTCCACTGAGGTAGGCATAACATCTTACCCCCCCTTGCAGCCATGTGTCTCATCCCAGTCAGGACATCACACTGGAGAAGATTTCACCGGAGACCCTTCACTCGAGGCTGTAACCCATCCAATCTCTGCTACCCACCATTCTCCACCGGTAAGGAACGTGAAGTACTAGGGGGGCTGTGGAACTGCCAGTCTGCAGTCAAGAAGGCGGACACCATTTCAGCCTATGCGTCCCTGCAGTCTCTCCACTTCCTGGCCCTCACAGAGACCTGGATCACCCCAGAAAACACTGCCACTCCAGCTGCCCTTTCAACTACCTACTCGTTTTCACACTCCCCAAGACGAACAGGGCGAGGAGGAGGAACTGGGCTCCTCATCTCACCCAGATGGTCCTACCAGGTCCTTCCTCTGGACCACCTACCCCGATCTACACTTGAATTCCACACCGTCTCTGTCACCCTTCCTTTCAAACTCAACATCATAGTGATCTATCGCCCACCCGGTCCTCTCTGTGACTTTTTGGATGAGATGGATGCCCTCCTGAGCTGCTCCCCTGATGATGGCACACCACTTGTCGTCCTCGGTGACTTCAACATCCACTCGGGAAAGCTGCACTCATCTGAATTCATTGACTTCTTTTCCGTATTTGACCTTACACTCTCCCCCTCTCCACCAACTCACCGCGCCGGGAACCAACTTGACCTTGTCTTCACAAGATCCTGTGGCATCTCGGCACTCTCTGTTACCCCGCTCACCGTGTCCGACCACCACTTTGTGACTTTCTCCCTCCCCATGAAGCCCACCTCATCCCTCCCCTCTACGCCTCGAATGGTCACCAGCCGCCGCAACCTGAAATCCCTCACTCCCTCCGCTCTCTCCTCAACTGTTATCTCCTCGCTACCATCCTCAGAACAGTTCTCCTTAATGCCTACTGAGGAAGCCTCCTCCATCCTTATATCCTCACTCTCCTCTTCTTTGGATACTCTCTGTCCCCCAATCTCACGACCTGCGCGATCGTCTCCCTCCCCTCCCTGGCTGTCTGAACCTCTGCGAACCAACAGATCATTGTTGCGAGCGTCAGAGAGAAAATGGAAGAAATCGGGCCAGCACGAGGACCTTGCTCACTACCACCACCTCCTCTCTGACTTCACCTCAACTGTTTCGGCAGCTAAATCTGCCTTCTACCTGGCAAAGATCAACTCTTCTGCCTCCAACCCCAGGAAACTTCTCCGTGTTCTCCTCCCTCCTCACCCCTCCTACCCCTCCCCCCCCTTCCTTCCTTACTGCCGATGACTTTGCTACTTACTTTACCAAGAAAGTAAATGACATCAGCTCCTCATTTACGCCTATTCCCTCCCAGAAGACATCTCCCCCAACCCTCAACTCGGATGGTCTTACCAGCTTTACCCCCCTCACCTCTGAAGACGTTCACGCACTTGTTACATCTAACCGTGCCACCACCTGCTCCCTCGACCCGATTCCCTCCTCTCTTCTCCAAGACATCTCACACGACATCTTGCCATTCCTCACCACCCTGATCAACTCCTCCCTCACCTCAGGTGTCATTCCAGCGGATTTTAAGACAGCTACCGTGAAGCCTCTCCTTAAAAAACCCACCCTAGATGCTACTGACATCCAAAGCTACAGACCTGTATCTCTTCTTTCATTCCTCTCTAAAACCTTGGAACGTGCCGCCTACAACCAACTGTCATCCTATCTCTCGCTGAACAACCTCCTAGACCCTAATCAATCAGGATTCAGGACTGCTCACTCCACTGAGACGGCCCTCCTCACAGTGACCGAGTCCCTGCGAGACGCCAGAGCCTCGTCCCACTCCTCCGTTCTCGTTCTCCTCGACCTATCCGCTGCATTCGACACAGTCAACCACCAAATCCTCCTCTCCACTCTGGCTGAACTTGGCATAACTGACTCTGCTCTCACCTGGTTTACATCATACCTGACAAATCGCACCTTTCAGGTCACATGGAATGGCTCTATGTCCAAACCCTGTTCTCTGGACACGGGTGTCCCTCAAGGCTCAGTATTAGGACCGCTTCTGTTCTCACTATACACCAGATCACTAGGTTCTGTTATCACATTGCATGGATTCTCCTACCATTGCTACGCAGATGACACCCAGCTGTTCCTCTCTTTTCCCCCGTCCTCTGACACTCACATTGCAACTCGCATCTCGGACTGTCTGGCTGACATCTCTGTCTGGACAACTGCACATCACCTCAAGCTTAACCTGAATAAAACCGAACTCCTCTTCATCCCAGGGAAAGACTGCCCTCGCATGGACCTGTCGGTCACTGTCGAGGGCATCACAGTATTGCCGTCGTCAACTGCGAGGAACCTGGGTGTAATCCTCGATGACCAACTATCCTGCACCCCCAACATCACTGCTGTGGCCCGATCCTGCAGATTTGCCCTCTACAACATCCGCAGGATTGGGACCTTCCTCACAAAGGATGCAACGCAACTCTTGGTCCAAGCACTGGTCATCTCCCGCCTTGACTACTGCAACTCTCTCCTGGCCGGACTCCCGGCCTCTGCGATTAAACCATTGCAGCGTATCCAGAACGCTGCAGCACGCTTTATCTTCAATCTACCCAAATTCTCCCATGTGACCCCCCTCCTCCGTGGCCGCACGCATCCAATTCAAGACGATGACACTGGCCCCTTACCTATAGCACTCTGATCGTAGCACTGTTGCTCTTGAAGTACTAGTTTACTCAGATGAGGACCTAACACTTGTTCTATTTTTAGCTCTTACTTTATCAGCAATGATACGTTGTGGTTTCCTTGTTTCCTTCTTTTGACAAATGTACTTATTGTAAGTCGCTTTGGACAAAAGCGTCTGCTAAATGACCTAAATGTAAATGTAAATGTTGGGTGGAGGAACCGGAGCGGAGTCCGGAGCCGGAGCAGGAGCGGCGAGGAGGTGTGTGGCCATTAGATCCAAACGAGCCTCGAATTGGGTGAATCCAGAAGAAAGGCGTTTAAGTGTGTCTGTAATCGTGTTGCCCCATAAGGACTCCTTGGCTCACCAGAGCCTGTCGGAGCGCCGATATCTCTGCGGGGTCCATTCTTGGCCAAATAATTCTGTTATGGCTAAGCGGGGGTAGGACCCGGAAGCACAGACTGGCAGGCGTAGATGTATGAGCGGAACAAAGTTTATTTCAACAAAAGGTGTCCACGAATAAAACGAGTGGTGGCTGGCGAGGCAGCGGGGAAAATCCAGTAGAACATAAATACTCAGGCACATAGGCAACAAACTCAGGAACGCAGGCGACGAGGCGGCAAGGAAAGTGAAACTGAAAAAAACACGAGAGAGAAAAAACACACGTTAAAGTACACAATGAAAGCCACGAGCAGCACACAGAATAAACTAATATTTATGAGGGTCAGCTCTACCGATGAGACGGAATTATCTGGCAGAGGAGTAGAGGCTTTAGACCAGAGGCTTTATGGAAGTGGTGATGAGCTGAGTGACAGCAGGTGTGCCTCGTCAGCCCCACCTGCCTGGCTCTGTAAGGGAGACAGAAGAGGCGGAGAAAAAACAGACCCTCACAACTTGTACTTGTACTAGTACTAGTACTACTTCTAGTTTACTACTGATACTACCTCCACTACTTGTAGTAGTACTAGGACTACTACTACTAGTACTTCTACTTCTACTACTACTAATACTTGTACTAATATTACTAGTACTAGTAGTACTTCTACTTCTACTACTACTAATACTACTAATACTTGTACTAATATTACTAGTACTACTGCTAATACTACTGCTACTACTAATACTACTTCTACTAATACTACTAGTACTACTGCTACTACTACTACTACTACTACTACTGATACTACTCCTACTACTTCTATTAGTACCCTACATTTCAACGTGTCTTCAAAAAAAATTTCCCTTTCATATTCTTTTCAAATATTCACGTTTTTCATATTTGTTCAGCTATTTAGCTTATTTCATACATTTGCAGATATTAAGCTTTGTTAATATTATTTTCAAATATTTAGCTTTTTTCATAATTTTGCACATATTGAGCTTTTTCATACTTTTCACTTATTCAGCTTTTTGAATATTCTCTTGAAATATTCAGCTTTTTTAATAATTTCTTCAAAAATTCTGCTTTTTTAATATTTTCTTCAAATATTCTGCTTTTTTTTCAGTGTTGCTTCAGCATTAAAGCATTTCCACGTATTTCCGCAGGAAATGCATTTTCTAGTTGAATGTGTCATTGTGCAATAAATGTGTCGCCACAAACTGTTTAACAGCTTGTTCTGTTTATTATCGTATTTATATTTATATATTGCGTTTTAGGGATAGGATTTCTATGCTCTGGGTGGCATTAACTCACTTGAATCATGTGACTCAAGTGATCCGGATCAGTTGATTGAATCAGAGAACCGTGAATCCGCGCACTGACTCGGATTTACCACCTGTATTGTGGAAACGAGTTTCACCTGGTGCTGCCTGCGAGAGAGGTGAAGGAAGGGCTGCCATGACGTGAGTCATGACAACTGCCCTGATATTGAGATGTAATATTGCACATGTTGTTGTCAGTGTCAGTTTAATAGTATGAGCATGCAGTGCACTAATGAACTGGATGTTTTCTTGTGTTTCCGGTCATTTAGCAGACGCTTTTGTCCAAAGCTACTTACAATAAGTACATTTGTCAAAAGAAGGAAACAAAGAAACCACAACGTATCATTGCCGATAAAGTAAGAGCTAAAAATAGAACAAGTGTTAGGACCTCATCTGAGTAAAGTAGTACCTTAAGAGCAACAGTGCTATGATCAGAGTGCTATAGGTAAGGTTTTTTTAGGGGGGTTTAGTGGGTCATGCTATGTCTTGAGCCTTTTTCGGAAGATGGCAAATGACTCTGCTGTCCTGACATTAGTCGGGAGTTCGTTCCACCACTGGGGTGCCAGAACAGAGAAGAGTCTGGACTTTGCTGAGCGACATTTGTTTGATTTCAGCGATGGTGGTACCAGCCGGCCAGCTGAAGTAGAGGAGCGAAGTGCTCGCTTCGGGGCATGAGGTTTGACCAGTGTTTGAAGGTAGATGGGTGCCGTTCCATTGATGGCCCTGAAGGCCAGTAATAGTAGTAGTAGTAGGATTAGTAATAGTAATACGAATAGGAATAGTAATAGTAATATTTGTCATGACTGTGGGTTTATCTTGCTTTGGTTTCAAGTGTTATTTTGTAGTCTTTCTGTCTTGTGTTTTCACGTTTTTCTATGTCTATGTCATGACTGTGGGTTCTTGTAGTGTTGGTTTCCTGTTTTATTTTGTCGTTCTTCTGTCTTGTGTTGTCACATGCTTTACTTCCTGTCTTGTTTCCCTTCTTTTTTATGTCTCCCAGCTGTGTCTCATTTTCTTGTCAGCCTTGCCTCTTGTTCTCCCCAATCACCATAGCCTGCCCTTGTGTCTCCACACCTGTCTGTCTTTAAACCTAATCAGCCCTGTGTATTTAGTCTGTGTGTTTCTGTTCTGTCTTTGTTTGGTCGTCCTGTGTTATCCCGGATGTGTGTTCACCTGATCTATCCTGCCCATGTCTTTTGGTCTTTGTCTTCGCCTTGGATTATTGTTTGTAAGTTTTTGTCTATGCGTTGGATTATCTGTTTTTTCACACTGTTTTTGCCTTTTTGGCCTCACTAAATTTTTGAGTGTTTTTGTTTAGTGTTTTTTTCGCCTGTGGTCTCCCTTAGCTTTTTGACATTTTTTTGTTAGCTTATAATTTAAATAAAACCTTTTTTAACTGCATTTGGGTCCATACCTCCTTCATTCCGAGTACAACCGTGACAATATAGTGAGAAGAAATTAAGGGGAGGTTAGACAGAAAATACGGGGAGTGTTTGGAAGATTATCTGTTCCCTCCTCACCTCACAGACCCAGAGCCACGCCCCTTTCTTTGCCCATTCATTTCCCCACTCAGTTCAATCACCTCCAATCAGCCCATGTCAATCACTCAATCACTCCCTGCCCTGCCACAGACCATTTAAGCCACAGCTGTGACCACATCCCACTCTTTTTGTTCAGAGACACGGAAACCTGAGACCTTGTTGGAAGACACTGAAACTGAAAAGAAATAAAACACACACACACACACACACACACACACACACACACACACACACACACACACACACACACACACCTAAACGTGTTGGAAATAAAAACCTTTGAACTTGGGAACTTTGACTGGACAACCCTGTGTTCTCACCGACACCCCCATTGGTATCAAGCCAGCATCTCAACACCCTAAAAAAAAACCCTCCTCTTCAGGGAGGTAAGACAGAAGTTAAGGGGAGGTAAGACAGAACTTAAGGGGAGGTAAGAGAAGTTAAGGGGAGGGTAGACAGAAATCAAGGGGAGGGTAGACAGAAGTTAAGGGGAGGTTAGACAGAAGTTAAGAGGATAGACATAAGTTAAGGGAAGGTGAGACATGAGTTAAGGGGATTTTAGACATAAGTTAACGGGAGGTAAGGCATAAGTTAAGGGGAGGTTAGACAGATGTTAAAGGGAGGTTAGACAGAATTTAACGTCAAGGTTAGACAGAAGTTAAAGGTATGGTTCGGAATTTTGGACATAAGACCTATTTTCCAACTCAACCTGTGTGTTGGAGACGTCTGGAGATGTTTTCAAGACATTTCATTCAGTTCTTCTAGTTGCCGAGTTTGCTGTGCTATGGCTTGCCCACTCCACAGTGCACCCGAGGCAAATCAATTAAAACACTAGACTGTCGATGTACATATCTGTGTTGATAGAATAATATTTGAAACAAAACTAACCTTGCATCGCATGAATCATCCATTTTTTGAGGGACTAGTTTTTTCAGCAGCAGCGGAATTTTGCTTTGCTCTGGTTAGTTGTGAAGTAACCACAACACTGCAACAGAGAAGCACGTGACAGAAGCCCGGCGGGACACAGTAGCCTAGTAGCCTAAAACTTGTACAGTTGGATTAAATACAATTATTAGATTGGAAAATTAACGGCGGGGCAACATGGTAATTCAGTGTGTTTTTCCGAACTGTGAAAATAAAACCTACAGATGGGCACCGCAAAGTTTCCACCACTTTCCAGTGAGAGATCCAGAAAGGACTCAACTGTGGCTTCTAGCTGCTGGGTTTGACACAAACACACCGGCGGAGACTCTACGCAAATGGAAAATCTGTGGCGATCATTTCAAACCAGACGACTTCTCAGTTACAAAGGAGAAGAGGTTTCTGACAACGAATGCAGTGCCATCCGTCTTTCCAGGTGCAGCAACAGCCACAGAACAGCCTACTGATAGGTTGATGATCACTTTAGCTAACGTTAGCTAAAGCTACACTCTTGGCTGGGCTAGCACTAACCGCAAACTCTAGAAGGCCTGTAAGTTTACACGCAAATTGCTAACCCGTGTGCTTTCATGTACCGGTAACGTAAGGTGTTCTCGCCTGGCAGAGTGGAACTCAAATGCACCTAGAATGAAAAGAGTTATGTGTGTTTCCAACTAGTGTGACTTGATTTACAGAAGAGATGTTTACAATGTTTACCACCTATCTAAAAAGACAGTCGTGCATTGTTCGTTCAAGGACCATAAGTTACCAACTAAAATGCTACTGATACATTTGGAATGACATCCCTGGACCCTGGCAGAGAGTTAGTTAGCCAGGACAAAAAGCATTGGTGTTAGTGTGTGTCTGTCTATCTTTCTGGTGGCTCATGGTCTGTGTGAGTGTCAAAGGGAGGGAGGGAGAGGGAGAGAGACTTGCATATAGGATATAATATTCCTGAAGAAGAGCATGAGTTTATGCTAGCGTTACACTGTAACTTTGGGTTGCATTGGCAACAGAAGAGGCTTCAGTGCATGGCCTACAGGCAACCATCCTAGGTGCTGGAAACTTGCGTCCAGCTCCAATTCTTGCATCTGTGGGATGACCAGGCCCCACTCCCTGCAGCAAAAAGATTTGTTTTCGGTCGGCATTTCTTTACAATTTCTGCACTGGCACCACCAGTCTCCGTTTGTTCGGTCCCGGTTCTCAGCTCCAGCGGGGGCTATCTCGGTCTCCACAGACGCTCGTTCACGTTCTGCCCTTTGAGCATCCCTCTCGCGCAATTCTTCCTCTGTATATTCAGGCTCGTACAGGTACGGTTGGTTTTGGGTGGAAAAAAACTCATCAGTCTTCAAAAGTTTCAGTATATTCTCCAAAAGTGGCCATTTCTGTGAGATTGAAGAAACTAGCACTGCAGGCTACTCTGCGTCTGTAGCAATGACAGCAGGTAAACAAACTATTATAGAACCGGTAACTTATAAGTGCTAGGTGATATCAGTCCGCGCTGCCATAGCCTACTAGGAAGTATGACACGCTGCTGCTGCTGAGACATAAATCCTTAAATGCAAGGTTGGTTTTATTTCAAACATTCTATCAACACAAATATGTACATCGATAGTCTGCCATTACAATTGATTTGCCTCGGGTGCACTGTGGAGTTGGTATGAGTGTTTTTAATGCCATGCTAACTAGAACCATTGACTTGCGCTAGCCATAGCACAGTGAACTCGGCAACTAGAAGAACTGAATGAAATGTCTTGAAAACGTCTCCAGACGTCTCCAACACGCCGGTTGAGTTGGAAAATAGGTCTTATGTCCAAAATTCCGAACTATCCCTTTAAGGTCAAGGTTAGACAGAAGTTAAGGAGAGGGTTGACAGAAATTACGGGGAGGTAAGACAGAAGTTAAGGGGAGGGTAGACAGAAGTTAAGATGATGTTAGACAGAAGTTAAGGAGAGGTGAGACAGAAATTAAGGTAAGGTAAGACAGAAGTTAAGGGGAGGTTAGACAGAAGTTAAGTGGAGGTTAGACAGAAGTTAAGGGGATGTTAGACAGAAGTTAAGAGGATAGACAGAAGTTAAGGGGAGATGAGACATGAGTTAAGGAGAGGTTAGAAAGATGTTAAGAAGAGGTTAGACAGAAGTTAAGGGGCGGTTAGACAGAAGTTAAGAGGATGTTAGACAGAAGTTAAGGAGGGAATTAGACAGAAGTTAAGGGGAGGTTAGACAGAAGTTAAGGAGAGGTTAGACAGAAGTTAAGGTCAAGGTAAGACAGAAGTTAAGGAGAGGTTAGTTAAGGTCAAGGTTAGACAGAAGTTAAGGGGAGGTTAGACAGAAGTTAAGGTCAAGGTTAGACAGAAGTTAAGGGGAGGTTAGACAGAAGTTAAGGTCAAGGTTAGAGGTTAGACAGAAGTTAAGGAGAGGTTAGACAGAAGTTAAGGAGAGGTTAGACTGAAGTTAAGGAGAGGTTAGACAGAAGTTAAGGAGAGGTTAGACAGAAGTTAAGGAGAGGTTAGACATAAGTTAAGGGGAGGTTAGAAAAAGGTTAAGAGAAGGGGAGACAGAAGTTAAGGGGAGGTTGGAATTTGATTTAAAATCCTTCTCACTTACAAGTAGGGTTGTGAACGATAAACCGATGCGACCGGATATTCGGTTCAACAAGTGAGAGATATGGCTGCATCGGTAGCAGCCTCCTCAATCGATACGAATTATCAATGAATTCATAGATGAATCGGTTATAGAGCCATGGATCGGGTATCGCGAGACTTTGAAGCGGTTGGTGGCATTACACCAGCGTCTCTAAAACAACGCGAGAGCTGAAGCTGCCCGCGAAACGCCGTAGCTGCCTAGCTGGTATGAGTTATAAACGGGAACAAAAAGGGACAACACGGAAAATGGAGGAGGTGGAGAGGCAGGTACAGCACAGGTAGGTGGCTGCAACGCTGCCGTGTGACCGCAGGCACTCCACGACCGCACGTGAGAGATGGATGCCTTTGAATGTCAATCGCTTGTGTCTCAACTTACGCCACAAGAGGCGGCCGCAGCACGGGTAGCGTCCACGACACTGTCCTGTGACCGCCATCCAACGATTCAGCCAGACTTTTTTTTGGTCCATGTCTAAAAATAAATACATTGACATGTGATTTTGTTGTTGCCAGTGCCATACAGCCACAATGCTTGGGGATATGTGGTATTTTACATATTTGAAACTAAACTATTTTACTGTCACTTTCATAGAATTGGCTTCTTTATTTTATAAAATATCTACAACAAATATTAACCGTAGAATCAAATCGTATCGTTCTTACACTGTATGGAATCGATTCGAATCGAATCGGTCTGTAATAAAAGGAAATCGTTTTTGAATCGAATCGTAACCTGTGTATCTAGATGCATATCGAATCGTTTATCACAGAGAGTTGTGCAACCCTACTTACAAGGCTCTTAATGGTCAGGCACGATCATATCTTAAAGAGCTCATTAAACCCTACTGTCCTGCTAGAGCACTACGCTTTCAGAATAAAGGGTTACTTGTAGTTCCTAAAGTCTCCAAAATTAGAACAGGGGCCAGAGCTTTCAGCCATCAAGCTCCTCTTCTGTGGAACCATCTTCCGGTTCTGGTTCGGGAGGCAGACACTGTTCCCACATTTAAGAGTAGGCTTAAAACCTTTCTCTTTGACACTGCTTATAGTTAGGGCTGGCTGAGGTTTGCCCTGAGCCAGCTCTTAGTTAAGCTGCTATAGGCCTAGACTGCTGGGGGATTATAATGGCACACTGAGCCCTCTCTCTCTCTCTCTCTCTCTCTCTCTCTCTCTCTCTCTCTCTCTCTCTCTCTCTCTATATATATATATATATATATATATATATATACATATATCTCGGCGTGGCTGTGCCTGCTGCCATGGACTACTACTGTTGATACTATTGCTTCTGTTAATGCAGCCACTACTGTTAATGCTACTACTACTAACCAACACCAAATGCAGTTGGAACCCAAGGGCCTGGGCTGCATGAGATTTCTGCCTAAAAGCCTATTAAGGCAGTTTTTTCTCGCCACTGTCGCTGTAATGCTTGCCCCTGGGTGATGTTGGGACTTTGAAATTGTGTTGACTCTTGAAATTTTGAGCGTATTCTAGTCCTGCTCAATGTGTTAAGTGTCCTGAGATGACTTCTGTTGGGATTTGACACTATAAATAAAATTGAATTGAATTGAATTGAATTAGACTGCCACTGGTACCAGATTGATTGAAGAGCAACGCTAAGGTTTGCCATTAATACTGCATTATGTTTGAGGGGTGACATTTCATATCATCATAATAGCATGGAAATAAATCACAGAATGCTTTGTACTAACTTTAGACATCTCCAAACATGAACATGTGATAGCAATCCTGAACATGACTGCATAATGACAAACTGTGACAGCAGCAATCAAGGCATTGTCAGAGCTATCAAGTCTACTCTCTTCTGCCCTCTGCTGTCTGATGATCCGGGGGGAGAAAACACCACGATGAAGCATTCATACATGTAAGGTTTGAGCTGCTCAGTAACGCAGTGCCGAGACATGTAAAACCTGTGTGTGCTGGCAGTGATCAGCGTGAAAGTGATCCTGAGCAGAGCTGGTCCAGCGGCACTGAGTCCAGGACCGCTGGGGGGATTCTGTCCTGAGTGGAGGTTAAGTGAGAGCACTGGAGGACTGAGCATGATTTATTCATGTCAGGCCAACAGAGGGCCAAGTCTTTTTAAAATGACAAGAGCATCATTCATGATATTTGTAGTGCCACCATGTTGGTTGCTGAGTAAACTCCTGGCACCAACGCTGTCATGTTGTTTACAGGAGGGGTCAGGAGGGGTCAGGTATTTCCAAGAAAATCTCTGTAGCCTCTTGTTTTGTCAGGATCATTTAGGGTAGGAAATATTACAGCCAGTGTTCCAGCTTTCTGGTCAGTAATGTCTCCTAACAATACCATGGTTGTGTTCACATACTGTACGTACAAGAAACCAGAGGGATTAGCTCAGCGCTCCCACTTCTGACTCAAAAATGGATTACATTCTTTTTTTATTGCGTGGAAAAAGTGGTTACAAGACACATAAAGACAAGTACAGCACCAAGACAGTGGATAAAAAAAAGAAAAAGGCATAAAAGCAAAGTAAAGGTGTGTGTGTGATTATAGGTGAGAGAGAGGCGTTGAATGGTCTATCACAGGCCTGGCATATAGAGACAGACATGTAACCAGTCTATCACAGGGCTGACATGTAGAGACAGACAGGTAACAAGTCTATCACAGGGCTGACATGTAGAGACAGACAGGTGACCAGTCTATCACAGAGCCGACATGTAGAGACAGACAGGTCACCAGTCTATCACAGGGCCGACATGTAGAGACAGACAGGTAACCAGTCTATCACAGGGCTGACATGTAGAGACAGACAGGTCACCAGTCTATCACAGGGCCGACATGTAGAGACAGACAGGTAACCAGTCTATCACAGGGCTGACATGTAGAGACAGACAGGTAACCAGTCTATCACAGGGCTGACATGTAGAGACAGACAGGTCCTGCATGTCTTTGGAGTGTGGGAGGAAGCCGAAGAATCCGGAGAGAACCCACACTAACACAAGGAGAACATGCAAACTCCACACAGGAACAGGGAATCAAATCCTGTCCATGGCTAATCTTGTACTAACCTATTGGCCTAATATATTTTTGTGCTCATTTATGCGGAGCGACAGGTGGATCCGATGAACACAAGCAGCAGAGCAGCAACCTTACTTCATCTGGATCCATCTGGATTCTTGTGTGAAGCTGCTAACAAAGTTAGCTTCACAATTCAAGGTCAACTTTAAAACTAAGTGTTAAAGTCATCTTAGTAGCTTACTGCATTGGTAGCATGGTAGCGACCTGTCAATCAGCAGGTAGCCCCACCCCCTAAAGCATCCCCTGCTTTCGGTCTGGTGGATTCGAAATGGACCATAATGTACAAAATGAACATCATGCTGGATTGAAGAAGACTTGAAACTAGAGATTGAGACCAGAAACTCATGTTTACAATTTTTACTGAGATAATACATCAAGAGAGAAGTAGGACCATTTTCTCATAGACTTCTATACAATCAGAGAGCAGTCACCTCCTGATGGCCAGTAGAGAGAATGACAGTTTAAGGCACTTCACTTAACAAAGGTCAAGTGGGTCCAAAAACACGGGACTATGAACCATGAGTCCCGTGTTTGACACTGTGGGTAAGTGATGCATTTGTGGTGGTTTTCGTTGGTTTTGTTGCCTAACCATTTGTTTTTGTAGCGTAATAGGTCAAATATGGTGCAGGCAGGAACGCTGCATCCAAATTAAAATACTTTACTTTCTTTGTTTTAAAGTTGTCCTGAGTGACGATTTTTTTTTTTTAAATGTGCATCTATGTACATGAATGACTAAATTTAAATTTGGCAAATATTTCCCAAACTACTGTGCTGGATGAGACACATTTTGAGGTTTAGTTTGGAGGACTTTTCATTTTAGACATTGCATTGTGGGAGTTGTAGAATCCTGTGCTTTATGTGATAGACAGTGGCTGAAGGTCGGGCCGTCTCCCCCTGTGCTGCTTCCTTTCATTAATAGTAACTGTATAGAAATGAACTAGCTAGCGATGTTTCCGTTCACATACTTTGCTAAAGCTGAGCAGGAAGCTTATGATCCCTGTAGCAAACAGCAGTCCTGTTATCAGCTTGCTTCTCCCATGTCATCATCACTTCATCACAGCAGGCGTCTCCTTCTATACACCAGCGTCTCCATGAGGCGCAAAGATAAAGACTGAAATCAGAGAGTTATCATAATTAAGAATTTTATTGTACACTGATTATGTAAACAACTTCAATTGCAATGCACGTGATACATTGATAAAAATTATACTGATAAATAGACAAACCTGGCCTTGCGAGGCTGTGACCAACAGGACAGGTCTTCACTGGCTGCTGTACAATTCCAATTTGGTTGGAAAGATAAACTGCTTAGAAATATGTAAAACCATGTGCTGTCCTACAGTCGCTCTCAGCCGACCGCATTTCATTCTAACCACACGATAAATAATAATAATAATAATAATAATAATAATAATAATAATAACTACAAACCCCAATTCCAATGAAGTTGGGACATTGTGTAAAATGTAAATAAAAACAGAATACAATGATATATTTAATTGAATACTCTACAAACAATATATTTAAAGTTCTAACTGATAAACTATATTGTTGTTGTTTTTTTTTCAAATATTCACTGATTTTGAATTTGATGCTTGCAACATGTTCCAAAAAAGCTGGGACAGGGGCATGTTTATCACTGTGTTACATCACCTTTCCTTTCCAACACACTCAATAAGCGTGTGGGAACAGAGGACACTATTGTTGAGGCTTTGTAGGTGGAATTCAATCCCATTCTTGCTTGATGTATGACTTCAGTTGCTCAACAGTCCAGGGTCTCCATTGTCGTATTTTGTGCTTCATAATGTGCCACACATTGTCAATGGTAGACAGGTCTGGACTGACAGAATGTGGCTTGGCATTTGTCTTGCTGAAATGAGCAGGGATATCCCTGAAAACGTTGCTTGGATGGCAGCATATGTTGCTCCAAAACCTGTATGTCCCTTTTAGCATTTATGGTGCCTTCACAGATGTGCAAGTTACCCATGCCATGGGCACTAACACACCCCAGTACCATCACAGATGCTTGCTTTTGAACTTTGCACTGATAACAATATGGATGGTCCTTTTCCTCTTTGGCCCGGAGGAAAACGACGTCCATGATTTCCAAAAACAATTTGAAATGTGGACTCGTCAGACCACAGCATACTTTTACACTTTGCATCAGTCCATCTCAGATGAGCTCGGGCCCGGATTAGCCGGCGGCGTTTCTGGGTATTGTTGATATATGGCTTTTGCTTTGCATGGTGGAGTTTTAACATGTACTAGTGGATGTAGCGGCGAACTGTGTTGACTGACATTGGTTTTTCCGAAGTGTTCCTGAGCACACCAGGTAATATCCTTTACACAATGATGTCGGTTTTCAATGCAGTGCTGCCTGAGGGATCGAAGGTCACGAGCATTCAGTGTTGGTTTTTGGTCTTGTTGCTTACGTAAAGAGATTTCTCCAGATTCTCTGCATCTTTTGATGATATTATGGACCGTAGATGATGAAATCCCTAAATTCCTTGCAATTGTATGTTGAGAAACGTTGTTCTTAAACTGTTGGATTATTTTCTCACAAAGTGCTTAAAGGAGAAATCCGGTCATTTTTGACCCCATTTCCGTTGTCCTCAGGGTCATCCTGACTTATTAGAAGCAAAAAACCCGACAAAAATTGACGTTGCCTAGCCCGAGATCTGTACCTGCCTGGCAGCCTTCCAGACTCGCTCCAATGCTAACCCATTGGGGCATGTTATATCTGCTTTCCTGGGCCTCAGAAAACAATTCCAAGACCTATGCAACACAGGTTGGGTCCGTACGAGACACCACGGCGCTCGTTTAGCTCAAATAGTGTTGCAAAACAAAATAAATATGTGTGTTTTAGCATGAAGTTACTCACCTCAAATCACCCCGTAGACATTGGCAGTAGATAGCCGAGCGCCTGTCGTCCCTCCCAGTCACCGCAGAAACGAAAACGTTTTCCTCGTAGTTTTGATTTTGTATCCATAAAGAAACGACCGAGCAGTGCAGTCGTCCTGTCCGTAATAAATCCAGGAAGCCGTTATGTCCATATGTATGACTATGTTACAACATAGCAACGATAGCTTACAGCTAGTAACGTGCCGAGCGCTCGTCCGTCCCACTCACCGCAGAAACGAAAACTTTTTCCTCGTAGTTTTGTATCCATAAAAAAACGATCGAGCTGCGCAGTCGTCCTGTCCGTAATAAATCCATGAAGCTTTTATGTCCATATGTATGACTATGTTACAACATAGCAACGACTGCTTACAGCTAAACAGTAGCCTGGAGCCAAAACAATGCAAGTCTCGCGCAAGTTCCCGTCTGCCGTCCTCACTCTGGAGCTGTTTTCAAGCCAGTACAGTGAAAAATCTTGGACAGTCACGCGAGGGTCACTTTGATCTCACTCTGTTGATGAGAGACTGCAGTCTGCACACGCGACACGCGACTCCCACTCGTGCTGTCAACACAACTAGCCTACTGAGACTGCGCGAGATTTGTTGTCTTTGTAGCAGGTTCAACTGTCACAAAGGCTAAGCAATCTTACTATGTAGGCTAGCGCTAGTTACACTGTCATATGGACATGACGGCACTGCTCGATGGAAAGAAGTTTGTCACTGTATTGGCTTGAAAACAGCTCCAGAGTGAGGACGTCGGGAGACGGGAACTTGCGCGAGACTTTTGGCTCTCGGCTACTGTTTAGCTGTAAGCAGTCGTTGCTATGTTGTAACATAGTCATACATATGGACATAACAGCTTCATGGATTTATTACGGACAGGACGACTGCACTGCTTGATCAATTCTTTATGGATACAAAATCAAAACTACGAGGAAAACGTTTTCGTTTCTGCGGTGACTGGGACGGACGAGCGCCCGGCACGTTACTAGCTGTAAGCTATCGTTGCTATGTTGTAACATAGTCATACATATGGACATAACAGCTTCCTGGATTTATTACGGACAGGACGACTGCACTGCTCGGTCATTTCTTTATGGATACAAAATCAAAACTACAAGGAAAACGTTTTCGTTTCTGCGGTGACTGGGAGGGACGACAGGCGCTCGGCTATCTACTGCTAATGTCTACGGGGTGATTTGAGGTGAGTAACTTCATGCTAAAACACACATATTTATGTCGTTTTGCAACACTATTTGAGCTGAACGAGCGCCGTGGTGTCTCGTACGGACCCAACCTGTGTTGCATAGGTCTTGGAATTGTGTTCTGAGGCCCAGGAAAGCAGATATAACGTGCCCCAATGGGTCAGCATTGGAGCGAGTCTGGAAGGCTGCCAGGCAGGTACAGATCTCGGGCTAGGCAACGTCAATTTTTGTCGGGATTTTTGCTTCTAATAAGTTGGGATGACCCTGAGGACAACAGAAATGGGGTCAAAAATGACCGGATTCTCCTTTAACCTCGCCCCATCCTTGCTTGTGAACGACTGAGCCTTTTGGGGATGCTCCTTTTATACACTCACCTGTTTCCACTTAACCTGTTCACCTGTGGAATGTTCAAAACGGGTGTTTTTTGAGCATTCTTCAACTTTCCCAGTCTTTTGCCCCTGTCCCAGCTTTTGTGGAATGTGTTGCAGGACTAAAATTTTGCAAATTATCGTATTCTGTTTTTATTTACGTTTTACACAACGTCCCAACTTCATTGGCATTTGGGTTTGTAGTATAACCACCTAAAGCCCTGCTCTCAGTGGTGCCGATGCTTTTAATCCTAAATGAATCTGCCTTGTCTGTAATCTCTGAACTCCGGGGAGCAAGCAAAGAGCAAATTCACGTACATACAATAACTTTGAGATCATTTGGAGATGGTGCTGATGGATGGCTATATAACTAGCCTATAGAGTGCCAATAATCTAAAATAACACAGGGGCTAAGTCCCACCCCTTCAGGTGAATCACCATGGGAAATAAATATGTACAGTAGTCGTGTTGGTGACATGCATTGTGAGACCAGAGATGTAGCTCACTGAGCTGTTTCACACTAAACTAAATGATGCAATGACAAACCTCATCACTCTGAGACTTCCTGGACTTGAAGAATTATCTTTTAAATTGACAGCATCATACATCATACATTCATGGTACAATTCAAACAGGATAGAAAAATATTGACTACCCTACATATTTGGGAACAGACTCAGCCTCTCTATGGCCAACAAACATCACATCAAATGTGTTTCTGTCTTCTGCATTCAATCCAGAACATCATTTCCTGTAAACCCGCCGTGCATGTGAAGGTAGCGTGAGTCTGGTGAAGGAAAGGCAGGATAGGTACAAAGAAAACTAAACATACATGTAACAGGGGAACAGATTTAAAGGGATTGCAGTTATTTTTCCAAATGAGGTTTCTTTTTTTGTTCGGTTTGTATGTTGAGCTTCTTTGTGTTTGTCTTTCTATGTAGGGAATAAAGGTTTTTCACTTTAACATTTTTTGTCCTTTGCTTATTTCATGTTTCCTTGTCTGTTAATCCAAAAACCTAAAGACAATCAATCATTACCTTGAGAACATGTTTCACACCATGTTCTCTATTGCGTGGAGTGACAGATGTTAGTGGCACACAGTTGAACGAGGAACTCTCTGCAAAATGGAGCTTGGTGTATAAAATGACAAAAGCTGTGGACCACTGGTCTGCTGCATAATGATCCAGATGTTCTCTGGGAACAGTGGGAGCTATGGCTGGCATGCAGCTTCATCTCCAAACTAAGCTGTTTCCAAGCAGCACCTTCCTAATTCAGACACAGGCCCATTAAAAGAAACTTGGAATGGTTAAATGAAAGGACCCTGACATAGACAGAATAAACAATGCAGAATTCCAGTGATACCAAAATATGCAACATTAAAACCTCTGCAGAAGAAAGAACCACCCTCATCTGTGACTCAGCCTCAGGGTTTGATTTATTATTAGTACTGAAGTATGTATTGAGGGGACAAAACCTCCGTGCACAGCTGGAGGGTCAGACCCCCCGCCCCCATGTCAGCATTCGCCGGCCCCCAGTTCTGAACACTGGCGGTCTGTCGCTGCATATTCCCCTTGGCTCACCCTCCGTACAGAGCTGCGATTCTGCAGCACAACAGCTACCTTCTTTTCCTCATGCTGGTCTCCAAGCGGCCCAGCTCCTCGTAAGACTGGTAGAAGACTTCCAGCTCGCGGCTGCCCCAGCCCCTCCAGACACACAGGCACCACTCCATGTTTTCCTTATGAAAGCCACATACGACTGTGTCCTCAGCCACTACAGCTGCCTCCTCCAGGATCCTTAGAGGAAGAGAGAGGAGAGATCAATCTGTGAGGGGAAGAGCTGGAGCTGGAGGCACATCTGTAATGAGCTCTTCCTCTGAGCTAGCTGGCAGTTCTAGGAAGCGGCTCCTGGAAAGCCAGTGAGGATACTGAATGTTCTGTTTGCACTGTTTGTCTAAGCTAAATCAATCTGGAACTATTCCACTTTCTCCAGTAAAATTGCATAGATCAAAGAGGAATTTTCAAGAAAAGGATCCACTTTGAATCTCTCTAATTTATGAGGGCTGTGACACAAAGCATTCTGGGAGGAAGAAGAGCTGCTGGGTGTGTATCATGTAGAACAACCCTGAATTATCTTCTTCCATTGTTGTTTCATCTTCCTGAGGCATGTCATTATCCTCGGCTGACGTTAGTTCATGTTCTGTGATATACAACCTCGTTGTTCTAAGACCAGGTTAGGCTGAAGTCTGGGAGTCACTATCAGGGTGGTGGTCTCTTTCAGAACTCCCCCCCCCCCCCCCCCGCAATATATATCATTATATTTTTTCTCCCTCAATATTGTACATTTCAAATGAACACAGATCTTTAAACTATTTATACGTATTCACAGACTCACTGGTTGTATAGATATGAAACGAGACGCGCTGCGTGTTACCAGATGGGTTGGATGAATTCAGGCCCCTCCTACTCTGGACAGTCTGACAGTTGCGCTGGGAGCCCCGTTCCTCCCACAGAGTGTATATCAGAAATGGACGTAGTCATGGTAATGTCACGTTCGGCATTTTGGCCAAGTGACCATATTTGGACTGTGGAGGAGCGTCGGGTGGATCTGAAGAACACAACTGGCAGAGCGGCAACCTTACTGGATCTGGATACATCTGGATTCTGGTGTGAAGCTGCTAACAAAGTTAGCTCCATAATTTCATTTTAGTAGCTAACTGCATTGGTAGCGTGGTAACGACCTGTGAAAATCAATAGGTAAGCCCCGCCCCCTAAAGCATCCGCTGCTTTCTGGTCTGTTGACTGTAAATGGACCATAATGTACTAAATGAACCTCATGCTGGATTGAAGAAGACTTGGAACTATAGTGTGAACAGAAAAAGGACCGAACTGAGTCCTCTTTCAAATGAACCGACAATGTGAACACAAATAGAGTCCCTTTTCTGTTGGTCCACTTTAAGAGGGTTGGTTGGTTTAAAGAAGACTATGTGTTAAACTTCCCAGTAAGATAACAGACAAAAAACGAACAGACTAACTCTGGGTTTAACACATTGGTAATGGAGTGAAAGTGGCTAATCAGAAGACAGGGACCACTCACACAACAGCAGCTCTGTGATATAAATGAAACCCTGCAGGCCTGACCTGAGCCAAGACCCCCGCAATGTGTCGCCTGTGTTACAGGTGCACCATGCAATAACTGCTTATTAAGGCCCCTGTTTTGGGTGGCCCTTTTATTGCCTGTTGCTAAAAGGCTAGAGCCCTCTGTGGAAGCTCACACAGACGTCCTTTCTGCAGAGGACCAGCTGCAGAAATAATTACAGACTCAGCTGGGCACCACAAGCACATGATGAAGGATCTTGCTGAGCTTTATTGAAGCTGCATCACTAAATTCATATATAGCTCTTTTGGTGGTGACGGGTTTCAAGCAGAGCTCAAAAGGGACCCTTTCAAGTCAGAGGGACTGATTCTACCAAATCAAAGTTGTCAAAAGATACATAGATTTATTTCAAATCATATTAAAGCAGATCATTTTCATTCAAAACGTAATTAACAGGAGTTGAAACCGGGAGTTATTAGCTGCACCAAGTGTTTGATCTGTACTGCAGGTTATGTGTACCAGTCTCTATGATTTCTTTACTTACAGTATTATCCTCTTTGGTCAGCCAGCATTTGTACATAAAAGCGACACAAATGCTATTCAAGCTTGGAAATGCTATATTACATAATGAGACTTTTATAGTAAAAATATTCTAATTCTTCTCCTTTCTAAAATTAGTTGGACGATTGGTGGAAGGTTTAAAACCGTTTGCTTTCAGACGAACAGTGTAATCTTTCAACTTGTGTCTTTTAACACAGATTACATGTTCAATGGATTTTCTTTCCCTCTGGAGAAAAACACCCAGCAACATCTGGCCTTCATCTTCAGAGGGAAAGCTTCCAACTGGCTCACATTCCCAGGCCAAATTAGTCTGCAGTAGTAACAGTACTTATCAGCTCCAGCTCTGACCAGCAACAATGGAAACATAACTGTCAGTTATTATAATTTATTTAAAAACTAGAATGAATATGTTCTGCTCAAAGACCAGACTCCTGAAAGCTCACTGATCACTGAAACACGCTTCCTTCAAACTCCACAGAAACATAAAACTTAAAAGAGGTATATTTGTTTGTGTTTAACTGTTGCATAAGTAACATTATCAGACGCGAAGCGCCGCGATCCTAAGCCGTTTCGGCGTCTGGTCTATTTTTTGCCTACGTCATGTCAACATTGCGTACCTGTGCATGTGCTCGTGCATGAAGGTACTGTACTCACTTTCTATTTTATATAGCTTTTGTATAGTTTCTAATGTATGTTTAATGTATAATGTATGTTCTATGTATGTTATTGCTACTGGATGCTTGAATTTCCTTCGGGATCAATAAAATATCTATCTATCTATCTATCTATCTATCTATCTATCTATCTATCTATCTATCTATCTATCTATCTATCTATCTATCTATCTATCTATCTATCTATCTACTCAAATCCACCTATCTACTCAAATCCACCTCTTCCAAGCATGCCGGGCCGATTCTTAAGTAGGGAACGGAGCATCACACTGGCCAAACAATCCGGACTTTAGGCTCAATCATGGCTGGGCGCGGTACAGATGGTGGAGTGTGAGTGCACCTTACTCTCTCCAAGCAGACAGAAATTATCCACTAAATAAAACTCTCATGTTGAATTGAAGTTGAATTCAGAGGAGTTTCAATAAAAACTATTCTACAGAAAGGTCAGCCAGCATGATTGGTCAAGCACGTGCGCATGCTCTTAATGCCGTTTACAACAGACATGCAGAAAATGTGCAACAGCGTCCTCTGCAGTCACATGGATGAATGTGATGGGTCTAAAAAAGGGTATCACTGAGCTCTCTACTGCTTTCATCCCTATCAGCTGAGCTTATTTCACAGTGAAACTGACTCAAGTGTCTTGATGGGAAAGATTTTCTGGCCTTACATTTGGAGCTGCCTGAGCTTTTCCTGACACAGACTGGCTTTAAAATCAAACCTCAAAACAAGTTGCTGCACCATGTGACCAGTGGACTTCAGCCACTTCCCAACAGAACAACAGCCACATGTAATCCACAACAGCAACACAGACATTTAAGTAATTTGGTCTTCAGTTTCAGATGTTATTTTAGTGCATGATCTGCAGAAACGCACACATACTGGCTGGACTGCTGCTGTGGAGCCCATGTTGCTGGTGTTGTGGTGAGAAGTGGCTGACGATCAGTTTCCAGCCACGATGAAGTGCTAGAAGTTTTGGGATCAGCTGAGTGTCAAAAGTCCTAAAATGGCACCACCACATCTGGTAAGTCAACCCAGTGTTTCTTAATCTTGCCGGATTTTACACCATCTAACTAATCACAAACAAGGTCTGTCAGCAGAGCGGCATATTTTAAAAACTATATTAAACACATATGAAGAAGCATAACACATATTCAGACTAAAAGAGTTTAAACGATCAAAAGCACAAATTTATTATAGCCTGTTAATTTCTAATTTGCACTCCAAAAATGTTTAAGTTTGGTCTGTCCTGTTTTTCTTATGGAACAAATGAGCTATAACTAAAATCACTGTGCCTCCCTGTGCTGCACAATGACAAGAAATAACACTTGAACATAATACAGTAATTGAACAAAATACACCCATATTATTACAGTCAGATATATGGTGCTCTAGATGGGGCAGTGACATTACAAGTGGGATCATCTGGAAAATTTTACTGGCCCAATAAAATCGGAAGTTCAAAAAGCAACAGAATAAAAAAAGAAGATAAATTGGGAGGCAGATATTTAATAGATATCATAATTGTTTACTGATTTAAGGATGTTCTGCCAAAACAAATCAGTGGAAAATGTTTTAAATGGTGTTGTAAGAGAGTTTATAGCAATTAACAAGAAGTGAGCTCACCCGAAAGAGGAACATCCAGGTGGACTCAGGACAGCGATGACACGCCCCCTCAGCTGATCACCATGTGACTGCATTTCAATTACCATCACATCACCTCCTCGCCTGTCACACACACACACACACACACACACACACACGTTTAGAGTGAGGTGGGGAGTAAAGCAGGTAACATGGGGGACATCTGACTTGACACCTGGTTATAACACTGTCAAAAGATGATGTTAACTATATTATAAAGGCTTCACTCTCAAACCATAAGAAGGACCTTAATGGGAGCAATTTGAAACTGCTTATGAATCCTTGCAGAGACAGATGCACTCTGTCGGGTTTCCTCTAAAAATACAAAATATATTATAAATATATAAGACAAAATATCTAAATACGCTTAGTAATATAGTAGTATAGTAATATTGTTTGATTTCAAATCGCTGGCTGAGTGCCGCTGTGTGGAGAGGGTCGCCTCCCTCCACCTGCGGGTTATGGGGGGGAAAACTCTGACTGTTGTTTGTGCATATGCACCAAACAGCAGTTTGGAGTATTCGGCCTTCTTGGAGACCCTAAAATGAGTCCTGCATCGGGCTCCAGTAGGGGACTCGATAGTTCCGCTGGGAGACTTCAACGCGCATGTGGGCATTGATAGAGATACCTGGACCCGCGTGATTGGAAGGCCTCCCTGATCTAAATCCGAGTGGTCGTTTGTTATTGGACTTCTGTCCTAGTCATGGACTGTCCATAACGAACACCATGTTCGAACATAAGGAGCTCTTAAGTGTACGTGGTACCAGAGCACCCTAGGCCAAAGGTCTATGATCGATTTTGTGATTGTTTCGTCTGAGCTGAGGCCGCATGTTTTGGACACTCGTGTGAAGAGAGAGGCGGAGCTGTCAACTGATCACCATCTGGTGGTGAGTTTGGTCAGAGGGTTGGGGAAACCTTTGGACAGACCTGGTAAGCCCAAACGAGAAGTGCGGGTGAACTGGGAACAGCTGGAGGAACCCCTTGTCTGAGAGATCTTCATCTCACACGTCTGGCGAAGCTTTTCTGGCACCCCTGTGGAGGTTGGGGGCATCAAACCTGAGTGATGTTCAAAGCGTCCATTGCTGAAACTGCAGCAGTAAGCTGTGGTCTAAAGGTCTTAGGTGCCTCAAGGGGCGGTAACCCTCAAACACCGTGGTGGACACCGGTGGTCAGGGAAGCCGTCTGACTGAAGAAGAGTGATTCCGGGATATTTTATCTTGGAAGACTCTGGAGGCGTTTGCAAGGTACCGACAGGCCCAAGGAGCTGCAGCCTATGGCACTCTGCCATTAGTGAGGCAAAGCAGCGGGTGTGGGAGGAGTTTGGAGTAGCCATGGAGAAGGACTTTTGGTCGGCACCAAGGTGCTTCTGGAAAAGCGTCTGGCACCTCAGAAGGGAGAAACGTCTTGGATGAAACGTCTCTTCAACATTGCATGGAAGTCAGGGACAGTGCCTAATGAGGGCAGACCGGGCTGGTGGTCCCCCTGTGCAAAAAGGGGGACCAGAGAGTGTGTACCAACTACAGGGGCGTCACACTACTCAGCCTCCCTGGTAAAGTATACTCCAAGGTGCTGGAAAGTAGGGTCCGGCCAATAGTCGAACCTCTGATTGAAGAGGAACAATAAGGGTTTCGTCCTGGCTGTGGACAACGGACCAGCTCTTTACTCTCGCGAGGATCCTGGAGGGGGCCTGGGAATATACCCATCCAGTCTACATGTGTTTTGTGAACTTATGACCGGGTCCCCCGGGATATTTAGTGGGAGGTGCTGCAAAAGTATGGGGTCACTTCTTAGGGCCATCCAATCTCTGTACTCCCAAAGCGAGAGCTGTGTTCGGGTACTCGGCAGTAAGTCAAACTTGTTTGCAGTGGGGGTTGGCCTCCACCAGGGCTGTGCTTTGTCACCAATCCTGTTCGTGATATTCATGGACAGGATATTGAGGTGTAGTCGGGGGGAGGAGGGTTTGCAGTTTGGTGTGCTGCAAATCCCATTGCTACTTTTTGCAGATGATGTGGTCCTGCTGGCATCATCGGTCTGTGACCTCCAGCACTCACTGGATCGATTCACAGCTGAATGTGAAGCGGCCGGGATGAGGATCAGCACCTCTAAATTTGAAGCCATGGTGCTCAGCAAGAAACCGGTGGATTGCCTGGTCCGGGTAGGGTGAGTCCTTACCCCAAGTGAAGGAGTTCAAGTATCTCAGGGTCTTGTTTGCGAGTGAAGGGACAATGGAACGTGAGATTGGCCGGAGAATCGGAGCAGCGGGGGTGGTATTGCATTCGCTGTACCACACCGTTGTGATGAAAAGAGAGCTGAGCCGAAAGGCAAAGCTCTCGATCTACCGGTCAATCTTCGTTCCTACCCTCACCTATGGTCATGATACCCTCCATTTTTTACCAAAATAAGGAACCATGGGGACACAGAAAGGGGCGGGATTTAGCCTCTCTAGTGACTCATTACAAAGATCTTTATTGGCTTACATATTCATACATATAAGCCTGAATTGTGCAAAAACTTAGGGGTGTATGTCCCTGTGTGGATCCATTTTATGATTCTGCAATTTTGTGTAATTATGTATGTGTAATTATAGCAACATGGGGGGTGACTCATTTTTGTATATCTACATGTATTTTTCCAGTAAATTTCACATTCCCTGCACACGTGTATAGACTGTAGAGGGTAATTCTGTGTCATTTCATCAAATGCCTCCCACCTGACCATCTCAGAATGTCCTGTTAAAATTATAGTAAAAAGACACACTTGTTGATAGGACAAATCCAAAATATTAGGTCTCTACTGTCAACAGTTTTCTCATGAAACATCATTGAATGAAGGGTAGTTTAGACTAGTTTTTGGCATCATACTCTGAAAAGCCATTTTTAATTTATTTTTATTTTATTTTTTTATTTCTACTGTGTATATCTGTTACGAATAGCCCCCAGACATGGGGGCTATTCGTAACAGGTGTAGCTCAAGTATAACCTAGTATGGTAGGTACTTAAACTTCTCCCAAAAATTGGCTTGTCGAAATATAATAGCGAATTTGAAGAGTGGCTGAGTTTTGCAGAAACAAGACTTCTATTGCTTATGCCTTTATCTACGGAGCCCCCCTGGTGACATTGGATAAAAAAAAAATAACGCGTGGCCATGAGATAGTAATGCGTGGCCACGAGATAGTTAATGCGTGGCCACGCGTTATTATCTTGTGGCCACGAGATAGTCAATGCGTGGCCACGAGATAGTTAATGCGTGGCCACGCGTTATTATCTCGTGGCCACGAGATAATAACGCGATAATAAATACTTTTGGAAAACCAAAAGTAATACGACGTTTCTCCCCATTTACCGCAATGCTGAGAATACTTGTACACTCGAAATTTAAGTGCGGCTGATTTGACCTAGGAGATCGGTGTTGCGGCTGGCTTGACCGTGGTAGTCTTTCATAGCATTATTATTGACATTACAGTTGCCATGACAATAATAACAAAGCTACTCTTGAATACAAAAGCAGACTATAATTGCCTTTATTCATGAATAAGCATCACTGACAGGCAGCTCCATATGGATAACCATTCCGCTACTGAAGGTGAATTATCTCGTGGCCACGCATTGACTATCTCGTGGCCACAAGATAATAACGCGTGGCCACGCATTACTATCTCGTGGCCACGCGTTATTTTTTTTTTATCCAATGTCACCAGGGGGGCTCCGTATTTATCTCTGGTGGTAGGTTAAACATTCTACAAAATATGGTTTCTCTTGGATGATTCATTTCACAGATATTAAGGCTCAAAAATGGAAGTAAACACATCTTTGCCCAACTTCAGAGCCATATTCCAAAAAACTGACAACAGGTATCAGGTTTCAAACTTACTTTTTTTGAAAGATCAAATTCTTGTTAAAATCATGTAAAAAAAATTGGGAGGGTGTTTTGCCTTATTTTGTCAGTGATTTTCAGTGTTGGGAGTAACGCGTTACAAACGTAATGCATTACTGTAATGCATTACGTTTTGCTGTAACGCGGTAATGTAAGGCATTACAAAAAAAAAAACTGGTAATATTTTACTCGGTACAAATCTCAGTAACGCGCGTTACAATGCATTTTAAACCCGAAATCAATTGACTCTACATTCGCGATCGCGAGATGGGCATACACTCCACTTTTGGAAAAGTGTGAAAGCCGGTCCGTGTGACTCTCCACTATGTTAATTAAGCGCTGTTGTTAGCAGGCTCCATGAGCTGGACACCGACTCACGGAGCGGCTCCCGGTCGGTCAGAGCGCAGCTGACCCGGCACACCGAGGATCAACAGCTGAGGGGCGACGGCGAGGAGGTGGAGGCTCCGATTCTCCCCGTCGGTTTTGAACCGCTTTTATGTCCTCGTCATAACGCTTTTGGTGCGAGTTTAAAACAGTAGGTTTATTTCAAAACGCGAGGGTCAGACGCTGTCAGAGCGTTAATGAGCATTGTTTAAGAGCTCCCCCTAAATGTCTCAGGTAGGCTTTCAGGTAATTTCGCAGCATAACACAGCGCCTTCAGGGTCATTAAAAAAGACGAACGGCAAATCTGGAATGAAAAATGGCACTGTTATTTCATCCCCGAATCCCATTCATGAACACAATATCTAATATCAGTTAACGAGTCGTTTTCCGTTTCTCGTTTTCCGTTTTTTAAACGAATAACGGGATACGAGTCATTTTCCGTTTTTCGTTCTTTTATTTTGAAGCGAAAAACATCACATCCTGCTTTGTAATGAGCTGCATTGAACACAAGAAGATCTATTGAGAACAAAAAATCCATATTTCCTTTTATTTTGTCGAAAAGTAATGCAAAAGTAATGTAAAAGTAGTGTAATGCCTTACAATTCAAAGACAGTAATATTGTAATGTAACTAATTACTTTGAAATGACAGTTACAAGTAATAAATAATGCATTACGCTTTTGAAGTAACTTGCCCAACACTGGTGATTTTTTAAAATGCTATATAATGCTATAAAATGCTGTATCTTTGTACTAGATTTTTTTCAAGAAATTCTGTAATGGTGAGGTGGGAAGATTTTCAGAAATTTGATGAAATTACCCTACAGTGACCTGTGTTACATGCACGTTCTGATAATTCTGATACTACAGTTGTAGATGGGTGCATCATTTTCATATTCATGTGAGCTGGTGTCTTGTGCAGTTCAGTACCTGGGGATCCACAGAGTCCCGTTCACTGGCAGCACAGTGAAGGCTTGCAGCTGAGGCAGTGTGAGGTTCACTGTCTCTGCAGTGTCTACATCAGACTCAAGGTTGGTGGACACTTGCTGGTGCTGGTCCAGGCCTGTCTCCTCCCGGTCGGCAGGCAGGGGGACACTGTCTAAAGAGGAGAGGTGCGAGCCCAGCGGCTCCAGGGAGCAGCTGGATGATATGGAGCAGTAGTCCGTCAGTGAATCATGGTGCTGGATGATCTGAGTGCCTGCCTCATCACTGTACATCAATGTCACTTCTCCGTTAGTCCAGTCCAGCTTCTCTTTGTGCTCCGTGGTCTTGAGATCGGTGGTTGCCATGATGGTTACCCCTGCAGGACGCTGCACGGTGAAGACGTCCCGAAGAGGATTGCTGTCGCCGCAGCTGAAACACAGCCACTAAAATCAAACTACTCAGCCTTTCTCTGCTGCTCTGTACGAGCACTCATTAACATACAATGTGTTATATCACTTTTGTCAGAGTCAACTTTCAGATAAACATTAGCTGGCCAACCTGATGTAACAGAGGTAGAATATTTCTTCAAATATAGGGAAGGGTTTAAAAAAAATATCTGTGAACTGCAGTGACCATATTTGGACTGTGGAGGAGCAACTGGTGGATCTGGATCCATGTGGATTTTGGTGTGAAACTGCTCACAAAGTTAGCTTCATAATTCAAGGTTTACTTTACAGTGAAGTGTTAAAGTCATCTTAGTAGCTATTGCTACTGCTGCTATAGGTTTTGCTATAGTAGCATTGGTAGCGTGGTAGTGACCTGTCAATCAGCAGGTAAGCCCTGCCCCCTAAAGCATCCCCTGCTTTCTGGTCTGTTGGACTCTAAATGGACCATAATGTACTAAATGAACATCATGCTGGATTGAAGAAGACTTGAAACTAGAAATTGAGACCATAAACCCATGTTTACAATGTTTACTGAGATAAAACATCAAGAGAGAAGTAGGCTCATTTTCTCATAGACTTCCATGCAATCAGAGAGAAGTCGCCCCCTGGTGGCCAGACTTTATTTCAGTGTTTCATTTGAATCTTTCTATGACAACAATATCTTGCTTTTATTATCCATTTGGGCGACTATCTATTTGTTTGACATTGATTTTCACCATCAAAAATAATGATGCTTTATAGTTTGCATGATAAGCTTGGTACCTCAATCTGACAGCTGTAACCTTTGATCAAGGAGGACGACCCGGTGGAGACAACATGTCAACAATCTACTAATTAGCTTTTCTTTGTCTGTCTGACATAAAAACAAGACAAAACAAATTACACTGCCATTTCCCACTGTGACATCACCAGCGCTAAGAGGTTTTCAACTTGAAACACAATGAGCAGCTGCACATAAAAGGCAATGCGCTCAGAAAAAAGATCCTGTTTTCGAGTTGGCTTTGTCTTGCGGCGGCTGCATGCTAATGCTCTCCTCTTAACAATTCAGCTGTCAAGCTCTCCTCCTGTGGAATCATCTACCAGTTTCAGTCTAGGCGGTAGACACCCTCGCCAAATTTAAGAGTAGGCTTAGCACTTTTCTTTTTGATCACGCTTAAACTTAAGGCTGGCTCAGGCTTGTATTGGACCAACCCCTAGTTAAGCAGACTGTTGGGAGATTTCCTCAAATATGTTGAACTCCTCTCTCCACCTCTCCCTCTGCACCTGGATAATTCATGTCCCATTAATGCTTGTTACTAACTTGACTTCTTCCCAGAAGTCTTTGTGCTTTCTCTTCTCTCAGGTGGAGCTGGACCATGGTTGTACCTGCTGCCGTGGACCAGGTCCATGCCTAGTTCTGCTTTTATTACTTAGTCATACCTACTATATTACTACTACTTCTGCTTTATTATTATTATAATTATCATGATTGGTCTCGGGACCAAGGAATGTTCTATGCTGTACAGAATGTAATGCCCTCCGAGGCAAATTTGTGATTCGGGGCAATATAAATTAAATTTAATTTAATTGGAAAAAATATTTGGCACTCAGAATAAAACACTATGTGGACACAGGCTGTAAAGCTCCACTCACCAGTACTTGGCACAGAGCTGGTAGGAGGCGGCGTGAAAGAGCAGCAGGGTATTGACGTGGTCATCCAGGGTCCAGACTGCCTCTTCTCCCCATAGACTAAAGCTGGTTGTCATGGATATGACAGTGGATGGTGGGTTGTAGGGCTCTAGCCTTCGAACTGGCTTAAGACTCAGACTGTCAATGACCAGCACGCCTGGACCGTTGGAGAACCATAACTGATAGACACCAGGGACAAGGACAGTGTCAACGCGGCATACATAATGTAAAAACATGCATTAAAGGAGAAATGCGGTCATTTTTGACCCCATTTTCATTGTCCCCAGGGTCATCCCGACTTATTAGAAGCAAAAAAACAGACAAAAACCTATGCAACACAGATTGGGTCCTTACGAGACACAACAGCGCTCGTTTAGCTCAAATAGTGTGGCGAAACGACATAAATGTGTTTTTGCATAGAGTTACTCACCTCAAATCACCCCGTAGCCATTCTAATAAGTCGGGATAGAATTATTTTCTTGGAATTACTTTCTGAGGCCCAGAAAAGCAGATAACACTTGCCCCTATGGGTTAGCATTGGAGCTATTCTGGAAGGCTGGCAGGCAGGTACACATCTCGGGCTAGGTCAAGTCAATTTTTGTCTTTTTTTTGCTTCTAATAAGTCGGGATGACCCTGGGGACAACGAAAATGGGGTCAAAAATGACCAGATTTCTCCTTTAACTCCTGACTCATCAAACACTGAATATCTGCTCACCTGGGAGCCACTGCTGACCAGTGCCATGCTCCTGACTGGGTAGGGTCTCTGCTTGGGATCGGAGTCCTTCAGGCCAAACACTGTCTTGTTGAGAGTGTGTGAACACAGGTAGGTCTCCCCGTCCACAGGAAGGTCCTCCACCAGGGTGTAAACCACCACCAGGCCGTCAGACATCCCCGCAAATACCCTGGCCATATTCTGAACAGGTGAGGAACATTCATGTATATTATCATCTTACACCCCCACATGTTGTTCCAGAGTCACCATCTGTTTCCGATCACAACAAGACTTGTCACTCGAAAACCATTGTTTTCCTATGGTACACACACCTGGCATGCACTCCTGTTGCACTGCACATTGCATTGTTTCTTGTGAGTTTAAGGCCCCAATCACAATGAAGTGTATTGCAACAGGCGCAGCTGCTTAAAAGACACCCTTTGCAAACTGCGTGGGTCAGATCAGTTGTTGGCATCTAATGCAAAGCAAAAATGCACTGTGTTGTGAACACAATGACCATCTGTTCCGACCCCTTTAGACCATTTCCTGTACTGCTGTGACATGTACATGTCCCCCTAGTCCATTGTAATGTTCCAACACCTGGATTCTACCAGCTACACTTCAAAAGGTGCAGAGCAGTTATGAGTTGATTGGTAACAGCTCAGAGGTCAGGGAGGAGGAGCAGTACAGACCATAAAAAGAAGACATTTCCCACAAAGTACTGTTTGATGCCTGACACTCAACACTCATAACAGTGAGTTGTTTTAGGGCAGGTATGCTATGAGAACACTGTTATTACTGGCTGGACGTACCACCTGTCACTGTGTTGGGGTTGTAGCAGGAGCAGATTTGGTTATCAACAGTTAATTATTAATATCAATATGATTATCGGTATTAATAATTATATTTAATATATTATCATGATATAATCATGAATAAACGGGGCACCACCCTGGGATCAGGGAAAAGATAACCTAAAACTGTATTCAGTCTCAATATAAAGGTTTTACACTCACATGCCAATCATCGTGATCATTGGCATGGAAGCATAAAAACAATCTAACAATTAAGAAGGGCGTGAAATTCAAGCACTAGCCTTCACAACCTGCTGTTATCCAGTGACATATACACAACAAACACAAGAGACCGCTAGTTATAATATAATAAGATTTATTAAAATCAGTAATAATGATCACAATCAATAACACTGCAATTAACAAAGCCTTATTACCTAACTACCTAACACACAAAACTAAGCTAAACAGAAGGAGGGACACACATGGAGTGTGTGTGTGTGTGTGTGCGTGCGTGTGTGCGTGTGTGTCGAGAGAGAGAGAGCGAGAGGGAGAGATGGCTATGTGCGGCCACCAGATGGAGCTATTCCTCACAGCGTCCAGGGGCGAAGCCACTGACATCCGACAGTATCACGAGAGGGAGAGAGAGAGAGAGAGAGAGAGAGCTATGGAGCTATGTCCTTAACGTCCGGAGCTGGAAACAGCTGGCGGAGGATATGTGCGGGCGGCGAATGTGTGGGTGTGCGTGAAGGTGCGTGTTCACAGGAAGCGGTGTTTCCCCGCGTCCCATTCATTGTCTATGTGAAAAGCTGTGCAATGCATTCTGGTAGCGTCGCGGCGAATGTCATAATCTACTTTATGCTAATCAGGCGGCGAGTCGACCCCGGCGCCTCTGATTAGCATAAAGTAGATTCGACTTCAACTTTAGGCAAATGAGGAGCGGCCAACTCGCGCGCCGTCTCTCGACATTCGCCCGCTTTTCACATAGACAATGAATGGGACGCGGGGAAACACCGCTGCCTGTGGACACGCACCTTAAAGGTACGTGTCTACAGGGGCGATTTTAAACGCGTGTGGACGCGCCGCTTCCCAGTATTGCACGCTTGGTGGGCTGCCACTAGAGGATGATTGACAGGCGCTCTCCTTTAAACAACACATTTTTGCGAGCGTTCCCGAGGCGGCGAGTCGAGCCCGGCGCCTCTGATTAGCATAAAGTAGATTCGACTTCAACTTTAGGCAAATGAGGAGCGGCCAACTCGCGCGCCGTCTCTCGACATTCGCCGCGACGCTACCAGAATGCATTGCACAGCTTTTCACATAGACAATGAATGGGACGCGGGGAAACACCGCTGCCTGTGGACACGCACCTTAAGGCTCGGGAGGCGTGTTACTACCACACGGGCACGTGAATGAACTGGCGTCCATTCAACGGGACCGGTCTCTTAACTGGTAGTAGACGCCTACCGGGCTCGCAAGTATGGCTGAGGTTTAGTCAAAAGCACTGTTTACAGAAATCAACCTGACGGCGTGGGTACACGATCAGCATTCAAATACAACACGGAAAGCACCGGACTCGGCGGTCCGTGATCAAAACTTAAAACACGTTAACAAGAATTACAAGCACATCCTACACTATCAACTTATGTCTCTGCCCAGACTAGGGCTTTGACTTTTGCCCAAAAATCATATTCGAAGTTCGTTTGTTTATTAATATTAATATTCGAATATATTCAAATATTTATTAATAATATTTTGACCATTAAATGCCTTCAGTCAGACCTATATGGTATGGTACTTAAGTTGTATATGTTTTGTCCACCAGAGGGCAGTGTATCAGTCAACGTCAATAGGCAGGCAACGATGTTTTCAGAACCTTTATTTATTTAAGGTCAGACACAAACTTCGGTTTCATCAAAATAAAGATAAATAAGCCATCAAAAATAAAGTCAAATAAGCCAGTCAGGCTAAACTGAAAAGACAAAATAAAGGTAGGCCTAAAAACAAAACCCCATCCTACCAGCCATTAACGGCCCATTAACAGATTGTTTCGCTCACATAAAGATCTGGCTGGCTGCGGTTTATTTGGCTACAGACCTTTTTAAGTTATTCGCCAAAAATACCAGGTGATTCACATGTTCAGACATTATCGGGGCCGTCAGTGCCGACTGTTCGCCGGGGTTTGTTTGCCTATTTACGGGCAGTGCGTCTTGAGTTTAGGGTTCTCGGGACGGAGCGCGAGTGCGTGCTCGCGGAGCGTAATTGTAATTGTGTAATTGTGGGCTCGCGGAGCCGTGTGCTGCCCTGTGTCGGTGAGAGCTCTAGGCTGCTTTCGGACATTATTTGGGCCGTCAGTGCCGACTGTTCGGCGGTGTTTGTTTGCCCATTTACGGGCAGTATTCCGGGCGGCGCGTCTTAGAGTGTACGGTTCTCGGGACGGAGCGCGAGTGTGCGGGCTCGCGGGGCCCGCCCGCCACCCGGTGTCGGTGTGGGCTCCAGGATGCTTTCAGACATTATCGGGGCCGTCAGTGCCGACTGTTCAGCTGGGTTTGTTTGCCTATTTACGGGCAGTATTCCGGGCGGCGCGTCATAGAGTTTACGGTTCTCGGGATGGAGCGCAAGTGCCGGCTCCTCGGGGGCTGTTGCCGATGTTGACGCGGCCATTGTTCTGCAAAATTGGCGCAAACCAGGACTCTAACGTCACCTATAGGAGGATTTTAGGATATTTTAGGATTTTGTTTTTTTCTTGGAGACCAGCATTTCACAAGCATCAATACAAGACATAGAGTTATTCCACAGCTGTTTTCCTTTTTTTGTCTTATGGTACATTAGAACAAAGAACCAGAAAAAGAACATCCCCCAAGAATAAAGAGGGAGAGAAAATAAGTAAATAAATAAACAAATATATAAGGACATAAATAAATAAAATAAAATATAAAGGGAGGCGGAGGAGGAAAAAATAAATAAATGAATAAATAAATAAAGGATGCAAAGTGTGCTCACTAAAAAAATTGATAAAATAAATAAATAGGATTTGTCAGAGGGGCTGCACGGTGGTGTAGTGGGTAGCACTCTCGCCTCACAGCAAGAGGGTCCTGGGTTCGATCCCCGGGTCGGCCCGGGTTCCTTCTGTGTGGAGTTTGCATGTTCTCCCCGTGTAAGCGTGGGTTCTCTCCGGGTTCTCCGGCTTCCTCCCACAGTCCAAAGACATGCAGGTGGGGATAGGTTAATTGATGACTCTAAATTGCCCGTAGGTGTGAATGTGAGCGTGAATGGTTGTTTGTCTCTACATGTTGGCCCTGCGATAGACTGGTGTCCTGTCCAGGGTGTACCCTGCCTTCGCCCAATGACAGCTGGGATCGGCTCCAGCCCCCCCCGTGACCCTGAATACAGGATAAGCGGTAGAAAATGGATGGATGGATGGATTTGTCAGATTGATTCAGTTGGGGTCCAGGGAGGTGAGGGTGTTTACATATGTAGCTTAGCACTTTGAGTTGATGTAAAGTGCATTATAAATAAAATGTATTATTATTATTATTATTATTATTATTATTATTATTATTATTATATGTAGTGAGAGGTTGCCATCTTTTATAAAAAAATTGGCTGCTGAGCCTCCAAGGCTCCAAAGACAGATAAGACATTAAATCACTATCTATCTATCTATCTATCTATCTATCTATCTATCTATCTATCTATCTATCTATCTATCTATCTATCTATCTATCTATCTATATACTGTGATATTATATCATGAAAGTAGGGCATTCAATTAGAAGCATGCAATGGTAATTATCTCATCTCAAAAAACAAAAGCAGCAACAGTTTTCACATGTCAATGTCTCAATAAAAATAAATAATAAACAAAAAATAACAGCTGCTCGAAATAACAAAAAGATGCAGTGTTTTCAGACCTTGAATAATGCAAAGAAAACCAGCTCATACATGTGATACTGATTTTGAATCCCAGCTTTCATACATCTTGGCATCTCTCCACCAGTCTCTCATGTTGCTCTTGGTGACTTCATGTCACTCCTGGTGCAAACATGAAACCAGCCTGGCTTTGTTTGATGGCTTATGTCCGCCATCTTCCTCTGGTTCACATTCCAGAAGTTTTCAGTGGGTTCAGGTCTAGAGATTGAGCTCGCCATGACAGGCTCTTGATCTGCTGGTCCTCCATCCACACCTTGATGGACCTGGCAGTTTGGCATGGACCATTGTCCTGCTGGAAGAACCAATCCCGAGCGTTGGAGAACATTTTCAGAGCAGATGGGAGCAGCTTTTCTTCCAGGAGGACCTTGAACGGGTCTTGATTCAAACGTCCTTCGCAAAGACAAACCTGCCTGATTTCAGTCTTCCTGAGGACCCCCAGATCATCACCATCCTTCACCAGATTTCTAGGAGCCTGTTTCCGTCCTCATCTTCACCCGAGCTGCCATCTTCCATCCTATTTATAACCTGACGCTCACTATATCCTTCCACCAGTAAAGCCAGAATTGCACCTTTCTTTTCCTCACTCAAAACTTTTTTTGTCAAGTATTTTGGCATGGTCAATAGTTTTTTGCGTTTCACTTTAAACTACACCAATGAAAATGTCATAGTGAATTTATATTATATTATGATATAATATAATAATATAATTATATTTGAGGAAACTAATGACATGTCGCCGAGTATGTGTGTGTGTGTGTGTGTGTGTGTGTTGAGCTGACCTGATCTCTTGCTGGAACAGGACACAGACAGGTGATAACAGCTGGACAGGAGAACTGTCTTTGGGGTTGACTGAGTGGACACATGTCCTTCAGAGTGTAGATGAAAACCTCCTGCTCCTATCACACAGACACATGCACAAACTAAAACCTGAGACCCAAAGCAAACTGCATACTGCAGAAGCAGAAATAGTCACATTTTACTGCACTAGTTACTACTAGCACATCCCCCTTTACATAAATATGTATTTCGACCTATACTGCAAGAGGTTACAATACACATAAGGTCATACATATTCAAACTATTCAGCATGAAAATGAATCAAAATCAAGACAAATTGATACTGAACTACAACTACTGAAGCCTGAACTACAACAAGAAAATGAATCACATTAATAGACTTGTGTTAGACTTGATGGAAATTTTCTACAACAGAGATCTTCTTTCATTAATGTCTGCCACCGCTTTGCTTTTAAATGTTCCTCAAGTAACCCATTTAAGTACCTCCCGTTTTTACAACGCCATGAAAGGTTTGTGTGAAAATGGTGAATGTGATTTGAATTGTTGTTTGCTGGGTGTTTACCTCCGTGGCCATCCACAGAACGTTACCCATCTTCATCTGACAGCTGATCCTGCTGCCTGCACATAACATCCTCTTCACCTCCATCTGGCCGTTCTCCACGTTCACCACACTGTAGCTCCTACATACACACACACACGCACAAACACATGCATGCACACAAGCGCGCACACACACAGACACACGTATATATATATATAAGCTATATATATATATATATATATATATATATATACACAAAACGGTACGGGGGTCACGTTTCGGTGCATGGATTTACACGGAGAATACACGGTAGAAAAATAAATAAAACTGGCACGCAAATTAATTACGGAACTACTGTTAGATGCCGTCCACACAAAAACGTTTTTTGTGGGTAAACGCTAGTGATGTCCAAATGAAGCTTCGTGAAGCATTTTCTTTATTTTCTGAGCCCAATAGATGGCGCTCTCTGTTCAACAATGGGTTGAAGGCCGATATATTTCCATTGCTTTCAACCCTTTGTTGAACAGAGAGCGCCATCTATTGGGCTCAGAAAATAAAGAAAATGCTTCACGAAGCTTCATTTGGACATCACTAGTAAACGCACAAGTTATGTGCGTTTCGGCCGGCCGTCCATACGGATCCAGTGTTTTCGGGGCCTAAAAACACACTTTTTTGAAACCAGGTCCCAGGGTGAAAAAGAAAAAAACGGCATCCCTCCGTTTCGTGTTCATTTTCATGTAGACGGCAAAAACGCCTACGCTGGGTTGTAACCGACATCTGATGCCAATTTCATGTCAACACAGAAATATATTTACTGAGAAAAAAGTTGACACGTTCAATACTTGTTTTCCCCGCTGTAAAGGGCTGTAATGCAATGCAATATTTGACATATTAACAATAATGCATGCCAAGCACAAGTTGGCCGAAAAAATAAAATAAAATGTATGAATAAGAAAAGGTGCATGAAGAAATGTTTAACAGACTAAGGAGTTGAAACAAACCTGGCGTCCTTGTCTCCGTCCCAGAAGACAGCGCTGTGTCCCTGCAGTTGGGACAGGAAGAGCTGGGAGTGGCTGTCACAGGACAACACATACCTGAGGCAGGGGAAGTTGGGCTCCTGCATCTGCCTAACACACTGCATGGCCACCGGCCTCTGCACACACACACACACACACACACACACACACACACACACAGACACACACACACACACACACACACACACACACACACACACTGTGTGAACTAAAGTCATTCTACTTTAGCACCACTCATTGCATCCTGCTGAGTAGAATCTTTGGAATATGTTGTGCAATGTTTAGAGTTACAATTGCATTGCTTGTTGATCAAACTGAAACATTATTATCCTAATTTATGAGGTCAGTTGATTGTTGTTGTCACTCTTTCTTCACTCTGTCGTGATCGTCCTTCAAGGAAACAGTAAAGAGGCATGCTTTTGTTGCCATAGTAACAGAAATGTTTCCTCTCATTCACAATAACATAATTATTTTTTTTCTGCGCCATAGTTTCCAGTCGTTTACAGATCGCTCTGTGCTCCTACTAGTCAAACACAGCCGTGACGGAACAGAAAACTTCCAACATGCTGTCTGTCGGGACATTGTAAGGCCTTCCAGGCACGTTGTAGGTATAAAACCATTGAATGTCGACATGATTCTCATTATGGTTGTGATCTGATCTGGAACAGCTGTCAGGGAAGAATCAGGAGGATATCAGGGAGTCTGAACCAGGCATATGGTGATTGTGTGTGTCCCATCAGGTTGCTAATCATGTCGCTAACCAGTGGCTGGCCCCATCGCTAAACATAACGCCCACCCTATGGTTCTCCCTCAAGATAACACTTCAGTGTCCGCAGTTGTTGTTTTCTGTCAGTGAGGAGATCAACTTGTAGGCTGGATTGCATTGCATTGTATTGTAGTGCATGGAAGGTTTACTGTCCAATGTGACATGGTCATGATCCCTCACAGGCTTCCCATTCGCCAACAACAGTTCTGTTCTGACCTCTAACCCAGGGCTTTGTAATGGTAGATGAGAAGTATTTGTGTTTATGTTTGTTAAAACGGTTTTTCCCGTTATATATATTCCTAATTACATGCAGTCGTTCATATTCCCATTAACATAACGTTATCTTGTACCTATTCTTAACAGCATCATCTGGTGTCTTGTATCTCTATTCCAGCTTTACTAACTGTTGTCTAGTTGGTTTGTGTCCAACACACAGTGCTGGAGGTCAAGAGGGGACATGTCTCACAAATTGATGTAAAAACACCAACTGAGACTCATGTACAGTACATGTCCAAAACCTGAATAAAAAAATATATCACAAACATATCACATGTCTTCATCTGAAAATGATCCATTAAGAATAAGAACTATTTCAGAATATCCAAACAGAATATGATGTTTACATGACACATATCAATGACGAATTATTATTGTCACATTTGGAATAATAGTGGAATATGCGTGTGCATGTAAACGTAGCCACTGTGAGTAGTACACCTAATCAGACTATATCCTACAAAGCAGAAGATAAAAAACAGTTGTGTAATACCTTCTCTGGCTTGGTGTCCCAGCATTCAATCAGCAGACTGTGGAGGCAGCAGAACTGAACCTCCTCTGGACGGCCCAGCACTGGCCGGATGCCTTTGGAGAGCTTCTTTGCTATCTGAAGCTGGTGGTGACCTAGAACTGGCCTCCGTCCAGACAGCAACTCATACAGCACCATACCGTAGGAGAACATGTCCACCTTTAGAAGACAACAGGGAACATCGTGGTCAGGTTTCACAGTTACATCTAAGGGGGTCAGTGTGTTGCTGGAAGTTATGCAATAGATGTCAGGCATGTAGATGCAATGGAGAGTGAGATGATACTGAAGAGATAAAACAGTACATGTAATCATATCAAGGCATGATGCCAGAAAAACGTTTGGAAGTTAATGTCAAACTATAGTCCCTTGCTAACCAGCAAGGGAGATGGGGGAGGAGATGAATGACTGCTTGACTTCGGGGCTGATTACACTGAGATGCAGCGCCCACAAAACCTTTTAGCGCCAGGTGCAGAGTCGCACCGCTCGCCAATGTTACGCTTGGCCCAGGAAGCCATTGAATGGAGCAAGAGATGGGCATTACTCATAGGCTGTAAAGAAGAATGGGACGTGGTGACGTCACCCGTTGTTTTGTGGACTATGGTTTTGAAGCCTCGAGTTCGCCATTTTGGAATTTTTTCAACCAGTGAAAAGTGATCATATTTGGACTGTGGAGAACGAGTGGATCTGATGAACACAAGCAGCAGAGCAACAACCTCACTGGATCTGGATTCATCTGAATTCTGGCGTAAAGCTGCTAACAAAGTTAGCTTAATACTTCAAGGTCAACTTTATAGCTAAGTGTTGAAGTCATCTTAGTAGCTGACTGCATTGGTAGCATGGTAGCCACCTGTCAATCAGCAGGTAACCCCGCCCCTAAAGCATGCCCTGCTATATATACTGTATATCCAGGTTTTTTACAAGACAGGAAAACACGCTAAAAATAGACAATACATTCCTTTCCCATTGCCAATATGTTGTTACAACATTAAAAGTGTCATGGTAGTTACTTTTGTTTTTATACCTATTACTAAAACCAGATTTGGTGATTGTTGGAACAGCAGAAAGACTAATAAAGTTCTTACGTCAAGTTTGAACGAAGCGAGTATCGATGATCAGCAAGGCAACGTCACTGTCTGACTGGAGCTTTAAAGAGAGCGTATTCATTCTATGTTTGGTACTTCCCTATTGATGATATTTGTTATATATTCAGTTTAACACACAGCACATGGTAATACATGATAATAAATTACTATTACTGCAACGTCATTTGTCCTGCGAATGACAGCCAATTGTAAGCTTCCCTCTGAAGACGAAAGCCAGATTGTAGTGGGTGTTTATGTCGAGAGGGAAAGAGGCTTCATATAGGGCTTTGGTTTTTTTCCTCTTGTTTGCAATTGATTCCAAAGAGCACATTTGTTCATTCAGTGTGTTTAAAAAACAACAACAAAAAAACAAACACTTTTACTTTTTTTTTTTTAGACTAATTTCATACTTGAAACCCCTATCTGAGGACCAAAATATTCAAGTGGTTTCTGTCTCTAAGCAGTCACAGATAGTGATTGGGGGCCCCTGTTGGACTTCCCAGAATAACTTCAGAGGCAAACAGTTGTGCAATACCAAAACACTAAGCTACTTGTGTGGTGACATCACTTTGTAGTGACTCCAGATACACTTGAGGTCTGTGGTATGTCCTGCTGACCTCAATCTGACTAGTCTAGCACGTCTCACTTCTTTTGTAGTTTCGAATTTTAGAATATTTATTTATTTGCATCTTATCAACCCTGCAGAACCCTAAAACAAATGATGTTCCCGTACAATAAAAATACACTATTACGATGGAACAGTTTGAACCACGTTTGAAATATGTGGCTAGGTTTAGGTAAGACCTCTACTTGGTTAGGTTTAGGCAAGACATCTACTTTGTTAGGTTTAGGTAACAAAACTACTTGTTAAGGTTATATAACAAAACTGCTAAATAAGGTTTTGTAACAATACTACTTGGTAAGGTTATGTAACAAAACTTGGTAAGGTTTAGTTAGTTAGTTAGTTAGTTAGTTTCATTTATTGTCCACGGTGTGGAAATTTGTTTTTGGTCTCATAAGAACAACAAGCAGGAAAACAACAACACTTACACACAGACATCTTCAGGGCAAAAAGCAGGACAGTAGTGGCAGTTACATTACAACCCATCAACGGGGCAAACTTTGTTAGGTTTAGGTAAAATAACTACTTGGTAAGGTTATGTAACAAAACTACTAAATAAGGTTATGTAACAAAACAACTTAGTTAGGTTTAGGTAACAAAACTAAATGGTAAGGTTATGGAACAAAACTACTTGGTTAGGTTTAGGTAACAAAACTACTTGGTTAGGTTTAGGTAACAAAAGTACTTGGTTAGGTTACATAACAAAACTACTTGGTTAGGTTTAGATAACAAAACTAAATGGTAAGGTTATGGAACAAAACTACTTGGTTAGGTTTAGGTAACAAAACTACTTGGTTAGGTTTAGGTAACAAAAGTACTTGGTTAGGTTACGTAACAAAACTACTTGGTTAGGTTTAGGTAACAAAACAACTTGGTTAGGTTTAGGAAACAAAATGTCCAGATCATATTAAATAACATAGATGAAGAGTGGATTAAAAAAAAAAGTTGATTTAATGGAATTAAGACTCCAATTTCATGGAAATCCACACATTTAATTTTGTAGGAGACAGAGTTGCTATATCAGTGCTATTGAAAACAAACAAAGACTGCTGCTCTTTCCAGTTATTGTCCATTATCTTATCTTAACAAAGACTTCAAAATCATTACTAAAGCTGAAGCACTCACTTCCATCTTAATGAACCAATAATTACACAGGATTTATTAAGAATAAACATAGTTCAGAGTACTTAACCAAAAAAATAGAGTCAAATTAAACAACTATTGCATCACTCGACGAATGTCTTCCTCCAGCACCTGGACTCATCCTGATCCACAACTGATGTTATGTATGACATTAAATCACATCTTATACTTTATACTGTGAACTATTGCAAACCCCCAGTTAATATTTTGCTAATTCCTGGACAAAACTGAAAAGCAGTTCTACTCAAAAAAGAAATGTTATATCTAAATGCATTTCTTAATTTTTTCATATTTAGATTGTATTGTGTTTCCACCGGTGACGTGATGCGGAGCATGGGATGGTTACGAGGTCATGTTTCATATAGTTCTTTTATCGCCACGCTGTTAACACTAGGGGCCCTAGTTTCGTGGCGCAGCGCAGGGTGGTGCAGGGTAGCGGAGCCAGCGCAATGCAAGTTTCGACCAGCGCAGCCTTGCGCACGGTCAGTTTGGTGGATCGCCTGCGCCAAGATGGGTGTGGCGGACACAGATTCAACTTGGCGCAGCAGAAGTTTCGTGGCAAAATGCCTCGCCGAGACTGCGCCGAAAGCCCGCCAGCTCCAACCTGGTCTACTCTTGGCGCAAGGCGAATTACAGCTGGCGGAGTGGCAGTTTGGCTCACCGCCGCGCAGTGCGCACACGTCACCAAGACCTCACAGGCAGGTTTTCACAGTTCCAGGCACATTTAAATGCAATAAATAATCACAACAAAAACTATTTAATGCAACTAATTGAATCAACACATGAATTTATATCTATATAGATTGTCCCATCACATCTGACGTCAGATCAAAGGCGGATGGCACGCGTAACGGAAACTCAGCCTGACTGAATTAACACAGCTGAAACTTGGACCTCTCGGACCAAAACATCAGTTTCATCCTGGGAAAAGTTTGGCCGTCTGGCGCTGCTGCTGTCTTCTGTCCAGCGCCGCCGCTAGCCATTTTGGTGCCCTAAGCAGAATTCCTTTATGATGCCCCCCCCTACCCGAAAAACTGTGATTTAAGGGCGTGCAGGTGGCAGAGTGGTTAGAGCACATGCATGTATGTTACACGTACGCATACGCCGCATAAGTTCCCGGTGTCCCGCCGTTCTGGTGTTAGACGGGGAATCCGGTGCAGCTGTGGAGCGCAGATGATGAAGATGGTGATGATGATGATGAATGGCCCGGCCGGATCATGCAGGCACCGGGTTCTCGCCACCATTATGTCTACTGCTGTGCGCCCCAACCCTGTTTTGTGATAGACATGCCTAAAATGTGCCTACAATTTCTATAGTGATATAATATCGGCATTATAATTATTATGACTATGATTATTTTTCATAATATTTTTGGTGCCCCCTCAGCACTTGGTGCCCTATGCACAGCGCGTGATGCGCGTGGTGGGAGTGGCGGCGCTGCTTCTGTCATTGGGTTGTCAAGTGACAAAACTTGCACTGAACCTCGCCTTGGCGCATTAAAGGTAAGGAGAGGAGCTCATTTGATTGGTAAAGATCTGAATCGGCTGTGTTAATCCCACTCCACGCCTTGTCTCCTCCTCGTCTCCCATTCACGCCTTCTCTCCTCCCTCTTTCCCCTCTCCCCCACGAAACTTGCAAAGTCCAGGCGGACACACCCCGTCGGCGTGGCGCAGATGCGCTGCGCCCCGACTACGCCTGGTCTACGAAACTAGGGCATTGAGTCTGATGAACAATAAAGTTTTCTGAATCACAATCTCACTATCAGAAATAGCAGACAGCAGCGTGCACAGTCGTGCAGTCATGACATGCATTCATGCTGCTTACTGCTAGCTAGATCGACCCACGTCTCCTTAATCTCGAACAAGACCAACAGCAGGATGTACGTGAGAAAGTGGAAGTAGAGCTGACGGTGAGACAAGGAGGGCGTAGCCATGGCAACGGGAACACAGCGTCCCCAGGAGAATGGCAATGTGGCTGTTTTACTTTACTTGAAACTCCTTCAGCTGACGCCGATGATCAAACGCTGAACCAATGTTCACTCTGGTCTTGCTCCTCCTTTTGTCACTTAGCACTTGGAACTGGTACCAAAATGCTGCCCGCCTACCGTCAACGCTTGAGCACAAGCACTTGGCATTAATTGAAGAAGGGAAATTGGCCCCAGCTACGCCAGTTAATAATAGCAATATTGATGTCTCGGGACACATAAGACTGCTGCCAAAGTTTGAAGAGGCTAATGTGGACACATTTTTCACTTTATTTGAACTTGTGGCTGACCTGCATAATTGGCCTGATGCGACGCGTTGTTTATTGCTCCAGTGTGCTTTGAGTGGTCGTGCGGCCCAAGCTTACGCAGCACTGGGGGTGCATGAGTGTCGTACGTGTTTGTGTGTGAAAAAAGCTGTGTTAAAAGCTTATGAACTGGTACCGGAAGCATACCGTCAACGTTTTTGTCAAACTTATGCAGTGTTTGCAGATGAATTGGCAATTCAGTTTAATCGCTGGTGTTCTGCATCCGAAGTCGAGTCCTATGAGGAATTGCGTAGTCTCTGTTTAGTGGAGCAATTAAAAAATGGTCTACCTGAGGAAATTGCGACTTATATCACAGAAAATCACGTTGCTACGCTGTCTGAAGCAGTAGTTTTAGTGGATGACTATGCATTCATCCACAAAACAAATTTTTTTTGGTACACCACCAGTACGTGACCGTGCACCGTGGAGCCGCCAAGCTCCGCGTAAAACCATGTCTGACACACCCACTGCGTCTGGTCAGTCAGAATTTCGCGCTGAGCTCACTCAAAATAAATCAGATTCTAACATAACTTGTCACTTCTGCCTGGGCGTAGGGCATACAAAATGTGACAAATGTGAGGAGCTAAAAAAGAAAAAGAACAAAAGAATAAGGTGAAATCCCGTACTTAGACTAAAGACGCGGCGCTAGGCACTGGCTTGATCACAACTCTCCCTAGTCAGCTGATTAACGTGAGCAAGTCCGTCCTCGAGGTGAGTTTTTCTCCCTTTATTTCAGATGGCTCTGTGTCACCTAGCGCTGATGGAGAAAAATAACCGATTAAACTACTCCGAGATACTGGTTCGGAGGAATAATTTATTTTACAGTCAGCGTTGCCGTTCTCATCCGCCTCCGATTCAGGCCAGTCTGTTTTAGTGCTTGGAATTAACCTGAGTTAAATTAACTGTCTGTGCCTTTGCATAGAGTGTATATAGACGCCGACTTGGTCCAAGGTGAAGTGCTTGTTGGCGTACGTCCTGCGCTCCTGTTACATGGCTCCTGTTACATGGCTCCTGTTACATGGCTTACATGCTCCATGATTCTTGGAAACGGTCTGGCCAAGTCCCGAGTATGGGCCAATGTGTTGCCTAGGGTTGAGGAATTGAATCTACAATCTCTCTTCGATGTGTGTGAGACTCCCCGTGTGTATCCTGTATCTGCTGTGATGCGCTCTGCTTCACGCTAAAGCGGGTGAGGGTGACAGTCGTGCACTGCCACCATTGCCTGGTTTGCCTGATTCAATCCCGCAAAAACAGCTGATTGATGCGCAACAATCTGACACTTAGTTACAGCCTCTTTATGCTAGCGTGAATGACATTAAAAGCGGCGATATCATGCATGGTTATGTGGTTAGAGATGAGGTCCTAATGCGTAAATGTCCTTCGCGCAGCGGACTCCCAGACGCATATGACTGGCAGGTCGTTGTGCCATCGTCACTGCGCAAAATAGTGTTAACGTCAGGCCATGATGATGCGGGTCATATGGGTAACAAAAAGACGTGTCACGTGTGTCAGTTAACTGGTAAGCCAAATCAGAAGATTAAGCCTGTTCCTCTTTGGCCAATAACTCCTATACCTAAACCTTTTGAACATCTGGGGCCTCATTTATTAAACTGTGCGTAGGATCCTTACTAAAAGTGTACGTACGCCCAAAAGCCAAGCTGTACGCAATGTTCCCTTTATAAATCACAGATCACCTACAAGTGTGTGTCAAACGACCCGCTATCCGCGGCTTATGCTCTGCATTCAATCAAGGTTAAGCCGGTGGTTAAAGCTCTGTCTCAGTTTATTTCCATATTTGGACTTCCCAAAGTAATACAGTCGGATTGTGGCACAAATTTTACATCCAGAACATTCTCACAAATATTGCGCTTGTTAAAGATCCAGCATAATAAGTCGTCAGCTCGACACCCCCAGAGTTAAAGTGCCTTGGGACGTTTTCATCAAATGTACAAGTCAATGCTGAGAGCCTATTGTGTGCAATTGGATACCGATTGGGAAGATGGCCTCCCCTGGCTGCTGATGGCGGTTAGGGAGGTGACTCAGGCAAGTACGGACAAGTAGTGACTGTGGATGGATTCAGGCGACGATTATATGCTGTTGGAAGATTGACGATGTTAAAACTGAAAAAAGCACAAGTTAAAATGAAACAAGTGTATGACAGGAAGACTGAGTGCCGCTCTTTCAAACCTGGTGACCAGGTGATGGTAATTTTGCTTGTCATACACTCTCCATTTCAGGCTAAATTTGCAGGGCCATATACAGTGATTCGCCAAGAGAAAAATTACAATTATGTAGTGGCCACGCCAGATAGGAAAAGACGGATTGCAACTGTGTCATGTAAATCTGCTGAAGCCCTACTTTGATCGTGATTGCGTTGAAAAGGTGGAGTTGCCGACTGTGCAAACTGAGTTAAGCTCCGTTCTCAGTGGTGGCAATACTGGACGAGGACGGCGCTGAGTGGATTCAGAGTTGCCTTGCAATTTCTGTCTCCTCCATGCCAGTGGAGGTAGACATCTTTGAACCTGAAGATGCAGCATTGTTGGGAAAACTCACCAATTCTGAATCTTTGGCTAATGTACCGTTGTTGTTGAGCCATCTGACTCTTGATCAAGCATCTGAGTTGGGGGCGCTGATAAAAGAGTAGTCTCAGACTATTCTAATAAGCCACGATATTGACGTCGGCGAAGCCACCCCAATTCGGCAACGCTTCTATAAAGTTTCTGGGGAGAGACAGAAAATCTTAGAAGGCTAGGTGAAGTATTTACTGCAGAATGATCTGGCAGAAAGGTCATATTCAAGCTGGACAAGTCCTTGTCCTTTAGTTAAAAAGGCTAATGGAACGCATCGGTTCTGTACCGATTATAGGAAATTGATTAGTGTCACGAAATCCGATTCATTTCCCCTCCATAGAATGGATGACTGTGTAGACCAAGTGGGGTCAGCTAAATTTGTCACCAAATTGGACTTATTGAAAGCGTACTGGCAAATTCCGTTGACCGAGCGTGCACGTGAGGTTTCCGCTTTCATTATGTCCAGTGGGTTATATGACTACAAGGTCATGGCGTTTGGCCCACGCAATGCTACCGCCACGTTCCAAAGGCTGATGAACCAGGTAGTTGCAAATTTGGACGGTTGTGCAGTCTATTTGGACGACGTAGTTGTACATAGGGCCACCTGGAATTCACATTTGGAACGGCTTCGCCACTTGTTCAGTCGACTCCCACATGCCAACCTCACCGTCAACCTGGCGAAGTGTAAGTTTGCCAGGGCGACGGTGACCTACCTAGGTAGAGTGGTTGGGCAAGGCTGCGTGCGCCCTGTGCGTGCAAAGGTCCTGGCCATAGATAGTTACCAACCACTGACCAGTAAGTGAGAACTAATGAGATTTCTCGGAATGATAGGGTACTATCAAAGTTTTTGTAAGGACTTTTCCTCAGTCACTGTACCTTTGACAACTTTGTTAAAAAATAACAAGTCTTTTGTGTGGACACCTGCTTGTCAAGCTGCGTTTGAGAGCGCCAAAAATCTTCTCTCGTCTGCACCTCTTCTTTCAGCTCCAAAAATGGATGAGCCATTTAAGCTACACGTAGATGCGAGCAATGTGGGAGCTGGAGCCGTTCTGACCCATCTGCTATTTCTCTAGGAAATTCAATTCGTATCAGTTGAATTATTCAACAATATAAAAAGAAGCACTGGCACTCATTTGGGCTTTGCAAAATTTTGAGGTCTACCTGGAGGGTAGCCCAACGCCCATCATCGTCTACAGTGACCACAACCCATTAACTTTCCTTCACTCGCTTCAAAACCCGAACCAGAGATTGATGCGATGGAGTATTTTCCTCCAGCCATGCAATCTGCACATTAAACACATCAGAGGTATAGAAAACGTGATTGTGGGCGCGCTGTCACACGCTCCTGCCCCTAGTGTGTCTAACATGTAATTTCTGTGCAATCTCCTGTGTTGTCTTGTCTTTAATGGTTCTAGGCTCCTGGAACATTGGGGACAGTTTGAGTCCAGGAGCTACTGGTAAGGTTATGTGCTGGGTAATGGTTTGAGAATGAAAAAGGAATAATGATATTGATTTTCAAAACTGGATGTGGTTTTTTTTCTTCCTTTTTTGACTAAATTAATTATGTGGCCATTACATTTTATTATTGCTGTTAATGTTAACAGTGACGGGGTGATAGAGAATTAGGCATAACCGTAATGATGTTGGTGATGGTTATACTGGTGCTGATGAACTAATGGTGTCGGGTAATGGAGTTTTGAAGTGGTAGATGGGTGAATAACTTATTGTCATTTCGATGATATTTGATATTGAAGATGTCTTTTTGTATTGTATTTTGAAAAAAGGTTACTCTTTGTGACAGCCGGCCACGGAGGAGCATAAGAGGAGTAGTACTAAACCACCATTATGTGCCATTTCCGGTATTTACACTCCGACCCCGAGAGGGAGCCCATGGGACACAGCCAGCTAGACCTACAATCAAGCCTATGCCCTAATATGGAGTTCCTGTGGAGAAACTCTGCGGCAGCCAATCACCGCCCAGATTACACAGCACAAAAAGGGAAGTGAAACACACACACAGGAGAGTACCTTTGGGGAAATTAAATGGTGGAGTTGGTCGAGAAAGTAGGAGGTATTACTAAAGTGCTGTGTATGATCTGTGTCCGTAGGAGTAGTCTGCTGTGTGCCACTGTCCTGGAACGTCTGAGATCCCGCTGTATGACCCTTGCCTACCTGACTACCCCCCGCCTGCCTCGCCCTGATCTACCTGAGAATCTGCCCCGGTGTGCTTGACCCTGCTTCTGAACAATGACGATTCTATTGGATTACAGACTTGACACTGCTGCTAACATTCACCTCTCACGCCCACAAACCGACAATAAACGTTTGCATTTCATTTGGTTTTGTTGTGGACAGACTGCATCTGCTGCCACTGCTTCCTTTAGTTTATCTTTTGTTTATGTAACATGCAACACGCATTCACTACATTACCCACACACAACACACGCTCGCACTTCACGACTGAATACTGATCGCTTCCTGTCTACATGTTAGTCTTGTGTCATTTTCTTTTGTGTTGTGGTTTATCAAATAAACAGGATTATTGTTAAATCTTATCACGCCTCTGTCCTCCCTCATTGTCAGGTTACCCTAGGCCATGACACTCAGCCATTTTTCAGTTTGTTTTTTTCCCACCCTAACTGGCAACCCCAAAGACTCTTGACCCCTGACTAGGCAGAGATACCATGTGATACCAACGTCATTATTCTATTGGCTCACAAGCCTTGCTAGAAGCCACAGCCACACGTCACACATCTACACAGAGGTAAACAAAACATTAATTTTGGACCAACAAAATATTTAAAAATTATTAATTCACAATCAAAACATTTTTTTCATGAGAAATGATACTCTGATTCTGCACCTTTCTAAAAGCTCTGTTGATGTATTATTATTTTTTAAATTATTTGTTTAAATATAAATGTTATCAATATGACCTTATAAGTATTACTTATCTAGAAAGCTGTCAGTGGTTGGTAATTCAACATATTTATTGGTCATGTTTTTGGAACACCCTCTAGTGGACTGGAAGTAAAAAAAACACATTGCCGATGATGGCATTTGCAATGTTTAAGCCTGTGTAGTGTAGTTAATATTAATAATAGGCTGAATTTGAGCATTAAATATCCAAATATAATTTAATTATTGAAAAAAATATTGCATGAAATTCAAATAGTATTATAGAGGAAAATTGACAGCTCTAATTCAGACCAATTACAAGTACTTACATTTTAGTACTTGATGACACAGAGTGCCAATATGAGCACTTAATAATACCATTACAGTTCTCACAATAACTTTGTTATTGCAGAGTTTGCAGTAGGAATATTAATAACTGACTGTTTAACCTGCTTTCAGTTACACAGTTAAAAGAAATCTCAGACACTCAGAGGAGCAGCTTATCACTTTAAGGAGAATAGTGCTGATACACCTTAAAGGTCATGATTTAACATGTTTGTTCAGGTTATTGTTGCAGCTTATTAGGCTCCATGGTGAGAGGTTAACACTGCGTTGCTACGGTGGTGTGGATGTAATTTTCTGAGTACATTACAGTTTGAGTACATGAGCACAGTATCAGACCCCATACTGTATCAGTGCATACCAGTGTATTCATACCGTGTAGTGTGTCACATGGTCCGTCTGGTCGTCTGTTACTGAACCTCGGTACACAACCCTGTCTCCTACTAAACTACATTCCCACACAAATAAACTACACTCTCAATTACATTTCCTGGGAAAACAATCTTTTTCCTAAACCAAACGGTATCACTATCAAACAGTTTGAAACACGTGGTGAACAAACGAAAGAAGACATGCTACAAAACTCCATAGTTAGATTAAAAACTACTTGGTTGTACAGGGACACTAACATCAGTCACTGTGTCTGTGGAATCGTCCACCAACCAGACCCCTCCTCAGACTCAAAAATTATTTGTGATAGATCAAGAGCAGACATAATCCACGACAAAATACATTTCCTCAAATCGTAATTCACAGTGCAGTTCAGTTGTGTGAGAAGGTCAATTTAAGAGAGCAAGCTGGGGTTCAGGACTTTTCCACCAAATGTGTTGTGAATATGTGAATATGTTTGGAGATCATCAAAAGGTGTCAAGTACTGAAAGCTATGTGTGTTTTGATTTAAAATGAAACGTTTGCTGATTTTAGACTATTTTTAAGGAAAATGCTTGTGTTTAGATAACTATTAACCCTCTAGCTTCTTTGTTAAATTAAACAAAGTTTTTACTGAGATTCATGTTTATCTTCTACAATCTAAGTTATCTTTGTTTTGGTATTTTTTAGATAGGTTTTGTGTGTATGTAAAGGTGGTTACTTTGCAGCCACGGTAAAAGCTTCAGAGCCAACATGTGGATCATATTAGAGAGTAGGACAACATGAAGCAGAGAGGAAGTAGCCAGTCAAAACAATCGACCTGCTGACTCTAAATCTTCCGAAGTGACGAGTTCAATAAATACTGAGGCTCTGTGATTCCTAATACCTTCCGCTCAAAGCAGGAGAGCACAAATCAGACCACCAGAGTCCAGATCCCTTTCTGCTGCAGGACACCCCATGGTGTTCATATGTTGCAGTTAGTGGATCAAAGTCATTTCCAGAGGTGGGTAGTAACGCGCTACATTTACTCCGTTACATTTACTTGAGTAACTTTTTGGAAAAATTGTACTTCTATGAGTAGTTTCAAAGCAGCATACTTTTTACTTTTACTTAAGTAAATTTGTGAAGAAGGAGCGGTACTTTTACTCCGTTACATTGGGCTGATTCTGCTCGCTACTTTACTTTTTATCGATCCGTCTGCTGCATGGTCTGTTTTGTTTATGTGGGGACCAGAGCAATGATTTAAGGTCGGGACTTCCCAGAGGCTCTGTGACTATCACATGACTGCATCTCACCAATCAAATGTAGCCACTAGCGAGGTCTAACTCCGTTTCACCAATCAGGCAGAGCCTAAGCCATCACATGACCGCACACACATTCCCCGCGGCAAATAGGCGGAAAAGAGCGCAGAAACACAACGATGGAGACGGCATGCAATTCCGAAGAAGCCCAAGAGGAGGAGGCACAACACCCCTGGCCCCACATAAAAGAAATGTTCACACTCCAGGCAAAAAAAAAAACAGCTACATTATGCGTTGCCATTTGTGTCTCCCGAAACAAGTGGAGTTATTTATTTATTATTGTTTATTATAAACTGTTTCAGTTGTCTAAGGGAATTCTCCGTGCATTATTTGACATTATTTGACCTGATTAATAAAGGAGGTTACTCGGCAGTTACTCTGTACTTGAGTAGTTTTTTCACCCATTACTTTTTACTCTTACTCAAGTAACACAGGGTGACAATACTTTTTACTTTTACTTGAGTCATATTATTCTAAAGTAACAGTACTCTTACTTGAGTACAATTTTTGGCTACTCTACCCACCTCTGGTCATTTCACAAGTAGCCATTATTAATTCAATGTGTGTCCCAATGTTAGTAACGAGTATCTCTAACCGTTCATAGCATGTGGTGTTCCAAGTGATGAGAACAAACCACAGTTGAGTTTGTTTTGAGATAATCTTTAGTTTGGAAAGCAGACCAATCACTGATTGGATCTTTTTGGAGAAATGGACAAATATTTGGTGTTGAAACTGATCACTCTGGTGCCTGAAAATATGCTGCTCAGTTGTGCACAAAAGAGGATAGTTTTCTGCAACTCTTTGCCAGCCACATAGCAACTTTTCAAACAATGGAGCAAACAGCTGAAGGAATTTTCTGTGGCCATCCAACAGATAAAAACAGATGATGGCCCACTTTGATTCCAAAACGGATACTATTATGCATGCCCATACCTGCATGGAGACCAAAATGTCTACATTTGGTGACCATATGGTGCAAATAGAACAGCGTGTTGGGGCTATTGAAAATAACATGACTGATTTGTCCACGGGCTGCATGGTGGTGTAGTGGGTAGCACTGTCGCCTCACAGCAAGAGGGTCCCGGGTGTAAGCATGGGTTCTCTCTGGGTTCTCTGGCTTCCTCCCACAGTCCAAAGACATGCAGGATGGGGATAGGTTAATTGATGACTCTAAATTGCCCGTAGGTGTGAATGTGAGTGTGAATGGTTGTCTGTCTCTACATGTTGGCCCGGTGATGGACTGGCGACCTGCCTTCGCCCAATGACAGCTGGGATCAGCACCAGCCCAATCCCCCCTCCCCCCCCCCCCATGCGACCCTGAATACAGGATAAGCGGTAGACGATGGATGATTTGTCTACAACTGTGACTGATTTGTCCAACAGCTTGAAAAAAACCTAAAATCTTACCTAATTGAGAAGTCGACGATCTGGAGAAATGGAGCAGATCCTGTAACCTACACTTCCTCAGAGTACCTGAAGATGCTGAGGGACGTGACATGCTTGGGTTCATAGGCTCTAAAGATGGAGAGGGCATATCGCATTCCAACTTTTTGAAGGATTTAGTCATCTAGCTCCCGCCTATTCTGGTCCAACTGCGGCAATTTCAGGATAATTCCAGGATAACGTGATTATTCTCTGACTTGCCCGTGAGAAGAAAGAGCTTTGCTTCAACAGGGGCAGAATCCTTGTGTATCCTGGCTACAGTGCTGATCTGACCAAGAGACGTCGTGCTTTCGACCTGGTCAAAAGGTGACTTTAGCTGAAGTATTCCATTCGTTATCCATGCACACTGTGTGTCGGTTGATGGCAAGAAACAAAGATTTACTGACTACAAAGCCGCTGAAACTGCCTTCATGTGACATAATGAGTCCATGAACTCCTCTATTCACTCTACTTAGAAGTTTCGATAGTCACCCGCAAACTTTATACAGTGTTGTGTTTTCTGTGGAGTTGTCATTTGTGTAGTTTGTTATTTTTTTATTTACATGTTTCAATCAAATGTGTACGTTAATCCAGAGCTAAAAAATGCTGCAAGTAACACTCATTTGGAACCGTTTGAGGTTCAGCAGGCCAATAGTGTAGTCCCTCTTTAAGAGAGGGGTGTGCTGTGACCGGTGTTTACCCTGTGAAAAGGAAGCACAAGATTAGATTACTTTGTACTTACTTTCAACCCCGGTATGCAGTCACTTGGTTTATTACCTGCTTCCCTTTTAGAGAAACAAATTAAACAAACAAAAGTGGAATACTGAGTAATATCCCTTGTACACTGGGTTGCCCTTTCCGTGGGGAGAAAACGGAACAGTAATAAACCAATGGTTTGAGCGCGTCAAGTCAAGAGCCAAGTCTGCCACCGCCCTATCAGTGTTGACCAGTGTAGGAGCACCAAAGGAAGAGGAATAGGCCAAATAGACCCCTCTGTGTAACAGCGCCTTGGTCAGGGCGGGAAAAAGAAGATGGATTTGGCAGAATTAGTGGCCTTGAAATGAAAGCGCCCAACAGCACAAACCCTCTTCAGCAAGAGAGCCAAGAAGCTGTCCCTCACTATAGATCTCCTAGAAAAAAGGGCGCTTATTGATGAGATCAGAACACTTGGTGTGGACTTTGGAAAGGTGCACGAAATTGGTCTTGAATATATTGATGCTCTGGGATAAGTGGAAAATGAGGAAGAAAGGGCAGAAGAAGAAGCGGCTCATGCAGAGGAGAAAACGGCATTGCCACATATACTGAAATGCTCCAGCTCGCTAAGGAGACGTTATGGACCAAATTCGCCTATGTCGCTGTAACGCTTGCCCCTGGGTGTTGTTGGGACTTTGAAATTGTGTTGTTTCTTGAAATTTTGAGCGTATTCTAGTCCTGCTCAATGTGTTAAGTGTCCTGAGATGACTTCTGTTGTGTTTTGACACTATAAATAAAATTTAATTTAATTGAATAAAACTGTATGCCGATGGCGCAGAGGAGAAATGTACTGAGGTTAAGAACACTGATGTGAAGGAGTTGCCGGAGGAAGACTGTCAAGTCCTGAGACAGAGAGCCTGGGGGAGAGGATCAACATGCTTGAATGGGAAGGTCTTTTCTCTGGAGCAAAGACAACAGTACAAGCAGCAGCTCTACAAGCTGGGAAGCAGACTGCATGACTGGTTGGGGCAAATGTTGAAGTGGACAGAAGAGCTCGATGGGGGAGAAGAGGTTGAAGATACAGGCGCTGATGGAGAGCACAGCGAGTCCGGTGAGGGGCCCCAATTCCCCAGAGCGCCTGCTTCCCATATGCACCACCACAAAGCATCCCTGGCATGCATCCCGGGGCGTACGGCTTCAGGCCACAGATCAGTCTTGAAAGAACACGCCTGCCCACGTTCTCAGGAGATATGACCGACTACTATCGGTGGAAGGCTGAGTAGGAAGAGCTGGAACAACTGGGAAACCCACAGAGGACGGCTGGTGTTACAAGGTTTCACCTTCTAGCAAGTCTCAGCGACAGGGTGAAAAAAGACATGGTTCTGTGCAGCTGCGCATCGGCGGATGAAATGTTCAGGCGCCTCGACAACTGCTTTGTGAACAAGGCGAAAATCATCCTGAGGATATCTGAGGAGGTTCAGGCACTACCCTCCGTGAAGGGAAACAACCCCAGGAAAACAATTGAGCTGATCCAGGCCATGAAGCGGGCCCTTAGCTACCTTGTGATCCTGGGAGAAGAGGATGTTATAAAGAACCATTCGGTAGCGCAGTCCCTTGAAAGCAAGCTCCCAAGCTCTCTGAAGGAGAAATGGATTGCACACAAGTCTAAGGCTGTGAATGGTTTTGCTCCACTTAACCACTTCAACTGCTTACTGCGCTTTCTGAAGAAGCAAGAGGCAATCCTGGAGGAGCTGGATCTGCTGGAGGCAAGCCCTGGAGAGGGGAACTCCTCAGTGAAAGGCCCGGCAGACAAGCCGTAAAGAGGAGTTAAGAAAGCATTCTCCAAAGCCACCTCAGGCCAAAGAGGGTCTCAGTCGAAGCCACGCTCGGGCTCATGCACTGGCTGTTTGCCTGCAAAGCCTTCAGGGAGATGGATCTCCAGAGGAGAAAGGCCCATCTAAAGACCCATGGTATATGCATCGGTGCCTGTGCTTTCACCTAAAGGATGGCCGTTGCAACCCAAAGTTCCTCTGCAGTGAAATGGACTGCCGCAAAGAAGAGTCTCTCCACTATCTGCTCTGCCCTAAGTCCATCGCTCAAGAGAAATACGCTGGCAGTGAGGAGCAACGTACCAAAAGGGTGAGAAAAAAGGCCTCCGGCTGACCAGCCAGCAAGAAGAGCTCCTGGCGAAAGTCACTCCGGAACTGAGAGCAGAATTCAGGAAGGCATTTTCCAAAAAAGCCTCAACCACGATCTGCACTGCTGGAGGTGGACTGAAAGAGTACCCAGGGGTAATGATGGTAACTAACTCAGGCCAGCTGATCGGCACTCTTGACCTTGCCTCTGACACCAACTATATAACAAACAACGCTGCCCAGCGCCTTGGACTGATTGGTGAGAGCATCAAGTTAGTTGTCCACGGAATAGCAGGGATGAGAACGACGGCCACAACTAAGAGGTTCTCCCTGCAACTAAGAGTGAAGACCACCAAGGGGATGGTAACAGAAAACAAACCGCTTTGCTACGGCCTGGAGAGTATCGCAAAGATAAGTCAGCCTTTCACTCTGCAGAAACTGCAAAAGATCTTTCCTGACGTCGCTGCAGAACAGCTGGTCCGTCCTGAGAACATCGATCTTCTGATCAGCAACAGGGAAGGTCGCCTAGTTCCACAGCCGTTCAAGATGGGGGGAGACCTAGTCCTCTGGGACGGCCCACTGGGCAAAACTGTTGGCGGTACTCACCCTGATCTCTTCGAGGTGGTTGACCTAACGCTGCACCAGTCCAAAACTCACTTTGCAAGGTCCATGAGAACATCCTCAAGGGTGTACAAGGAGGTCCTTTTGGACACCCTGAGTGAGGAGGACCCAACGAGGATGGAAGGAGTGACCCTCAGCAGCACCACTACCACGAGTGGTTCAAGTGGGATAATATTGGAGCAGCGCGTGACCCAAATGTGGGAGCTGCAAGTGCAGCAAATGTCCCCCGGGAGGCAAAGAGATGACCCTTGGAGAAGAAAGGGACTTAGAGAAGATAAAGGACTGCCTCTCTTATGTGCTAGCGGACAAGCACAGCGCATCGCACACTGGGATGCGGCCTACCCATGGAAGGCCAACCCAGTGATTCTGCCAGATAACCGTCGAGAAGTGGAAGAAACCTTCTGGAACACAATGGCTCGGCTGGCAAGAGAACCTGAATGGAAAGTGGCAAATGGAGAGCAGATCCACGAGATGGTATCAAGAGGAGCAGCCATCAAGCTCACGAAGGAAGAGATTGAGGGCTGGAACGGGCCAATCTGGTACATCAGCCATCTGGTCGCCCTGAATCCTCATTCTAGCTCAACGCCAGTGAGGATAGTCTGGAACAGTAGCCAGGAGTTTAAAGGGATAAGCCTGAACAACCTCCTGCACAAAGATGTCCTGATGTCCTCAACGCAATCCGAGGTGTCCACCTGAGATGCAGAAGCAGATTGTACGCTACTCTTGGCGATGTTGAGAAAATGTATAATTCAGTGTGGCTGAAGGACAAGGAGGTACACCTCCATCGATTCCTCTGGAGGGATGATCCCAAAGATGAAATCGGTGTGGTTGCCGTCGTCAGGGTCAACATCGGCGACAAGCCTGCCGGATGCATTGCTCAGATTGCCATGACAGAGACGGCAAACCTGCCCCAGTTCGCATCCATGGTTGCAGAACACCGGATTTTGACAGAGGACTGCTACATGGACGACATATTGACGTCACATAATGACCTCCAAACCCTGATTAAGATGACCAAAGGAGTGGAAGAGATCCTAAAAGCAGGCGTGTCAATGGAGCCCAAGACCCTGATACTCCCCACCAGATGCGGGATGAAGAGAATTAAGCATTGGGAGTGGGATACATCCCGAATCTGACAAACTCCGTGTGCTGACGTCGGTGAACTTTTCAGAGGCGAGGGAAGATGAGAACCGGGCTGGATTTACGGGAGGATAAGATCAGAGACAGCAACCCAACCCTCTCACCCGGCGCATGCTGTTGAGTCAGGTCGCAGGATTCTATGACCCAATAGGCCTGGCCTCGCCTGCCAAGCAACGAGGAGTGATGCTCATAAGAGAGTCATTTTAGGAAGCTGGAAGAGACCGTCCCTCCAAGGGCACCTGGGATGATCCTCTTTCACCACGTCTTAGAGAGGCTGCAATAAAACTCTTTGAGCAGTATGTGAGGCTTGGCCAAGTCAGATTTTGATTGGAGCCTCACACCCCATGGAGCCATAGGGTGCCCGATGAGGATCACGTTTTCCGATGGCAGCGAAGCTTCCTTCTGAGCCATTCTTTAGCTTCGGTGGGAGACGGAACAAGATGGAGTCGTAATGAAGCTGGTCGAATCAAAGGCCAAGCTCACCCCTCTAGACCACAAAGGTGATGTCATAAAAGCAGAGCTGTGCGGGGCTGTCTTTGCAACCCGCCTGAAGATATACTTCGAGAAGCACTGCTACATCAAGGTCGATCAGTGGACCCATTTGAAAACCGCCAGAGAGATCATCTCCTCTGTCACTGAAGAGATTGGGGGACTTCGGAGGAAGGCGTTCTCGGCCCTGGTCACAGCAGGAGCCCAGCCCAGGAAATGGTCACTGGTTCGCTGGCACTGGTTGTGCGGGACCATCTTCAGGATGAGACGAGCAGTGGAAATCTGGCTGGGTGGCAGGCCCCATTCAGTCAAAGTGGGAGGCAAGACCATGCCTGTCTGTGGAAGAAAGAGTAACAGCTTTCAAAGATCTAGCTCTCGCAGCTCATGGCGGTGTCGATGACCAATTGACACTAGGCTTCCTCCAAGCGTACTCCCGCTTTGTTGCTCTGAGGGGGCATCCAAGGAAACTATGGTCCGATAGAGGCACCGACTTTGTTGGCGCCAAGCCGGCTCTGCGTGAGCTGCATAAACATCTGGCTTGCCTGCAGGCTGCGTCCATGGAAGATGTAGCCGCCAAGAACGGTACCGAGTGGAAGTGGGAGTTTCACCCTGCAGATGCACCCTACAGGAATGGAGCTGCGGAGGCTGCTGTAAAACTTTTGAAGAGGGCGCTCACAAGCCTTGGAGGAGCTACAGGGTCTCTCACGTGGGGAGAACTCCAGACTCTGTTCTATCAGGCAGCCAACCTGACAAACAAACGCCCAATCGATGCCAGAGCTCAAGAACAGGAAGACTCGGTCGAGTATCTAACACCCAACTCCCTAATACTGGGTCGAGCATCGCTTGGAGACACCGGTGGGCTTGACCTAGAGACCCATCCCTGGCGTCGACTAAGGGCTATTCAAATCGGAGTGGACTGGTTCTGGGCAAAGTGGAGGGTACTAGCTGGCCCAAATCTGTTCAGACAGAGAGGAACATCAAAGTCGGGGACCTCGTCTGGATTGCTGACCCAAACGCTTTGAGAGATCAGTTTCGTCTTGACAGTCTACCCAGACAGTAAAGTGATTGTCAGGGATGTCGACATCGCAACTTGTGGCATTGCACGGCTGACAATGAATGGGAAGCGTGGAAATAACGCTGCCTGTGGACACTTGCCCCGGCCTCCATTAGAGACCGGCCGTTATTTACCTCCGCCGACAGCGAGACCGGCCAATGTTAGAGACCAGTCGGTAATAGAATACAGGCCACTATTAGAGGATTTACGGTAAGCATCAATTAAAGGGATAGTTCAGAATGTTAGACATAAGACCTATTTTCCAAGTGAGCCGGTGTGTTCGAGCCGGTGTGTTCGAGACGTCTGGAGACGTTTTCAAGAAATTTCATTCAGTTCTTCTAGTTGCCGAGTTCGCTTATGCTATAGCTAGCGCGAGTCAATGGTTCTTAGCTAGACAAGCATTAAAAACAGTCTTGCCCACTCCAAAAGCAAATATCATGAAATCTTATTTGGCAAACGTCAAAGCATAAAATCTAAATCTTCAGATTAATTTAATTTTTTTTATGATGATTAATTTATCATTAACTGTCATGATGGAACACCTCTTTCTAAAGCTGTACAAACTAAACACCTGGGAGTATGGCTCGACTCAGAACTTGGGAGTATGGCTCGACTAATTATCAAATTAGTCAAGTTGTTAAGAAACTGAATTATTCCAATGGGACTCTATACAGATCCAGACACTGTTTTCTCTTTCTGTCAGAAAGAAATTACCATCACAACTTATTTTACCAATATTTGATTATGCTGATGTTATTTATCAGTGTGCTTCAAAAACTACTCTACTTCCTCTCAATACTGTTTACAATAGATTAGCTCGCTTTGTTCTGGGATGCTCTTTTTCAACTCATCTTTGCACAATGTATGAATCTTTAAATTGGCCTTCATCAAGAGGACACCAAGATTGGCTGCAATTTATCCTTAAATGTATTCATTTCAACTACCCTCTCTATTTATATCAGCTGATGATACCTTTCTCCTACCAACTAAGAAACTCCTCACAATATTTTGTTTTCTGTTCCTACAGTCTCCAAGTGTATAGCTAAGAAAGCATTTCTGTCAACATTAGATCTATTTCATCTCTATACCTGTGCAAAAATGTGCTTTCATCGTACTATAGGAACAGCTGTACATGTATTTAATCACATATTGTGATAAAATGTCTCAATTTTGTGAATCACCGATACTATCACTTCCCCATTGATTTTTCTTCTTAGAAATCGTATGCAAGATTAATGTTAAGCTCACATTATATAAGTGTGTGCATTTGTATTGTTTGTGTGTTGTTTGTGTGTGATGTTTCTTTTTTATTGTTTTTTGTGTTGTTGTTTTTTTGTTATTAAGAAATGTGTTCTTAATATGTTGTTATTGTACTTTATGTTGTTAAGTACCCCCTTGAAAACGAGATGGGTTAATCTCAAGGGATATTCCTAATAAAGACATAAAAAAATATGCAGACAAAACATTTATTGTAGATTATATCTTGTGTGCCAAGTTGATATGACGTCATGATGGTGACAACAGAAGAAAAGACACCAAGCGTCCAAAATGGCAAGGAAGCATGAAGGTATTGAGTAATTATATCGTATTGTAAAATGTATTTCCAATATTAATAGTTTATATAATAAAAGTTTGATACTTGGCATCTGTGTATCACTACAATAATGCCACATAAAATAATGATACTATGATGTAGGCCAACCTGTATACGTACACTGCTTGGAAAAAATGAAGGGAGATCAATGTGTCCATTTAGGAAATAGAACTTTAAATTGATTTCAGCTGCTTTGGTGCACATGAAAGAGACAACAGGAGCAATGAAGGCAACAGCCTCCAACAAAGAGGCCACAGACAGCTGCTCTCTCCTTCTCCTTCGTGACTGGTTCTTCTCTGGTACTGGTTCTGCTAGTCTCCTTGTTACTACTTGGAGCATGAGGTGCTCCATGCTCCACTGGAACTCCCCAGAGAACACCAGGATTGGTGATGAGAGCAGGTTCACACTGAGCACATGTGAAAGACATGAAAGAGTCTGCCTGTAACATCACAGAGCAGGACCGATTTGGTGGTGGGTCAGTGAACGTCTTGGGAGGTTTATCCTTGGAGGGTCACACAGACCTCCATGTCATAGTCAAGGGTACCCTGACTGCTGTTAGGTCCCAGGAGAAAATGATTGTCAGACGGTATACTGGTGCAGTGGGCCCTGATCCAGGTCTGAAAGGAGATACCCCAGGGGTCCGTTTCACAAAGCAGGTTTAGTGAAAACCTTGAGTTAGTTAACCCTGAGATGAGGGAAACTCTGGTTTTTCGGTTTCACAAAGCCAGTTCAGCATAAATCTGAGTCAGTTACCCGGGTAACATACTCCGTGAACCTAACCTACTCGCTAGCAGGTTTGCTTCAACAAACCGTGAGTTTCTCCCTACATGTCTCCGCCTTTTTCCGGAATCTGAACTAACTCTGAAAAAAATGTGCCGTCCTTTCATCGTCAACCTAATCGATATGGAAATAAAAGTGATTCTAGCAGCTTTGCGTTGGGAGACAATTTTGATTACTTTTCCTTCCAATCACATTAGATATTATCTAAACAATATTCTCCGACATTTTCAACATTTCATATCGCGGACATAATCCGCAACCAGATTCTTTGCGGAGGTAGTGTTTTTGCGAACGGGAGATTTATGAAATGTTTAAGTACATTTCTGTGTTGAAATATCTGCTTATATTTACTGTTTAATATGTGAAATATGATTAAAATCATATGACTTAGTCAACGTATTTGCGCAATATTCTTATGCTTAATTTTCAACTGACGCCACTTTCTTTCTGTGCCTGTGGGGATTACACCCAATGAAAATGATAATTCATTCAATGCGCTACTTTGTGAACTACGGGAGTTGAACCCCTGTCGCCTGCACCGTGGGCGGCGTTGCTAAGCATTACACCACAGTGTCGCTGTGCAAGTCTGAAAATAAAGACTTATTACCTTTAGATCAATAGACTGTTTCATTCAGTTATACACATTAGATCGGGCAGTAATTGTCTGCCACGCTAACTATCGCTACTTTGCTGCAGTTACGTTGCTCCGCTTTCTCAGGATGAGCTCGTTTTCTACATAAACACTCCAGGCACGCGCGTAACTCAGAGTTTACATACTCAGAGTTGACTGAACTAATTCCAAACCGCTGTTCTGAAACTGAAAACTCAGAGTTGCCCATCTCAGAGTTGGTCAACTCAGAGTTCAGGGTTAGGTTCAGAGTTTGTTGAACCTGCTTTGTGAAACGGGCCCCAGGACTCCATCCTCTAACTCATCAGGATCAGCCCAGACGTTGTTGGGTCCATACAGGCAAGCGGGGTCCAAACGCACTACTGAGTCACATGATAAGTTGTTGTGATAAAAGTTGGATGAGCCTGTGATTTCTATTTTTTACTTTGAACTGTTTTTACGTAATTTTGTTCTCAACAAATTATACAACTACAATATTCAAAATCAGTAAAGAATTTGACTTGAGTAATGTTCAACAAGATCTGATGTGTGATTTGATTGATCCCTTAATTGTTTTGAGCAGTGTATCGTGATTGTAAACAAACAGATCTCAGTGTTGTTGTTAGTTGTCATGGTGACACATCTGACAATGTGGTTTCCTACTGTGTGATCAGGGTGTGTGGATGAAGCATTACGTTGTTAAATTTGACTAATTTATTCTGTCTCTCTAAGACTTGTAACGTTTCTACTCCACTGATAATGGTTACCTCAGTGAGTCCAACACTTAAGCTATAAGTTGGTTTGTGTATGGATACGGCCCACTACAATAGATTGATAAATAAATACAAATATTAAACCTAATATTATGCGATGGCAACGGTACACATACATACAGTATATTTGAATAGGGATGTCCTTTCTACTCCCGTGTCATTTCTATGCTTTGATGAAATTTCCTATTAGAAGTATAACTGTATTTATGATGTACTATATCTTTATAATGTGGACATATGTCCAACTCATCTCCAACAGACATCATCAACCTCACTATTCTCTTCCAATCCCTTCTATGCAGGTTAAGTAGAGGGTTCAGTACCTTCTCGTCATACACAATGCCTGGTCGGATCTCAGGAGCCTGGTACCCTGGTGTCCCCTCTACGCCCAGCGCCCCCTCATGGAAGGTTTGCCGAGAAATGCCATAGTCAGACAGTTTAATGTTTACTGGATCCTGCAGCTGCAAGACAGAGGAACACAAGTGAATGAACCGGTTGAATGAAAGAAAGAGTCAATCTATCTGTTTCGTGAGAAAATATATCATTCAAGATTCCATTGACAGTTTTTTGAATGCCTACTGCCACCACTCAGAGGTCTGATATGTCATTTCAGAGATACATTAGAATAGGGTTGGGCATTGTTGTTAATTATTAATACTAATTAGGGTTGTCAAAAAAATTGATACTAAAAATGAGTATCGGATTAAATACTAAATTGCAAAAGTAATGATACTTTTACCGTCAACAGTCCCGTCTCTGCGCTTTGATGCGTAACTTCCTAGAGCACTGCATACAGAGGCCCTGTTCAGACTGTACCTTTCCATTGACGGACCGGTGCCGGACAAGGGAAGGCGTGTCTGGCGCATGGAGGCGATGCCTTTGCGAACCCAGCCAGCAGCCATTGAAATCGCTTCCTGCTAGCCGGCTAATTCAGGCTACTTCCAGCTACTTACTTATAGTGCAAAATGGATCCAGTTATAGCCAGAAGAGCACTGCTACGTGTTTTAGTAATTCAGTCCCTATATATATACACAGGAATCATAAAGAATCGGCCTGTTCCCAACCGCAATGATTAATCTTTCCTCAATGTTTTGTTTACGTTGGCTTTTTACGTGTGCTTTCCCCGGCCGTACCAAAACTCAGATTTTATTGGCCAGCGTCAGAGTAGTTTATTTGCATATATTTGCATGACGTGATCTGATTGGCTGATGGATCTGTCGGCCCCTGAAAAGTTGAACTTTTCTCAACATTTTTTTTTACAGTGCCGTCGCTCTCTAGCAGCTGAACACATGACCACCAGTTTAAGTTGAAAATGAACAAAGCAAAAGTGCCGTTTGGAAGTATTTAGCATACGAGGCTAACAACCAGGGAAAGGCTAGGGATGTAAAAAAGCCCATATACTAACAAAGCTAAAGTGGTGGTGATGAAGTCGAGTAGTACAACCAAGTTGGTGAAGCGTCCTAAAGACCGACACCCCAGTCTTTATGGGGGACTTACAGTCAGTAAAGCTCCGTTTCAACAACATTGAAGTTTTAACGATTAAGTCTGTAAGGTTATCGTTACGCTAGCGGCTAACTGCTAATGAAAAAACAGTAATGTAATAACGAAGCTAGGCAGCTAATGCTATCAGTCCTGAGACCTTAATTTAACAGGATAACACAATAACGTGCGTCTGCAGCACTGATTAAAAAAAAAAAAAAAATGAAATCAAAAACGTTTTGCTTTCTTCTGATGATTCTTATACAGACCTTCAGAGACCACACCAGGATGTTGTCAGATTTGAGGTCGCAGAAGATGATGCTCTTCCTGTGAAGGTACGTTAGTCCTGCTGCAATCTGATAGGCTACTTTGAAAGTTAGCATGTGGCCAAGGGGCATGTACCTGGAGCCTGCAACAAGAGAACAGACTTTAAGAGCATCTTCAAGTGGTACATGACACCATGGAGATCTCTCTCTGCTTGCCTTTGTGCTTGTCCTCCAGCACAGTGTTGAGGCTGCCCAGCGGGGCTAACTGCAGGGCAAAGCACAGTGGGTGGATGCTGATGCCCACCAGAGACACGATGCAGGGATGCTGGAGAGAGTGCAGCATACTGGCCTCTTGGCGAAATTCAGAGAAGCTCCGGTAGGCGTCTGCGGACTGCAGGTGTTTCACCATGGTGTCTGAGGCAAGAAAGAACGGACTGAGAGGGAGCAACACCGTTGTCAAAGAGAAAACGTTCAGGTTTTCATGAACCTTGTCATACTGTACATTCCAACACCGATAGAGAGACCCTAACCCTAAAAAATAGTTTAAAGCAGTCAACGTTGGGAGACAAGTCATTTTGAGGTGAATACGCAAATTCCCCCCAGGCGACGTGAAGGACGCGACGGGATTGAGGTGAATATACAACATTCGTGTGAAAGCGACATTGATTATCGGTAACATTCAGGTAGAAGCTGCTCACTTTTAGTCAGTGTTAACTTTCTTTTGTTAAAGTGACAGACGTCACCAATCGCACATCATATCAGCGGTCATGTGAACCATGTCATTACAAGTCAGAGGAACACGACCTTGTACCTGTGTCACTGCTGATGGTCTGCTGCCGACATTTCTTGAAATGGAAGCGCTTGATGGCCACCTGCTGGTCGCGGTAACGAGCTTGGTAGATGATAGTCCCACTACCACCCTGACCCAGGATGTTACTCTCTTTCTCAGAGTACTCCAGCTGGGATCTCTCCAAAAAGAGCCTAACACACACACACACACACACACACACACACACACACACAGATGCATACACGCACACACACGGATGCACACACACACACATGCACACACATACACACACACAGACAGATATCATGGATCAACACACTCCAGGTTAGATTTACAGTTGAACTAATATTAAATGTTTCCATTCTATTTTAAAGCTATCCTGACTGCCCACCCATATGTGTGTGTATATAAACTATATTGCCAAAAGTATTCGCTCACCTGCCTTGACTCGCATATGAATTTAAGTGACATCCCATTCCTAATCCATAGGGTTTAATATAACGTCGGTGCACCTTTGCAGCTATAATAGCTTCAACTCTTCTGGGAAGGCTTTCCACAAGGTTTAGGTTGTTTATGGGACTTTTTGAGCATTCTTCCAGAAGCGTATTTGTGAGGTCACACACTGATGTTGGACGGGAAGGCCTGACTCTCAGTCTCCACTCTAATTCATCCCAAAGGTCTTCTATCGGGTTTAGGTCAGGACTCTGTGCAGGCCAGTCAAGTTCATCCACACCATGTCTTTATGGACCTTGCTTTGTGCACTGGTGCACAGTCATGTTGGAACAGGAAGGGGCCATCCCCAAACTGTTCCCACAAAGTTGGGAGCATGGAATTGTCCAACATCTCTTGGTATGCTGAAGCATTCAGAGTTCCTTTCACTGGAACTAAGGGGCCAAGCCCAGCTCCTGAAAAACAACCCCACACCATAATCCCCTCTCCACCAAACTTTACACGTGGCAGAATGCAGTCAGACAAGTATCATTGTCCTGGCAACCACCAAACCCAGACTCATCCATCAGATTGCCGGATAGAAGCGTGATTCGTCACTCCAGAGAACGCATCTCCACTGCTCTACAGTCCAGTGGTGGTGTGCTTTACACCACTGCATCCAACACTTTGCATTGCACTTGCTAATGTATGGCTTGGATGCAACTGATCGCCATGGAAACCCATTCCATGAAGCTCTCTACACTGTTCTTGAGCTAATCTGAAGGCCACATGAAGTTTGGAGGTCTGTAGTGATTGATTCTGCAGAAAGTTGGTAACCTCTGTGCACTATGTGCCTCAGCATCCGCTGACCTTGCTCCGTCATTTTATGTGGCCTACCATTTCTTGGCTGAGTTGCTGTTCCCAATCTCTTCCACTTTGTTATAATCCCACTGACAGTTGACTGTGGAATATTTAGAAGTACATTTCACGACTGGACTTGTTGCACAGGTGGCATCCTATCACAATACCACACTGGAATTCACTGAGCTCCTGAGAGTGACCCATTCTTTCACAAATGTTTGTAGAAACAGTCTGCATGCCTAGGTGTTTGCTTTTATACACCTGTGGCCATGGAAGTGATTGGAACACCTGATTTATATTATTTGGATGTGAACACTTTTGGCAATTTAGCTAGTGTATGTGTATGTGTGTGACACTGATGACTAAATGTACATTTATTGATAACCCTCACGGATTGTTGACATGAACATCATTACATTTACATTTACATTTAGGTCATTTAGCAGACGCTTTTGTCCAAAGCGACTTACAATAAGTACATTTGTCAAAAGAAGGAAACAAAGAAACCACAACGTATCATTGCTGATAAAGTAAGAGCTAAAAATAGAACAAGTGTTAGGTCCTCATCTGAGTAAACTAGTACTTCAAGAGCAACAGTGCTACGATCAGAGTGCTATATAGTTAAGGGTTTTTTTTTGGGGGGGGGGGGGGGGGGGGGGGGGGGTCATGCCTGCCATTAAAGCAAAATCCTATAAGATATTCAAGTTTTTCCTCCCTTTTATAAAATAAACTCTGATGTACACTATGTAATATTATTATTATTATTATTATTATTATTATTAATAACAACAACAACAATTATTAGTATTATTATTTGTATTATTATTTGTATTAATAATAATAATAATAATAATAATAATAATAATAATAATAATAATAATAATAATAATAATAATGGCAGCACAGTAGTGTCGGGTCACCTCTCTCCAGGTTTTCTAATGACTCTAAATTGCTACATTGCTGTACTAGTACTATGACTATTACTACTATTATTACTACTACTACTACTACTACTACTACTAACAACAACAACTCTATATACAAATATATTTGTTTAATCTATGAAGGGTTCACAGGCTAGCAGTGTGTATCTGACACAGACTGGACAAGGCCGGCACTGATCCAGGTCAACACCAGCACTGTTTGCAGTATCTCTGCGTGTAGAAACGTGTGTGGCCTGTAAAATGGTGAGAGGCTACCGTGCAGGGAAGTCAGTCATGAAGAGTTCTGGGACCAGCTCTTGGAGCGAGACTGGCTGGTCCGGGTGCTGAGGACAAACGATGTACTCCTTGTCCACTGCAGCCAGCACACAGTCCTCCATGTTAAAGTAATGGCCTGCGTCTGCTACAGTTGCTTCTCTCCCTCCGACCAGGCTGGCTACGAGCTCGGCTCGCTTCTGTTGTCCCAGGGAGACGCAGAGGGGACAGGGAGCGTACTGCTCTATCAGGAGACTCCCATCACTCTCACTGGCTGTCAGAGCTAGAGGGGGGCACAGACACAGTACATGCACACGAGCTGAACATGGGACAGTCAGACCCAGGCTCACTATATAGAGTTCAGAGTTGGGTGTATAGTGAGAATTATAGTGAGAATTATTATCCCTTATATAGTGACTCAAAGTATCCCACAATTCATCTGGAAAAGTAGTGTACAATGGTCACTAACTGAGCAATATATACCATGATGCATTGCACTGAAGGAAAAATGACAGACAAAGGAGAGTAGAGAGAGCAGCGTTGAGCTCACTATGTAGTCCTCTACATAGTACTGTATGTAGTCCTCTAAATTGTCCTGTCTGTAGTCCTCTACGTAGTCCTGTATGTAGTCCTCTACATAGTCCTGTCTGTAGTCCTCTACGTAGTCCTGTCTGTAATCCTCTACGTAGTCCTGTATGTAGTCCTCTACATTGTCCTCTATGTAGTCCTGTATGTAGCCCTCTACATAGTCCTGTATGTAGTCATCTACGTAGTCCTGTATGTAGCCCTCTACATAGTGCTGTATGTAGTCCTATATATATATTTGTAGATCGATTCCTGGCTCCTCAAGTCCTGCAGGCTGAGCCATCAGCATTAGATTTGTTCTCTACATAAGTCAGAGGAAATTTGCAGCAACTGCAAAATAATGCAAACAACTATTTCAATTGTATGAAAGGGAGTCACAACCACTACATGCCTTTGGACGTAGATTTTGCTTGGTAAAAAAAAAATCTCCGTCTTTGTTTTACTCCGTGATTGTTGACAGACTACGGCCCCGATCACACTAAACTTCAACAACACCAATGTTCAAAGCCGTTGGGCAAATCATCTGATGGTCCTGTGTAATGTGGGTTCAAGAAGGCGTGGAGCTCTTGATGTTGCTCTGCTGTAAAAAAAAAATCCATAAAAAGATACAGTTCAACAATATTTAGTTCAACTTCATTAAAAACCACTAATATCAACCTTTCATCATCTGTTCCTGCCACATCTACTGCCATCAAAACAGGAAAGAAGTAGTAAAGCCTGCCTCTTGCACCATTTGATTAGCTGCCTTACACTTTGTCTGCTAGCCACATGATGTTGTTGTTTTCATGGTATATTGTGAAATAAAGAGAAGACGTTGAAGCTCCAAAGTACACAAGGTACATCCAGTATAACCTGCTCATTTACCATGAACAATGAGGCACGAAGCAACCCAAAGCGGACACTATAAAATTAATTCATCCATGCTCATATTTAGATTCAGTGTGGCTGGTGCAAAAAAATTGATCGGATTATTAAATATGAATTTATTTTTAAATATGGAACATTTAATACACAATTTAATGGTGTCCCTAGTTGAGGTTCTGTGTATGACACAAAATAAAAAATCTTGAAAGTATGCTTTATGGTCTATTACCACCGTCGGGTGGAGAGCCCAAAGGATCTTCTGTCTTTTGGACATTCAATTGCAGGTTTGACCCCCAGAAATTCATATTTGGTTATGTCATCACATAGTTCATAAAACATCATGTATTTCAAAAACATCATGTATTTCAAATGTAATATTTGTTAATAAATGTTTTATTTATTTATTACCATACTAGCATATAGCTATTGCTGGAATAAGTCTGTACACTGAATTTTATGTTTGCAATGGCCAAGCTCGCTAACTGGACATCCAGAGCAAATAAGGTGAAGGGTGCCGGATTTACACATAGTTACTGCTCTCCCGAAGGTTCAACATGCTTCCTATCGACAGTGAAAGATCTGGATACTTTCAGAGAGGTCTGGCCAGTGGAAGGAGGTCTGTGCTCTGTTGAACAAATTCCGTTCTCAAATATTTAGTTACTTTTCCAAATATTTATCATTCACTTTTTTAAATGAAACACTCAAACACAAATTGGCATAAATTAGGCCCACGCACAGCACTTCTTTAAAATAAGATACGTCAACCTTGAAGCTGGCTCACCTGTTTCTCCCGTTATTTTCCTTCTTGCAAAACAGTGATGAAGAACAACAGGAGCGAAAGCCAGGAGTGGAGTTATAAAAAATATATAACAACTGGTGTTTTAACTGCATGTCTATTACGATACCATGTCACAGCCAATCACAGCATTGTATACTTTCTTCTGTAACCAATTCATACAATTACATTTACATTTAGGGAATTTAGCAGACACTTTTTTCCAAAGCGACTTACAATAAATACATTTGTCGAATGAAAGAAACCACAACATATCATTGCCGATAAAGTAAGAGCGAAAAAATAGAAACAAGTGTTAGGTCCTCGTCTGAGTAAAGTAGTAGCTGTTCAAATGCCTTCAAATTTGAGCAGCAGGTCAGTGCAGTAGTTCGAAAAAGCTTTTTCCACCTGAGAACTATTGCCAAGGCCAAAGCCTACCTGCCCCAGAGTGACCTGGAGAGAGTCATCCATGCTTTTATAACTTCACAACTGGACTACTGCAACGCCCTATACACCGGCATCGACCAATCACAACTCCGCCGCCTGCAGTTAGTTCAAAATTCAGCCGCCCGACTCCTCACCCGTACAAAGAAGCGAGATCACATCACCCCGGTCCTTGCATCACTCCACTGGCTCCCCATCCGCTACCGCATTGACTTCAAACTTCTCCTGACTGTTTACAAATCCCTTCATGGTCTGGCCCCCACCTACCTGTCTGATGTTCTCCACCGCCACATCCCATCGAGAGCACTCTGGTCAGCCGACCAACTGTTGTTGGAAGTGCCCAGGTCCAGGCTAAAAACCAGGGGGGACAGAGCCTTCGCAGTGGCAGCCCCCAGACTCTGGAACTCCCTCCCCCTACACATCCGGTCAGCCCAGTCTTTAAATATTTTTAAACCCCAGTTAAAGACCCACCTTTTCTCCCTTGCCTTCGATTAGTGTCTTTTATTTTGTCTAACTCAGTCGTTGTCTTTTAACCCTTTTCTTTTCTTTCTTTTTCTTTTTAAGTGCATTTAGCAAATAAAATTTGATTTGATTTGATGTTCAGCAAACATACCTGAAGAACAACAGTGCTATGATCAAAGTGCAAAGAACATAGAAGTGCTCTTTTTTTGGGGGGGGGTTGTTAGTGGGTCATGCTTTGCAGAGTCAAGGTGAAGTCTGAACAGGTGAGTCTTGAGCCTTTTTTGGAAGATGGCAAGTGACTCTGCTGTCCTGACATTGGTCGGGAGTTCGTTCCACCACTTAGGAGCAAGAACAGAGAAGAGTCAGGACTTTGCTGAGCGACATTTGTTGGATTTCAGCAATGGCGGTACCAGCCAGCCAGCTGCAGTAGAGGTGTGGTTTGACCAGTGTTTGAAGGTAGATGGGGGCTGCTCCATTGATGGCCTTGAAGGTAATCGGGCGGTGATAGGAGCACTTTGAGGAACTCCTGAATCCGACTGACACGCCCTCTCCGGTAGAGGCAGAGTTGGAAGCTGATGGAGAATCATCATCAATTTCTCTGTTGGAAGTCACTGAGGTAGTCAAACAACTCCTCAGTGGCAAAGCCCCGGGGATTGATGAGATCCGTCCAGAAATGCTGAAAGCTTTGGCGGCGGAGGGGCTGTTTTGGATGACACGTCTCTTCAACATTGCATAGAAGTCAGGGACAGTGCCTAAGGAGTGGCAGACCGGGGTGGTGGTCCCCCTGTTCAAAAAGGGGGACCAGAAAGTGTGTACAAATTACAGGGGTATCACACTACTCAGCCTCCCTGGTAAAGTATACTCCAAGGTGCTGGAGAGGAGGGTTCGGGCGATAGTCAAACCTCTGATTGAAGAGGAACAATGCAGGTTCCGTCTTGGCCGTGGAACAACGGACCAGGGGCCTCATTTATAAAACTGTGCGTAGGATCCTTACTAAAAGTGTACGTACGGCCAAAAGAACAAGCTGTACGCAATGTTCCCTTTATAAATCATAGGATCACCTACAAGTGTGCGTACCTGAATCCCGCCCTGTACACACCCACTTTTTATTATATTAATGAGCCGGCATGCAATTGTTTCCGTGTGGTGAATCACGGCGACAGGTCAGAAAAAAGCAAAGAAACGTAACTTTTTAGAAACGGAGAAAGAGACACTTGTTGGGGAGGTGGAGGCCCGGACAATAATTGTATTTAGTGGCCACAGCAGCGAGACCACAAATGAAAAGAAGCAGTGAGAGTGGCAACACATTGCTGCTGCTGTCAACGGCGTCAGTGGGACAGAGCGGACGGTGGCAGAACTTACGAAAAAGTGGTCCGATCTGAAGGTAAATGACATCTTTCTGCTCCTTTACCAACATGTATTTAATGTATTGCTTGCGTATTTGAGGAAGTTTGATTTTGATGTGACTTTGACAGGGATTGTGTCCAAAAAGGAGGGAGACACAGACGCGACTGAGACCAGAGGTATAAGAGTAAACAGATTTAAAACTTTTATTGTATATAAAACAAAACGTTAAATAGTTTCTGTCCTTCCAGAGTCTGCAGCATTGGGCGTAGAGGAGGGTGACGGTGAGGAGGCTGACGGTGAGGAGGGTGACGGTGACGGGCCCTCAGCACAGCGTCCGGGTCCGGCGCAAAGCAGCAGTGCACCCCGGGCGCATGGCACATCAAGCGGTCAGGTGCACAGACACAATTGGGACACAATTGGCCCCATCAACAACGTTGCAGATGAGCTACAGCAAACGCGCATTGTGATGCAAGAAATGGCCATATTAATAAAAGAATACGTTAAAAATGAACATTGATCATTGTCTTATCTTACAAACGCAGCATGACATCCTCACGGATTCTTGCGCCCTGTTGATACCCCTCCAGTCGGGCAGGGGGCCGTGGCTCGGGGTTATCATGCTGGGGACTCTACCACCTTTGCCGGGTGGTAGAGTCTGCCTCCTGAATTTCTGTAAAGTTGCTCTCTCCACGCTCCACGACTGAGCGTGCACGAGCATGGCACTCATTATAGCGCATTTCCTCTGCGCTCTGGTGGTTTAAACACGAGGATAAAGTGTAACAATTATACGATGGCTTAATGGCTTATGTGTTGATGATATATGCACCGTAAATAAGGAGACTATTTAGTTATTCCCGCTGTGTTCCGCAGTGATCTAATGGAGGGTATTTATTGTATCCTGTATTACAAGCAGTCGGGCCATCTCTTCCTCCTGTGGTGACAGCGCTGATTCAATATTTTGAAATTATTTGGATTTAAGATACGAGTTGGATTTTAAAAGAAGGTGTTTATGAAAAAATATCACTCAGTAAAAGCGTCAAAAAACACTGCTGTGTTCATCATGATAACGCGGATCTAACGTATGATATGGAGTGAACTTAAATGTGTGAGTCATCAAAATTATATAGTTCTTCTCACGTTTACTTCCTACAATCTGACTTCAGTTCACCACAGCTCAATCTGTGTTGCTGATTCCCCTCCAGTCTCCAGAATGTGCGTACCAGTACGCATGCCTCAGAGTTTGCTTACGGGTACGCACACTTTCCCGTCAAGTTTGGTTTTTATTAGTGATGTCCAAATGAAGCTTCGTGAAGCATTTTCTTTATTTTCTGAGCCCAATAGATGGCGCTCTCTGTTCAACAATGGGTTGAAGGCCGATATATTTCCATTGCTTTCAACCCTTTGTTGAACAGAGAGCGCCATCTATTGGGCTCAGAAAATAAAGAAAATGCTTCACGAAGCTTCATTTGGACATCACTAGTTTTTATAGATCACAACATTTGCGTGGAAAGTGGTGTACGCACGTTTCCAGCCCCGTTTTGTGCGTACGCAAGCTTTAAAAATGAGGCCCCAGCTCTTTCCTCTCGCGAGGATCCTGGAGGGGGCCTGGGAATATGCCCATCCCATACATGTGTTTTGTGGACTTGGAGAAGGCGTATGACCGGGTTCCCCGGGATATTTTGTGGGAGGTGTTGCAGGAGTATGAGGTCACTTCTTAGGGCCATCAATCTCTGTACTCCCAAAGCAAGAGCTGTGTTCGGGTATTCCATAGTAAGTCGAACTTGTTTCCATTGGGGGTCGGCCTCCGCCAGGGCTGCGCTTTGTCACCAATCCTGTTTGTGATATTCATGGACAGGATATCGAGACATAGCTGGGGGAGGAGGGTTTGCATTTCGGTGTGCTGCGGATCGCATTGTTGCTTTTTGCGGATGATGTGCTTCTGCTAGCATCATCGGTCTGTGACCTCCAGCACTCACTGGATCGAATGTGAGACAATGGAACGTGAGATTGGCCCGAGAATCGGAGCAGTGGGGTATTGCAATCCCTGTACTGCTCCGTTGTGATGAAAAGAGAGCTGAGCTGGAAGGCAAAGCTCTCGATCTACTGGTCAATCTTCGTTCCTAACCTCACCTGTGGTCATGAGGGATGGGTCATGACCGAAAGAACTAGATCGTGGGTACAAGCGGCCGAAATGAGTTTCCTCAGGAGGGTAGCTGGCATTTCCCTTAGAGATAGGGTGAGAAGCTCAGTCATCCATGAGGGAGTAGAGCCACTGCTCCTTTGCGTTGAAAGGACACAGCTGAGGTGGTTCAGGCATCTGGTAAGGATGGCCATCCTTACCAGGTGTTTCAGCCGTGACCAGCTGGGAGGAGGCCACGGGGAAGACCCAGGACTAGGTGGAGAGATTATATCTCCACACTGGCCTGGGAACGCCTTGGGATCCCCCAGTCAGAGTTGGCTGATGTGGCCCGGGAAAGGGAAGTTTTGTTAGACATTGTTAGCATTGTTAGCATGTCTTGGGCCAACCTTTGGTCTTGGGCCAACCTTTGGAACATATATCAAAATGAGACTTTTTTTTTATAACTTACTTTGCTGAAGATGAATGCCCTTTTTTCATGTTTGTTACTTGAGCACATCATATGACAGAATAGACTCATCAGCATTGGAGAAGGAAGTCTTGGGGTTGGATTTTTGGATTAAGAGCAGCGGACTTTGAGGAAGAAGTTAGAGATACTGTTCGTTATTTTTTACTTTACATGGATGAGTTTGATGCATTGCAAGGATCTGTAAAAGCTTTATTGTCAGAAGAAGAAAAAGAACACGTTCAGGCTGGCACTTCAACTGAATATTTAATTCCAACCATGACAAACGTCAAACATCGCAAAGAATATATCCCAAACAAAGTAATTCAAACCAACCTTAACCCACCCAAACGAAAATGATTGGGCAATGATTCTCAATTCAATCGAAACAAACGCCTATCCAAGGATCATTAAAGAAAACTTCAAAGTTAATCCCTAACTTGACCAGCAACGATCCTCTGCTCAATGTCATGAAAAGACAAAATGAAATTACAAAACTGCTTGTTAAACATCGCGCTCTGTTTCAACTTCCACAAAGGGAGATTTATGTTTTTCATGGAAACCTGCAACAAAGGTTTTATTATTTGGAACAATACACTTCTGGAGAACCATACTCCAACATACAGGAAATTGACTTCACCCCTGATCTTGAAACCCCTTCCCAACTTAAAGATAATTGTCTCCAAATTGCCTTTCAGGTTGTGTGACAAGTGGAGAGCCGTTGTCAGCTATATTTATGACAATCACAAGAAAAGAGCCACTTTTAATGATGTGCTTGCTTTTATCGACAAACAATCACGAATGATGTTGGATCCAATTTTCGGAGAGATTCAGAACCCGGTGATCAAACCACCAATAGTAAGGCAAAGCAAAGCCTATTCAAAATCCAGCAAAGAAAGCAGTTTTGCAACCACTGTGTCACCAATACAAACCAACAAACACACTTCAAATGCAGTCAGCTTAAGTGCATTTGCAAAACCCTGCATGTTCTGCAATAAAAGTCACGATATGGAGCAGAACATTTTTGAACAAGCAAAATAATGAAAAGGTAGACTTCTTGAAGTCAAAAGGAATGTGTATGGGATGTTTGCAACGTTTGCTGAAAGCTGAGAGCTGAAAAATGTGTGAATGAAACCATCCCAAAGTTCTGCACATGCAAAGAACTCCAAGAACATTGCACAATGCCATCTACAACTTCTGGCACAGTAATCATCCCAATGGCAACTGATAGCGATACTGGGGCTGGAAAAGAAAAGTGTGCCTTGGCAGTTGTGCCCGTTAAAATAAAGCTGAAAAAATGGAACAAAATGCATTAAAACATGCATTTTTGGATCCAGGGAGCTCGGCAACCTTCTGCACGGAGGAATTGGCCACAAAGCGTCATGCCCCGGGAACAACAACGCAGATCATGTTGAAAACAATGGGTCAAGAGAAAGCAGTGACCACATCTAAAATATCTGGGTTGGAAGTAGTAAATATTGAAATTTGTGATGCATTTTTCTCTGACCACATGCCTGTTTTATTTGATGTATCTCTCCCATGTTATATTGACAAACCATCTGCACCGGCCTGTCATTGCCGTATGTTTAACCCTTCCACTGCTGATCAGTTCTTGTCTGCTTTTACTAGCGCTACTGTAATTAGTTCAACATCTTGGTTTGACTCCACCTGTTTGGAAATTCTGGATACTGTCACTCCTCTAAATACCAGGCGCTCAAAACCTTAACTTGAGCCCTGGTTGAATGACAGTACACTTGAAGCCAGACAAGCGTGCAGGAGGGCTGAACGAAAAAGGACAAGCTGCAGGTGTCATTTGACATTCTGAGGGATAGCTGGCATATATATCAGCAACTTATCAAAGCTGAAAAGACTAAACATTTTTCTGATATCATTCTAATTAATTCTATTCTTGATGCCCCCCAGTCTGTCTGTCTTGAAGCCTCATCTGAAACATGTGAGGTATTTCTGTTTTTTTTTATTGATAAAGTAGCCAACATTAGAGCTAGCATCTCCACCCCTACATATGACCCTTCTATAACTGTCCCCTGCCCTTCCACTTTTAGCCAGTTTGAGCCTGTGTCTTTTAATCAGCAAGAGGAAATGAGATGTCCTTCCCCCTCGCCTTGTTAATAAAGAGGTCAGCAGGGCTATAGGACCAAATGTCCAAACAATTATGAATGACAGCCTTGCAGGAGATGTACAAATGCACAATACACATGCTGTGGTGCAACCGCTGATTAAAAAGCCCAACCTGGACACCTCTGTCCTCTCTAATTTCAGGCCTATTTCCAAGCTCCCGTTTCTTTCCAAAGTTTTGGAAAAAATTGTACTTTTGGCATTATGGAGGTGTTCCAGTCTGGCTATAAAGCGCTGCACAGTCCCAAGACTGCACTCTTAAGAGTATTTTAATGATATCTTTTTGGCCACTGACCCTGGTGACTCTCTTATTCTTGTACCGTTAGATCTCACTGCTGCTTTTGACACAGTGGATCATAACATTCTGCTCTCCCGCCTGGAGCACTGGGTTGGCATTAAAGGTTCAGCTCTGGAGTTCTTTAGGTCGTACCTGTCAGAGAAAAGCTTTTGCGTCAGCCGTACCTCTCCCCTGCGGGGTGCCACAGAGCTCAATTCTTGGGCCAATTTTATTTATGTTGTATTTGCTCCCACTAGGATCTATACTTAGAAAACATGGCATCTCTTTCCACTGTTACGCAGATGACACTCAAATTTACCTGCCTTTGAAAAGAAATAATCCTAGATCCACAAAACCTTTGTTAGCATGTCTTAAAGATGTCAAAACATGGCTGGCCTTAAACTTTTAATGACAGTAAAAAGTTCTGATATTTGGTCCCTGTAATGTCCATGTGTCTCCTGGCGATTTGGGCCCCCTTGAACTGTTTGTGAAGCCAACTGTCACCAATCTAGGGGTGAAAATTGACTGTAACCTCAAAATGGACAAACAGATAAATGTTATCGTGGGAAAGAGCTTTTTCCAGCTTAGGGGGCTGTGCAAGGTCAAATCTTTTTTATCTTGTAGTGTTTTTGAAAATGTTATTCATGCTTTTATGACTTATCATCTTGATTATTGTAATGTATTGTATGTAGGCGTCAGTCAGGCCTCACTCCCTCGCTTGCAGTTAGTACAGAACTCTGCTGCTCATCTGCACGGGTACTCGTAAGCAAGTGCACATTTCCCCTGTACTGGCTTCCCTCGCGTTTTTAGATTGATTTTAAGATTCTGCCATTTTCTTTTAAGTGCCTGAATGGCTTGGCACCGTTCTACCTCTCAGACCTGCTGGAACCTTATGTTCCTTCAAGGTCCCTCAGGTCCTCTTATCAGCTCCTCCTGGCTGTTCCTAAGTCCAGGCTGAGGCTTAGGTGAGACCAGGCCTTGGCAGTGGCAGCCCCAAGGCTCTGGAACGAGCTGCCTCTGCATGTTAGGCAGGCCCCCACTCTGCAGGTGTTCACAGCGTTGAGTGTTCACACCTGCAGAGTGAATCACGCCTCAAAACACATTTATTTTCTTTGGCTTTTTGACATAGCTTGAGAGACTTGTCTTTTTATGTGACATACTGTGACATGTGACCATAGGTGAGGGTAGGCACGTATCCTATCACCTATGGTCATGAACTCTGGGTCGTGACCGAAAGAATAAGATCCCGACGTCTGGTCGGCGAGGAGGTGCGCCGACATGAGCAGGCAACGAGGTGTGCAAAGGCTGTCTCACAAGCCAAGCAAGGACAGTGAATGAGATGGGAGGGAGTTGAGAGGAGAAAGTTCTCTTGGAGGGAGTTAATGGGCATGGAGGCATTTTACATCAGCTTCATCTTACGTGCCACGTATGACGTCCTGCCTACCAGTGTTGGGCAAGTTACTTCAAAAGCGTAATGCATTATTTATTACTTGTTACTGTCATTTCAAAGTAATTAGTTACATTACAATATTACTGTCTTTGAATTGTAAGGCATTACACTACTTTTACATTACTTTTGCATTACTTTTCGCCAAAATAAAAGGAAATATGGATTTTTTGTTCTCAATAGATCTTCTTGTTTACACAGCAGGATGTGATGTTTTTCGCTTCAAAATAAAAGAACGAAAAACGGAAAATGACTCGTACTCCGTTATTCCATTAAAAAACGGAAAACGAGAAACGGAAAACGACTCGTTAACTGATATTAGATATTGTGTTCATGAATGGGATTCGGGGATGAAATAACAGGGCCATTTTTCATTCATTGCCGTTTTTTAATGACCTTGAAGGCGCTGTATGCTGCGAAATTACCTGAAAGCCTACCTGAGACATTTAGGGGAGCTCTAAAAACCTGTTCATTAACGCTCTGACAGCGTCTGACGCTCGCGTTTTGAAATAAACCTACTGTTTTAAACTCGCACCAAAAGCGTTATGACGCAGACATAAAATCGGTTCAAAACCGACGGGGAGAATCGGAGCCTCCGCCCCTCAGCTGTTGATCCTCGGTGTGCCGGGTCGGCTGCGCTCTGACCCGCTCCGTGAGTCGGTGTCCAGCTCATGGAGCCTGCTAACAACAGCGCTTAATTAACATAGTGTAGAGTCACACGGACCGGCTTTCACACTTTTCCAAAAGTGGAGCGTATGCCCATCTCGCGATCGCTAATGTAGAGTCAATTGATTTCGGGTTTAAAATGCATTGTAACGCGCGTTACTGAGATTTGTACCGAGTAAAATATTACCAGTTTTTTTTTTTGTAATGCCTTACATTACCGCGTTACAGCAAAACGTAATGCTTTACAGTAATGCATTACTTTTGTAACGCGTTACTCCCAACACTGCTGCCTACCCCCTCTAACCTCAATCAATGGTACGGAGAAAACCCCACGTGCCCCCTCTATCCTTCTCCCGCAAACCTCAAGCATATTCTGGTTGGCTGCAAGACGAGCCTGACACAAGGCCGTTACACCTGGCGACACAACCAAGTCCTGGCAGCTACTTTGGAGACCAGACGAGATCAATATCCTGCCTCCTCCATCATTCCATCCTGCATCCACAAGGGAGTTCATCCGAGAAGGTGCAAAGCCAGCCAAAGTCCATACAACATCGGACATCGGCCAGCTCGGAGGGGCTCGTGACTGGAAGTTGGCCGCAGATCTGCACCAAAGGCTCAGCTTTCCTACAAACCTCAGACCAGACCTCGTGCTCTGGTCCCCTCACTCCACACAGTGTACATCATAGCGCTTACCATTCCCTGGGAGGCTGCTATGGAGGAGGCATTCGAACGCAAGAGCCTTAAGTACACAGAGTTGGCAGCGGACGCTAGACAACGCGGATGGAGAGCCAAGGTTTGCCCAGTGGAAGTCGGCTGCAGAGGCTTTGTAGGCAATTCAACCATCAGGCTGCTTAAGGACCTTGGAGTTCGAGGCCAAACCCTACGCCAAACCAACAAAGCCCTCTCAGGTGCAGCAGAAGAAGCAAGTCAGTGGTTATGTGTGAAGAGGCGAGACACCACCTGGGGCACTACTAACACCTGCAAAACATAAGGGTTTGAAAGCAGAGGGGGGCACTCCTGGGATGCCAGGTGTTGCCGATGAGCCCTCTGGAGGTGTTGTGGGCCTATCATTGAAACAACAGTGAAAGAGGGTGCCCACCTGTTGACCCCAATGAAGCTGCCAACCCCACCCCGCTCCCCCACCCCATCTAACTCAATCAGACCTGTCACCATCACAGCACTGAAACCACTTGATGGATGTATCGTTACCACTCGTATCTCAGGTTTTTTATCTTGTTGTAACAGGGGATTGTTTCATCTAGTCCTAAAATCTAACCGAATACAAGCGTCCAAAATGAGCTTTCTTCGCAGGGTGGCGGGGCGCTCCCGTAGAGATAGGGTGAGGAGCTCTGTCACGCGAGGTGGCTCGGGCATCTGTATCAGATGCCCCCTGGATGCCTCCCTCGGGAGGTGTTCTAGGCATGACCCACCAGGAAGAGACCCCGAGGAAGACCCAGGACACACTGGAGTGACTATGTTGCCCAGCTGGCCTGGAAACGCCTTGCGATCCTCCCGGAGGAGCTGGAGGAAGTGTCCGGGATGAGGGAAGTCTGGGTGTCCTTGCTCAGTCAGCTGCCCCCGCGACCCGGCCCCGGATAAGCGTTAGAAAATGGATGGATGGATGGACTGGGACATGTGTTTTTGTGTGCTTTTGATCTCTGTGTGGTTTGTTGTTTGACTTGTACAGCACTTTGGTCAACTTTGTTGTTTTTAAATGTGCTCTATAAATTAAAGTGGATTGGATTGGATTGGATAGCTGCAATGAACAGCAACACTTTTCTGAAATTGCCTGACATTTTTACACAGCAATCAATCCCTTGACACGTAAAAAAGACAAAGGAAAATGGTCTCACCTTGAGGAGGTTAACATCACTCCTATCATCACTAGCATAGGGCTGCTGATAGGAGTCAATGCTCTAAGAGCTTTAAAGATCCCATATTATACTGTTTTTCATCAATTTCACACAGCTGTCAGAGGTCCAACAACACTGGATTCGATATACATTTCCCAAAACCCATCCATGGTCCTGAATTTCAGCTCTCTAAAAGTTGCTCAAATGAGCTCTGCTGAGAACAGGCTGCTTCTGTCTCTGCACCTTTAAATGCTAATGAGCTCCATCTGTCATCGCCTACTCGGAGAGAGACAGGACGCCGCTTGCTAAATAAAAGTGCTAAGTAGAACCATATAAGGTTCTTCGGCTTGTCCTCATAGGAGAACCCTTTTTGGCTCCAGGTAGAACGTTTTATAAAGGTTCCACCTGGAACCCTTTTGGAGGGTTCTACCGAGAACCCCACATAAAGGGTTATACCTAGAACTGTGTGTGTAAGGTTCCACCCAGAACCCCCCATGAGAGGTTCTACAAAGAACCCATACTGGGGGTTTCTAAGAACCCTTTCGTTTTTCAAGGGTTTCATCTAGAACCCAAAAAAGGAGTTCCACAAAGAACCCTTTCATGTTTCAAGGGTTTCATCTAGACCTCACACAGGGGGTTCTAAAAACATCCCTTTTCAAAGGTTTTCACAAATAACCGTCTTGTCTGAGGGTTCTATAAAGAACCATATTGTATTCTACAGATCAGTTTAGTTCATATTATATTGTGGTCATTTATCATGTTGACATTGAACAAACACTCAAAACATTTAATGAGAAAAACATTTATTTAAAGATAGTCCAACAGAACAGGGCCCGGTTTCCCGATAACGTCCACTCTTAGCGCGCTACGAAGACTCCTACGTTATGACTTACCAAAGTTGTTTACCTCTATAGTCGTGGTTCCCGAACGGTCTCTTAGGAGTCTTAATAAGAAACACTCCTTACGTCATTCGTACACGGCGCTGTCCAGAAAGAAAGTCCTGAAATCGATTGCTCAGAGTTCGATTTTCCATTTCATGCGCAGGTGCATGACAGCACTATATTATAAAATGTAGGCTATTGCAGTGTTTGCGAATAAAACATTGCTAGAAATCCTTCTAGGCCTAAACATTTATTTAACCATGGTCGAACATACTACCATAGCCTATACTGATTTAAAAAAAGAGAATATATATATATATAGAAACAGCGGAGGAGATTGAGCCAATTACATCCTTAATGACATGCGTATTTGTTGCCGTTGTAGTCGAAACTTATGTAATATAGCCGAGTCGGTCAATATATCCATGGGATTGAAGTTGATCCTTATAAAATTAGGTATTCCAACCAAACGGCTCCGAGGACGTGACGTCTTTGGTTCAGCACGAGGATGCGTTGCCACCATTCACAACCATCACCGGCGTCCATTTATGTCATGCCTTGACATTGACTAGGCATAATGGGCTAATTAAATGACACTGTAATATACCTAGGCTACTTCTGAGGTTGAGGTAAAGCTTAGCCTTGTGATGAAATGCATGCGCATTTTATTTTTATTTTCTTCATGAATGACTTAAAACCATTGGTGAAACACAACACTGGCAATGTGCAGTTCCATGCGCAATGGGGATTTCTGGATTACTGTACAGTGCCAGTGATGCCACTAACACTACTTAGTAACGCGTTACTGTAGTCGGACTTTTTTCAGTAACGAGTAGTCTAACGCGCTACTATTGCCAAACCAGTAGTCAGATTAAAGTTACTTATCCAAATACACGGTTCGTTACTATTTTTGTCAGTAAAAAAAAAAGATTTGCTTTCTTCGTGCGTCTCAGGGGGGTGACGTAGGTTAGCCGACACCTTCACGGACGGTCGCGTGTAGTCGGCTTTGTTCCATAAAAAAACACTCCTTGCTGCTCTAATGCTGGTTCAATATTCATAAAATGTTCATTCATGATGTTACTGCCATTACAATATGCAAACAATTATTTAAGTTAAGTGAAGTCAAGAAAGACTGTCTTTATTTATTTTTTTTATATAAAAACATGTATTTTCTTTCAGGAAATAGTTTTCAAGTGCAACTTAAAATGGATACATTGTTGATGTTACTGTTAAAAAGCACGTCAATAAAGTGAGTATTGGCAAAATCGGTAGTCGGCAGCTTGTAATCTAACTTAGTTACTTTTAAAATCAAGTAGTCAGTAATTTAACTAAGTTACTTTTTAAAGGAGTAGTCAGTAGTCAGTAGTCAGATTACATTTTCAAAGTAACTGTGGCAACACTGACAGTGGCGGCGACTAGCGTCAGGAGCTGAAACATCGCTACGGTAGAGCTAAGAAGGCTCTAAGAGTGCTCCAGACCACCCTTACCAACGTATGACATACGAAAGAGGTTCGTAGCAAAGAACGTTTCGGGAAACATGCGAAATGTTAAGTAGGAACTCTATGTAGGGGTTACGAATGACGTAGCGTTAAGAAGGCTTTAAGAAGGCTTCGGGAAACCGGGCCCAGGCTGTGTAGGTCCCAGGGGAGAACAGGTCAAAAGTCAGCATAGGTCCAGTGGAATCAGCAACATGACAGGCCAGACACATCATGCATTCCTCAGTAGATGAATTTGTGTAATCTCCAGCAATGGTGACATGGCAGAAAGGGGAGACAAAAAAGAGTTTGAGTTCCATCAATCCAAGGTGCACTTATTGCGCCTTATTGTAAGCTATCTAAAAACAATAAAATAAGGAATCAGAGTACATACTGTACGTACTAATTGTGACTGTGGAACAGAATCATGAGAAAGTGAGGGAACCCCACAAAGTTTTCACATTGATTTAAATAATGTTAAAATACATTTCAGTGTTATGTATCAAGTACTCAGAATGTTACATATTATAGTCCTCCCAGCCATATTAAACCAAAACTAAATTATAACTCATTCGAGAGCCTGATTCTCAGCCTTTTGCACCCAAATTGGAAAACAACGCAGCCAATTCTGTTTGTTATTGTGTATTGTGCTCCTGGTCCATACTCTGAATTCCTATCTGAATTCTCTGAGTTGCTATCAAGTTTAGTCCTCAAATCAGATAAAGTTATTATTGTGGGGGATTTTAATGTCCATGTGGACGTGGTAAATGACAGCCTCAGTGTAGCATTTACTTCATTTATAGATTCTATTGGCTTCAGTCAGAGTGTACATAAACCTACTCACTGTCATAGCCACACTCTCGACCTCGTCTTATCTTATGGCGTTGAAATCGAAAACTTAATAATCTTTCCTCAAAATTCTTCTTTGTCTGACCATTACTTATAACCTTTGACTTATTGCTGCCGGACTTCGCTCCTCTAGGAAAAAGCTACTACTCTCGGTGTCTATCGGATAGAGCAGTAGCTAAGTTTAAGGAAGTAATTCCGCCAGTCTTGAGTTCACTTCCATGTCTTAATGAAACGGAGGACTTCTATGTTAATCTAAGTCCCTCCCAGATCAATTCTCTGATAGATGAGTCTGGAAGCCTACTGCGAACGACTCTCGACTCTGTTGCTCCACTAAAACAGAAAACTATAAAGCATAGGAAGTTAGCTCCATGGTATAACTCCCAAACTCCTAAATTAAAACAAAAATTGCGTAAACTTGAAACCATCTGGCGCTCCGCCAAAGTGGAAGAATCCCGCCTAGTCTGGCAAGACAGTCTTAAAACATACAAGAAGGCTCTCCATAATGCCAGAGCAGCCTACTACTCTTCTCTAATAGAGGAAAATAAAAACAACCCTAGATTTCTTTTCAGTACTGTAGCCAGGCTGACAAAGAGTCACAGCTCGACTGAGCCATGCATTCCTAGAGATCTTAGTAGTAACGACTTTATGAACTTTTTTAATGATAAAATTCTAGCAATCCGAGACAAAATTACTTGCATCTTGCCTTCAATTGGAACCACGTTACCCTCAAACTCAGGAGTCTTAGAAATAGCGTTAAGACCTGATATATATTTAGACTGCTTTTCTCCAATCAACCTTAACCAACTAACGTCTATGATCTCTTCTTCTAAACCTTCAACCTGTCTCCTAGAAAGAAGTCTTACCCTTAGTTAGCGCGTCACTATTAGATATGATCAATGTGTCTTTATTAACAGGCTATGTGCCACAGTCTTTCACCATAAAAGTCCTCAGCTAGGGTCAAGCATGCTGAAATAAGATATTATATTTAGCTCACCTTGATTCTCTGAAGTTTCTTCTGTTCTTCTTTGTTCTGTTCTGTTCACAGTAATCACTATTGGTATGTCACACCTGGTTGGTAGAGGGGGAAGACCAGACCATATGGTGCAATCCATGGGGCAACCAGATCTTTACTCTCAAATGACAGCCACCATGGGGCCAGCTCCCAGGCACAACACACCAAACCTTGCCCTTTCCCCTGGGAGATCAAGGTTCAATTCCCGGCATCAACAAACCCTGATGCGGTATCCCCAAAGTCAGCATTACAATATGATTTTTGCATCAGTTAAGGCTTGGCCTCTGACATCAAAGATCTTCCTTTATCACTGAACTTATGTGCAGCTTCACAACTTGACTAAGCCAGTCAGCAGGGTACCGCAGCCATGGGATGAGGCCGATCATGGAAAAGTATGAGGAGGAGACAAATACATGAGTAAAATTGTCTGTAAAATAAGTGTTTAATATTTTTCAAATTGTCTGTCACTAATCCACACATCACCTCAGTAGGCATTAACATGGTCACTCTGCATCAACCAGGCCTTGAACTCACAACCTCAAACTGTATCTCTAGATCACGTGACTTGTAACAAACTTTCAAAAGCCTTTGTCCGGTGAGTAGTATAGCTCACTTAGATGCCCCAGAAAGAGGGGTTATATCCTTGCTGTAGGGACCCAGGGTTCAATTCCCCTAGCTATGTCTTTGCTGTGTGTCATTTCCTCCTGAAGAAGGGAGTAGTGTAACTAAACTTTAAAAAATAAACACAATTATAGCTGCTGCGAGCGATGGGTCGGGTCAGGGCTATTTTTGGCAAATTTAGGCAATTCTGAGCAACAAACAGGAGAATAGAAAGGCAAGACAGTTGACATTATAATGTTCATTTTGCGCCAGTTGAGGCTGAAATCCACAATTTCTGGAACCAAAGACCATTGTCTATCACACTGAGCTAATTGGCAAGTAGCAACTCAACTGTGGCTTCACAAATTGAGTAAGCCATTCACTGTCGCGCAGGCAGATTTGAAACCACTGTAAAAAAAAAAATGTTTTTGTCAAACATCATCTAACATGATTTTGATGTATTACCATTATCACCCTTGCTGGGGCTTGAACCCACATCATCTGGCACCAAGAACCAGCTCCTAGCCAACTGAGCTAATTGTCTGGAAGTGCAATCAGCAAGGTATGATATCTGTCAACATGGGAATTGAACCTGTGACATAAAAGCAGAAGTCACAACTATATCAAATCTTCTTTTTCTCTCTAAGATCCTTGAGAAAGTAGTCGCCAATCAGCTGTGTGACTTTTTCAACAATAACAGTCTACTTGAGGACTTCCAGTCAGGATTTAGAGTACATCATAGTACAGAGACAGCTCTGGTGAAAATGACAAATTACCTTCTAATTGCTTCTGACAAAGGACTGGTTTCTGTACTTGTTCTGCTAGCTCTTACTGTTGCGTTTGACACCATTAACCATGAGATTCTTATATGTAGACTGGAAAAATTAATTGGCATCAAAGGAACGGCTTTAAGCTGGTTTAAGTCCTACTTATCCAATCGATCTCAGTTTGTGTATGTCAATGAAAAATCCTCCAGGCACACTGAAGTTAAATACGGTGTTCCTCAAGGTTCTGTGCTCGGACCAATTCTTTTCAACTTATACATGCTTCCTTCAGGCAACATTATTAGAGGACACTCTATAAACTTCCATTGTTATGCTGATGATACACAATTATATCTATCGATCAAGCCTGAAGACATGATGTCATAACATAACATGATTTTGATGTATTACCATTATCACCCTTGCTGGGGCTTGAACCCACATCATCTGGCACCAAGAACCAGCTCCTAGCCAACTGAGCTAATTGTCTGGAAGTGCAATCAGCAAGGTATGATATCTGTCAACATGGGAATTGAACCTGTGACCTAAAAGCAGAAGTCACACATTGTACAGACAGAGCTAAACAGACACATGATCAGCTCCCTCTGTCTGACCACTGAAGGTCTTGCTTTCTTATAATTAATGGTTGTGAAAATAAATTGGTAACAGAACATTTCAGTTATAGGACTGCCATTATTTGTATGTCTGATCAGAAGGTGTAAGGTGATAGACTAGTATGGTGGTTATCAGGAAGTATGTCCCTGGTGACACAGGATCCATGCTTTCAACAATCCCTGAAGAGCTCTTTCTTCCAAAAACGGTTCTCTGGATCAAAATAGTTCTTACTGGAACCCTTAGTGTTACCAAGAACCCTTTTAAAACCCTTTATTCAGGAAAGGGGTTTTAAAAGGTTCTCTCTATCAAAATGGTTCTTACTGGAACTATTAGTGTTACCAAGAACCCTTGAAAAACCCTTTCTTCAGGAAAGGGTTTTTCAGAAGCAAATGGTTCCAGGTAGAACCTCAGCCCTTGTAGAAGAACCCTATTGGAACCCTTATTTCTTAGAGTGTTTGGTGGAGCCTCCTTGAACAAGGAACCTGACTTGAACAACACACTTTTGGGCATGTTACTCCGCTTCCGCCATGATCCAGTGGCATTTATCACTGATATTGAAGGGATGTTTCACCAGGTCCGCGTATCAAAGAAGCATATCAGCTTCTTGCGCGTTCTCTGGTTTCAAGTTTCTCAACTTTCAAGTTTATTTAGTCATGTGCAAAATAGAGTACAGTGTACCATAAAGTGCAATGCAATGCTTTTTGCCCTTGGCTCTCTCTCAGTCCCAAAAAATAGCTAAAAGGTAAACATTTGCCATACCAGCTGGAATAATAAGATAATAAGTAAATAAATATGAGCATATACATCCTAAATACCTCTCAGTCACGACAATTTAAAATAAAAAAAGTACTACAAGTAATAACAATAAAACAGGGGTAAAAGTAAGAGCAAGACAGAGACTCCAAAGAGACCAGCATAGAACAACAGATGGTGGCCCAATGGGGACATCTCTGAAGAACTGGTGGAAGACAGAATGACATGTGCATATCTTTGGAGCAGTATCCTCCCCTAGCTGTGCAACATTTGTCTTGCTGAAAACTGCAGATGACAATCAGGATGACTATTCAGAAGAAGTCACAAACATCATCAGACACGACTTTAATGTCGATGACTGTCTGAAAGCAGTCAACAGCGCGGAGCATTGTTGGCATTGTTTCTGTACCAGCAGCTCAGTGAGTTGTGCGCAAAGGTTGGCTTCCATCTGAACAAATGGATAAGTAGTGATCACACGGTCCTCGCCGCCATTCCTGAACAGGACAGAGCTAAAGAAGTGAGAACTTTGGATTTGAGCAAAGAACAGCTTCCAATGGAAAGAGCCCTTGGTGTGCAATGGGACGTGGAATGAGATCAGTTTACCTTCAGCATAGCCATCAAGTCACACCAGACGATGAGAAGGGGAATTCTATCTACAGTCTCCCATCACACTTGTGGCAAAGCAAATCTTACAAAAGCTATGTAAGCTGAAGCTGAGTTGGGACGAGAAGATCCCACATGATATCGCCCAGACCTGCGAAAGTTGGCTTGACTCCCTTCACCTTTTGGCTATTCTTGGTGTTAACCAAAGCTTTATTCCTTTCGGCTTCGGTGGTATTACATCTGCACAGCTGTACCATTTTTGTGATGCTAGTGAGGTGGGCTATGGTGCCGTATCCTACCTCCACCTCACAAATAGTAAGGGTCAAGTCTGTGTATCTTTTGCCATTGGAGCTTGTTCTCTGCCGTGTGCATGAAAAAGTTGGACACAGTGGGAGAAATCATATGCTCTCCACACTCAGTCAGCACTTTTGGATTCCTCATGCCAATGCACTGGCCAGAAGGATCATAAGGGAATGTATGACCTGCCGCCGTCTGTGTCAAAGACCTGGTGAAAAAAAAATGTCTCACCACCCAGCTGACAGACTCTCAATGGACCTCCCTCCATTCACTCTGGTTGGAATGGATTATTTCTGGCCTATTGAGGTAAAAAAGGTATGGTGCCATATTCACATGTCTAACATGCTGTGCCATTCATCTTGAAGTAGCCCAACTTGTCACAGACTCCTGCATCAACGCCATGAGGCGGTTCATCTGTTGGAGAGGAATGGTAAAAGAAATAAGATCAGATTGGCACTTACAAACTTTGTAAGTGCCAATCGTGAACTCAAACAGGCACTAAAGAACCTCAATCAAGACAAAATCCATGCCACACTTTTACAGTGTCTGGGAGCGTCTGGTGCAACAAACTAAAAGGATTTTCTGCTCTGTCACGAAGCAACAAACAGTTAATGACGAGGCCCTCAACACAATATTCTGTGAGGTCGAAGCAATGCTGAATGACAGACCATTAACACCATCCAGTGATAATCCAAATTATCTTGAAGCGTTGACACCAAACCACCTCTTGTTGTTAAAGGGAAAGCCCATCCTACCCCAAGGTCTGTTTGACAAACATGAGACATATGGAAGAAGACACTGGAAACAAGTACAGTACATTAGTGATTTATTTTGGAAGAGATGGGCAAAAGAGTACCTCCCCATAATGCAACAGCGCCAAAGATGGAACAAACCCCTTAGAAGCTTCTCAGTAGGAGATCTAGTTCTCTAGAAATTCATGGCCGTTAGGGCGCATTACAGACACATTTAAAGACACCAAAGGATTTGTGCGTACATGTTAAGACACAAAGTAATGTATTGGAAAGGCCTGCTTCTAAGTTATGTTTACTTCTAGAAACTGAATAAGTTCTGAAAATCCTTTTTTATTGAATTCGTAGAAAAGTCATGCATAACCTCAGTTACGTTTTTGAGTGTTGAAATTAAAGCTTTTTGTTTTTGAGCATTTAAATGCTTGGAGGTTATTTCAATTAAGTAGTAATTCTAAGAATTGATTCGAAACGTCGGCTTCTATACCGTTATGATAAATGCAAGTGTTAATTTCTTGAATGCATATGATACGTGGTTGGTGCTAAAGAATGTTAAAGAAAAGAAAAGCCTGGTACTTATTACGTATGTTTACTATGAAAATTTGATATATGAAATTTAATTGTGATAATTACATATTTATTAAGGACTACTTTAGGTTGGCTCTTTCAAAACCCATGGATTTGTTTGCGTTTTTTCTTTTCAAAATTCCTGGACCTTTTTTGGTCTGAAGACTTTTTTTGTGTTTTTCCCAACCACCTTTCATGAACTTTGATAATGCATTCTGCTTGGAAAATTGAAATGGACTTCTATATGCATTCAATGCTATTCTTAATTACGGACATTGAAAATGAACTGCAATGCTTGACTTTGAATGTTTTGCAGTGAGCTCCTCCATTGCTTAAGTATAGACAGGCTTCACCGCCGGGTCACCGACCATCAAATTATGTTTTTCTTTTGTTTTAATAAACGTCTTGTCACGTAGTCGATATATGTTTTTTAAGGTTTTATGCAGAGTTTTCTTTAGCGGAGAATCAGCCATGTTAATCACAGGGCTCGACATTCCATTCAAACAAGTTTCTTCCCGACCCTATTTTTCTGCCACACCACATGGGCTTCCGAAGCTTAGCACCGCCCAAGACCATTGTGATTTGTTGAAAGAAATACAAGCGAGCCAGAGCGTTTTTCCCCCCGATCTCAGCGATGCAATATACTATATTATATATATATTGTATATTCCTACTGATGTGAGGAATGAACTAGTGTTTTTGTCTTGTTTTTCTTGTGTAGCAAATGAGCTACAGCTGTGTTTTGTTATGCATCCCTTTGTTGCACATTCACAAGAAATGGTCCTTGAATCCTTCTACTGATTGAAACCTGGCTAAAAGGCCTGTGATGTGATTGTAATGATACAGTGGTTATAGAAAATGAACCAGTGCTAGAAGCCACTGTGTCTCGCCACCCCACGCTACTCTTCAAGCACAAGTGAAGTTGCTGTGCATCACTAACATGTTGCCACTGTGTCTCGCCACCCCACGCTACTCTTCAAGCACAAGTGAAGTTGCTGTGCATCACTAACATGTTGATGATACAATGGCTGCCTCGTGCAAGCAACTAGTGGCTTTCTATTGCTTCGGATCCCGACCTCCAATGCACCTAACAAGTCATGAACACGCCACCTTCTGTTCCGGCTCTCCCGGAGGTTGTCTCGCCTCGTTCCTCCTCTGAGACGACCTTCATCGCTGCTCAGATGAGGAACCACTCTGACACCCATTGTGTCCGTGGACCTTTTACAATAACGACGTTGAGGTAAAGAAGGAGGGATAATCCCACAACGAAAAGATGCTGAATAAAAACTCTGAATTAAATATCAGGTAACAGGACTAAGAATGTGATAAACAGATGAACAGAGAACAGTGCACTCACCAGGGAACCACTGTTCAATCAGAGAGTTGACGTTGTCTGTTATGAAGGCCATGGCAGAGAAGTCCCTCGTCTCTGATTGGCAGATGATCTTAATACCTCCACTCCTCTTCCTCTTCCAGTTGACATCTGATGACTCCACACTGCAGATACACACACGCAGGTCAAAGCATGGACGTTTTATGTGCTTTCATCTCACCATTAACCATGTAGAAGCAGATGTGGAGCACCAGTCAGCGCCAATATTTGTTTTCTCTTCCCTTTAATTGGTTGCATTTGTTTGAGATTTTCTGAAGAGTGAAGATATTTAATCCTCTGTGTTATGATACGTTCTCAGGCATATAATAAATTAAAGTGATAAGAATGCGGTGATAGATATGAGAGATAAGCACAACTGGAGCATAATCTCCTCTATCTATATTGACAAAACTGAAACTGAACATTTGAAATATTAGAATTGCAATGAGAATCCTTGGATGTAGGGACATTGAATAAGACAATTAAGACACATAGTTTGGTGCTTAGTCTGAATAAAGATTGCTTGTTTGCATGATATGATATAATCGTGATACTTAAATCATAATACAATCCGATTAAGATTTATATTGCGATTTTTTACAGTTGAAACAGCAAATTTTGCATCCATTATATCTAATAAAACAAAGTGTTTATTAATTTAATGATTTCTATTTCAGTAAAATGTGTTTTTCATTCAAGCAGACGGACTGACCAACACATCATCTTTGTTTTGACAAACTTCCTGTCAATCAGCTGACTTTACCCATGACCACGCCAGTAACAAGTCAATGCCATCTAGTGGTCTGAAGAAACAGTTGTTACTAAAAGGTTTCATTTGTATATATCCCAATACTATGCGTCGATTCTCATTGTTCAAGACCTTCTCAGACAGACTGTATTCGTCAGCAATCCTTCGTAATGCCCTTGAAGTTGACTGAATCCAACTCTGCTTATCCTGATTCAGAACTCCGTCCTGTCTGAGGCTCTGAATCTAACTGACGCTTCATATGATTACTGCCCGGATCCTTCTAGCTCCAGCACTGACCTGAGGTAACCTCCATCAAACGTGACCAGCAGCCCCTCCTTCCAGTATATGGTCTGGCTGCGTCGGACTCTGAAGGTGCTGCAACGGTTTCTTTGCTGGGTTCCAGTAAAGCTGTAGATCACAGAGGTCCTGATGCGCTGGCTCCTAGCAATTCTTTTGGGCTCAAATGACTGCACAAACAGCATATTTCAGGCCACAAATGTAAATAGCTGAACGTTTGTAAGTACAATGATCAGAATCTGCTGGTTTCAGTACCTGCACATCCATTTCTTTGAGGCTGATGAGCATTCTGGCAATGAAGCGCTCCCAAAATCCGGCAGGAACAAAGCTCATCTGGACAAGACGCTGCAGGGTGTTGTTGGTCTGCTGACGGAAGCAGTGGATGTCCATGGCGGGCTTTGGGGGAAGGAGGTGGGGCAGCAGATAGCTACACAAAAGTAAAATACATTAATTTAAAATAATAAAAAAGAAAGAAGAGAAAGCATCCTGACTGGAAACATTACAAACTATCATGGGATGTTCATGGTCCAGGACAGGAGGTCTCTCCAAACCAGCAGAACATCACTGGAAACATCTACCAGCATCAGTGATATTGGTGACAAGAGGTGCCTGCACAGAGCCCAAAGATATTATCATTCCTAAAACTAAAAGACTCCTACATTCATCCTCCAGACTCCACTGTATTTTGCCTTGTTTCATATATAGCAATAATGGGACTACAAACAACATTTTGTTGTGCAAATAACAATACAATGAACCTTGATTTATTTGATGTTAGCAGGTGCTTCCACACAGGCGGCAACCTCTGGTTCTGAGAAGTGAAACAACCCTGAAATACCTTAAACTTGCATTCTCTCTACTCGCCATCAGGGGGCGACTCCTCTCTGATTGTATAGAAGTCTATGAGAAAATTAGCCTACTTCGCTCTTGATTTATTATCTCAGTAAACATTGTAAACATTTATGGTCTCAATCTCTAACTTCAATTCAATTTCAGTGATTGACATGTCGATAGATGTCGCTACCATGGTCTTGCTACCGTTGCTAGCAACTCCTTTAGTTAGTAATTAACTAGTGACGTTCACACTTAGCTGTAACATTTACCTTGAATTATGGAAGCTAGGCAGCTGGACACACGCTTACTCAGCTCTGTGATGCTGAGGCTTGAAAGCAGACAAACGAGTATTGAAAATGTTTATTGTAAATCAATGCATCGTCCTATCTGCTCGTCTGATTAGCCTTTAGAGAGACCACCGATCAAACCATTCAGAACAAATATCAGCTAATCGGTGGCTGCAACCGCAACCTGATTAAAGTGTAGCAATAAACTTCAGCAAAGCCAACAGAAAATTAAATCAAAAGACATTAACTCGACAAAACATTAAAACTGGATGGATATAACCCTTCACTATGGTGACAAAGCTCAATCAATGGAATGGAAAGTAGGGATGCAACAGTTCTCAATATAATATTGATGACGGTTCAATACGCACTTGTGAATTGAGGTATTTCCGGTTTTGCAATAAAATTTTGCGGAATTTCACATTTACATTATTGTATTTCTCTCTGAATTGCTTATGGTTATATAAAGGAGCACTTGAACGCAGCATGTGTTCACGTGCTGCAATGGGGAAATGCTCCCTGTCGAGTAAATAGCTGACATCCTGAAAGCAGGACGGCTGAGCAGGAAACAACAGTCATTTGTTGATGCTTCCAACAAGCCGATTCTACCGGTGCAGAAAACACAAGAACACAACAAGTGCAGTGGGACGTTTATTGCTAAAGATTTGCAGCCCTTTTCCGTAGTTGCGGGCTTCGGTCACCCAATCAAAATGATCGATCCGCGCTACACTTTTCAGCACTAACATAATTCCCGACTTCTATAAAACAACGTGGAGAGGCATCAATGTGGAACTGGCTAAAGCACAGAGCCGAGCACTGACCCGGATCATTTTTGAATATATAAATAGCAATTTTTTTTCTCCTTGCGCACAAAAATTGTTCCGAAACAGAACCAAAACCGTAACCCAAGAACTGAGGTACGTATTGAACACTGTATTGCTAACTGTATTGTTGCATCCCTAATGGAAAGTTCCTCTTTCATGACGGTATTGAAAATCATACCATCTGGATCTCTAAATACCCTGGTATACCGTGATACTGCCCAAGCCTAGTACGAAGCTGAATGCTCTATAGTCGTTGTCGACTCTAATGTCTGTCCCTACTCTCCTATCTGTATCTGCTATGAGTATCTGCTAAGTTCATCGTCTGTCAAACAAGTACAGGAAGTAAATGAACGTCTGGTCGACTCAACTTTTCTACAGTTTCATGAACTAACAATTGTGGGATAAGCTATTTATTTATTTATAACCTTTATTTAACCAGATAAAAAAAACCCATTGAGATCAAGACCTCTTTCACAAGGGTGACCTGGCCAAGAAAGGCAGCAGCACACGTCATGACAATCAGGACAGACAGACAACAACAAACAAGCAGCAAAAAACAAACATGAAAACATTAAAATATTAAGTACTAAAGTGCGAGTGAATAAGCAAATACTAAAGTGCAAGTCGATAGGCAAATAAAGTGCAGAAGATATAGATACAGTAACAAATTAAGAACATAGGCACTGTTCAAAAGTTTTCCTTTGACGTTTTCTTAAAATAGAGCGGAATGCTTCCAATGAAACAAGTTCTGATAATCTCAGTTCAGATTGGAGAGCAAGAATGCAGCAAGAAATCCTAGGGTGGAAGCTCTGCTGTCATTGGATTTCTACGAGGACAGTCATGTATGTGCTTTGTGGAGCCGACAGATACAGGGAATCACCATTTGTATCAACTCAGTATCAACAAGTAGTAAAAACAGAATATTTGTACCTGTTGTTGGCCACAGGAAGAGCAATCTCAAACTTGGCTAGAAACTGGAAATACTGTTCCTCCGTCTGCTGGGTAAAGCCTTTTCCTACCAATAGCATCTGCACAACAGACATCATCAAAGAACCATGAACACACAAAACAACTCATATCTCTTCCATCAACCCAGTGGATTCCTGAGTCTCACCCTGAGGTCTTCTGCTCGGATCACTCCATTCCTGGCTACAGTGCGAGATGACTTGAGGTGCATAATCCTCTCCAGGCACTCTGACAGCCACACAGGACACAGGAAGTAGAGAGTACAAAGGCCATGGCTGGTGTCTGGGAAGTGCAGCAGGGACCCTGTCTCTATCAAGAAGCTGATGGCTGGATGTAGAGCAAAAGAACAGGAGTGCTATGAGTATGCGTGGTGTAGTCAAGGGTATATGAAGCAGTGTGACTTTTTTTTTCAGTCAGACTTTTGATCCCTACTAATAAAGGTATAGAGGTTTCTTATTTTGATGGAGCAGAGTGGTCGAACCCAGCGGTTAATATTTGTTTTATTTACAAGTCACTGTTATTTAATGACCAAAACAGGTGGAAAACTCCCATTCTGAATAGGGAAGCCAATGCTGGAGTGCCTTGAACTTCATTTTACTTTATTTTGTATTAGATTTATTAATGTTGTATGAGAATGAATGATACCAACCTCTTCTCTGCAAATAATTCACAATTCCTTCAACTGTTTGCACTAATAGTTATTATTTATTGGCATTTGAGTACAAACCCCTTTATACTGAGAGTCCAACACAGTCTATCACAGGGCTGACATGTAGAGACAGACACCTGTCTGTCCCCATCCTTCATGTCTTTGGGAGGAAGCCGGAGAACCTGGAGAGAACCCACGCTAACACGGGGAGAACATCCACACAGAAGGAACCCGAACCCATAATCGAACCCGGGACCCTCATGCTGTGAAGCGACCGTGCTACCCACTACACCACCGTGCAGCCCCAGTTATGTTAAAGTCAGAACCGGACAATGATGCATGTGCGTTTACTTTGGTGTTCACAGGCATCTGTGGTGACTAAAAATGACAACCTTATTTTCAGTTTCACTAACCAAAAGATGATGCCTTGCCACCAACCTGGCAACCACTTTTAAAAGTTAGTGTGTAGTCCTTAGATTCTGCTTGCGGCTGTGTGTGCCACACTGTGAATGGGTAATTCAAGGTGAATTTGAAGGTGAAGTATTACTAATCTACACTGGTAGTGTGGTAGTGGTGGTAGCGAGGCTGAGGTCCATCACAAGGTAGCACAGAAAGCATACCCTGCTTTATGGGCGGTTTAACTCCAAATGGGAGCATCATTTAATAAACACAGCAATATGTTCAAAAGGGGTTTATTAACAATAAACAAATAAACTAGGGATGTCCCAATCCGATACCCGGATCGGATCGGCCCCCGATATTAGGTTTTTAAGGTGGATTGGGATCGGCCGATCCAATTAAATTTCATGACCATATTATATATGATCCATATTTAAAAAAAATGCTGGACGTATAGTGGCCGATATGAGCTGCCCTCTCTCATCTCCGCGCAGCAGTGTAGACTTGCTCCAGAAGGCACGCGGCCAGAACAATCCTCACCGCACGCTCCCGCTACGTTCTTCTTTGTGACGCCAGATGTTGTTCTGATGACCATTCCGCCTCGTTGAACCACCACAATTTTGCTTTCTACTTACACGGAAAACACAGAAAGTTGACACTGTATTTTGATAAGCTGCTGCACTCTTCAGACTCGTGGTGTGAGCGGAACCGGAATCGGACCGGTACTTTTATAATAAAAATGCTGTGTGTCTCCTTCCAAAATCCGCTGCACTCGCGCTGCCTGCTCGCACAGATCCGCTCGTGCTCATATGCGCTGATGCAGGTCGAGTGTTCACTAGAAATAAACTGCTCAAAAAAATAAAGGGAACACCACATGCTAGTTCTCAATGAACAACAACTTCCAGTTGAAAATCTTTATTCATTACAAAGTGCAACGCGTTGACAACAAAACAACATAAGGATGATTAATGAAATCAAAATCATCATCTTATGGAGCTCTCTATTCAGAATCATAAATCTAAGTGGAAAATCTGATCACAGGCTGATCCAACTTTTGTGGAGATTTTGTCAACATGTCAAAATGATCCTCAGTAGTGTGTGTGGCCTCCACATGCCTGCATGCACTCCCTACAACACCTGGGCATGCTCCTGATGAGACGTTGGATGGTCTCCTGAGGGATCTCCTCCCAGACCTGGACCAGAGCAGCAGTCAACTCCTGGACAGTCTGTGGTGGATGGAACGAGACATGATGTCCCAGATGTGCTCAATAGGATTCAGGTCTGGGGAACGAGCAGGCCAGTCCATAACATCAATGCCTTCATCATGCAGGAACTGCTGACACACTCCAGCGACATGAGGTCTAGCATTGTCATGCTTTAGAAGGAACCTGGGGCCCACTGCACCAGCATGGTCTCACAATGGGTCTGAAGATCTCATCCTGGTACCTAATGGCAGTCAGGGTACCTCCGGCAAGCACATGGAGGGCTGTGCGACCTTCCAAAGAAATGCCTCCCCGGACCATCACTGACCCTTTGCCAATCAGGTCATGCTGGTGGATGTTGCAGGCAGCAGAACATTCTCCGCGGCGTCGCCAGACCCTGTCACATTGGTCACATGTGCTCAGGGTGTACCAGCTCTCATCCGTGAAGAGCACAGGGCGCCAATGTCCTGCTGTTGGGTTGTTGTCCTTCTTCTGTCCTCAATGCGTATTGCAGAACCATTTGCCACCAGGGGCGTCACCAGACAAGCCCATTGATTCAGGATAAGACAATGACCCTTTGATCAAACACAACATCTGGGGACACCTGGAGAGGGGGCTGCAGGATGTCAGACCTGTATGTAAATTCAACTGCATTATATGTGCCAACAGAAACAGTGACTCTTCAGTCGTTCCTGTGTCACACTGGGGAATGGCTCATGCTGCAGCATTAAAAGACCTTCAGATTCGGATATTATGTCTACTGGTTTTCAGTTGCAACGACAGAAAATGTGAGGGAAATTCCTATTTAATCATGTATTTCTGTGGGCAAATGGCTGTCTGTCCTCACTGCGTATTGTGTACACTGGGAAATGGCTCATGCTGCAGCATTAAAAGATCTTCAGATTCGGATAATATGTCTACTGGTATTTCATCGCCAAACTCTCACCTGCACTAGACTAAAACTGATATTTCAGTTGCAACAACAGTAGAAAGAAGGTTACAAATAAAAAACAAGTCACAGTACCAGTCTGCAGGTCTTCATAGTCTCTGATGTCACTTCCTGTGTTCTGTTCAATGATGCAGTCCAGCTGTGCATCAGTTAGATATTGGACCTCGTCCTCAGCATCTCGTCTGTGCTTCTCTGCTATCACTGCGTCCTGAAGTGTCAGGTAGCTTCTGGGAATCTGGTGGGGGATACGATGGTACACATGTGGCTGTGCTTTCGACTACATGAAAAAGATTTGTGCTCGATAATTTCATCTTTTCGACCAAATAATTCGAGGAACCAACCCTTGGAACAAGTGTAAAAGTTCCTCCAGCACATTTGTGTTTGCTTTTCAATCAGGCAGCAACCTCCAGTTCTGAAAAGTGAAGCCAATTCTAGAGTGCCTTAAACTTGCTGACGCTACTGTTGTTCCCAATGCACTTAGCTATTAAGATGACTTTAACACTTAGCTGTAAAGTTGACCTTGAATTATGAAGTTAATTTTGTTAGCAGCTTCACACCAGAATCGAGTCAACCAAGGCTCAAGACTCACCTGTTCAGACTTCACCTTGACTCTGCAAAGCATGACCCACTAACCCCCCCCCCCAAATAGCCTATAGCACTTTGATCATAGCACTGTTGGTCTTAAGGTATCCTTGCTGAACAGCTACTACTTTACTCATACGAGGACCTTACACTTGTTTCTATTTTTTTGCTCTTACTCTATCGGCAATGATATGTTGTGGTTTCTTTCTTTCGACAAATGTACTTATTGTAAGTCGCTTTGGACAATGTAAATGTAAATATTACACACATGGCCGACTCATATGGGATTAATAACATCAGACATCCTGTGCAATTATTACAACTTACTAGAGGTCCCTGGGTAATACTAGTCCTATGTGAATAGGGCTTAAGACCATTAACTCATGTTGACAAGGTTTACTGAGATAATAAATCAAATGAGAAGAAGGGTCATTTTCTCATAGACTTCTATACAATCAGACTTCTTATTGGCCCTGATGGCCAGCAGAGAGAATGCAAGTTCAAGGTACTTTAGCATTGGGGTCACTTTTCAGAACCGGAGGTCGGTACTGTTATTACACAGTTTTTCTCTGTTGGTCCAAACAGTGAAGCTTTCTCGACACAAACACACCTTGTTGAGCATCACCTGTCACAGTGTGTCACTCACCAGTCGGCCCAGTAGTTTACTGCCACAGGCTGAGCTGCTGCTGTCTTTCATGGAGAGAACCACCTGGTAGATCAGCTTCTTCAGCCCATCCAAGCCCTCCAGGGTCTTACAGGACACTTCACTGAGTACCAAGACACCCACACACTTGATTACACTCTGCAGACTAACTGGTACTAGTGTGCCTACACAATGAAAGGTCAAATGTGTGCTTACTGCAGCTGTTTGCAGGTGATGTCAGGGTAGCCGGTGGCTCGAGCCCCTGAAGGGGATCGGCACAGAGCCAGAATATAAGCTCTCAGTGTGGCCAGTCTCTCAGTGCGAAACTTGGTATCGATAAGATCCAAATGTGTTCCCACGACCACCACAGCAGAGTTGGGTGCTCGCGCCTACCATCCACAACACATGGTAGACAACAGGATTATTGATAGTGTATCAAAGAAAACAAAACATCACACACCCTCTGAGGCCGATGACTAAAAACATTTGACAGGACATTATGCAATTTTTTCATATTCCAAAAATATGAAAAGGTAGGATATACTTTGTTTAAAATATCTTTCCAGGCGCGCAGTTGGCGGAGCGGTTGGAGCGCCATGTATGAACTAGTGATGTCCAAATGAAGCTTCGTGAAGCATTTTCTTTATTTTCTGAGCCCAATAGATGGCGCTCTCTGTTCAACAAAGGGTTGAAAGCAATAGAAATATATCGGCCTTCAACCCATTGTTGAACAGAGAGCGCCATCTATTGGGCTCAGAAAATAAAGAAAATGCTTCACGAAGCTTCATTTGGACATCACTAGTATGAACGTACACACGCAGCAGACCCCGGTTCGAATCCCGGCCGGAGGTCCTTTCCTGCATGTCACACCCCCCTCTCTCTCCTATGTTTCCTATCTATCCACTGCTAATAAAGGTGTCTATGCCTAATTAAAAAAAAAAAAAAAAATATATATAATAAAAAATATCTTTCCAGGCAGATACACTCCTCATGCACGAGGAAACGCATACATCTTTCTATAGCTTAAATCCTTCCATCTGAGTGGCTATTTCTCTCTTATTCTTTATTTTAGTGCAGGACTTTGTAATTTCTATGTTGACTCTTTAGAGTGTTAATCTCACTACTCTGACACATACATTATTATCATTATTTTGTCAAGATTAAGATTGATTGACACTGGCAATAACAAAGTTACAACAGAGGGAAGTTTCACTTCGGCCAATAAAACTAATCCAGAAGTTATTAATGCAGTAAACCATCCACACAAATCAGCAGGAAGCAAAGAGGAGGCATCATCAGAAGTTACAGTTAGTAATTAGGCTTCAATGATGCAAGCACTTCCAACATCTTCCATGTCATCGTGCTTCCATTAAAGCCACTGAGGTTGGTTTATGTGGTCTGACAACTACATTATTTTCCTTTCAAGCAGATCATTCCACGTTCCCACTGGAAACGGTCACACCCTTCACTTTGTGTGTGTGTGAGAGCTAACATTCACCTCGATGTTGAGCAGCCATGTCTGCAGGTTGGCCACGGCCTCCTCTCCCAGAGCCAGGTTCCAGATCACCACATATAGGGCCTTATCAGTGAAGAAACACTGGTTCACCGTGGACATGCTCACTTGACCGCCGATGTCCCACACGTTGAACGCCACCGAGTCCTTCTGTGAAACAACACAGTCGCTATATCAACGATAAACAAGGAACAGGAAGTGAAGGTTAAAGATCTGATCCATGATTTCATGTAAAGTTTCCAATGGTTAGAGCTCACTGTGAAGTGTTTTGTGGATTATGAACATAGAAGTGGACGTAGTCATGATGACATCACCCGTTTGTAGAAGGTTCTGGAGTCTCAATTTGGCATTTTCTTTTTTATTTGGACTGTTGAGGAGTGACGAGTGGATCTGATGAACACAAGCGGAAGAGCAGCAACCTTACTGGATCTGGATCCATCTGGATTCTGGTGTGAAGCTGCGAAGGGCCTCATACACCAATATCTTCCTACGTTTTTTCTTAAATTTGTTCTTAAAAAAGTTCTTAAGAAAAACCTATGCCGGATTCATGACGAATTCCTAAACCGCTAGCATCTGTGTTCTTATCTTGATTATTTTATATTATCTAAATTATTTGTGTTGAGATTTAAATTAAGAAAAAACATTTATTTAAAATGATTCCGGTTTATTAAATTACCAGTGTATGGGAACTGTAAACAAAATGTATTATGTGTATTATTGCAGTGGGGTGCAGTGAAAATGTTTGCGTGCACCTAAATGATGTTTGGAGCCCTGGTGGACCTATTGAATGGGTCACCTTAATCATTATCAGAAAAATCGCCCCCCCCCCCCCTGAGATTTTTTTCAGGAGCCGCAACTGCCTCCAGGGTACCAGGGTTGATGTGTGTAACTATGCTTTTTTTTTTTTTTTAATGTTCGTAGGATTTGTTCTTAGGTAAGCAAAAATCCCACAAACATGAAAACATTGGTGAATATCAGAATCTTAAAACTACATAAGTTTTAAGAACAAATATCTTTCTAAGAACGCTCGGTGAATGTGGCCCAAAGTCAGCTTCTTAATTCAAGGCCAACCTTACAGCTAAGTGATTAAGCCATCTTCGTAGCTAACTGCATTGGTAGCGTGGTAGCAACCTGTCAATCACAAGGTAGCCCCGCTCTTTTAACAACCAGAGCAGTCGCCCCCTGATGGCCAGTAGAGAGAATACAAGTTTAATAAACTTCGGCCTTGGTTTCAGAACTGGAGCTTACTGCTTGTTTGCTACACTACATCAGCACTATTAATTAGTTTCCATTCAGCTCCACTCTGTCTCATATAAGGTGACCGTGGTTCATGAGGTGGAGCGGCTCATCTACTAATCACAGGTTTTGCGGTCTCCATCACCTCAAGTCTCCGACAAGTCCAAGTGTTGAAGGGCAAGACCCGGTGTTAGCATCAAGCATATCAGCTCCTGCCATTGGTGTGTGAGTGCAGATGGAAAACTGAGCAGCACACACTTTTGGCCTATGTTGTAAAGCATTTTGGATTAAAGTGTGGCACTAATTAAAAAGTCAAAATATGGTCACTTCCTTCACCGGTTTCAATTCCAACGTGGCGACAACAAAACGCAAGATGTCGGCAACCAAAATGCCGAACTTGAGACTTCAAAACCGGAGTCCACAAACCAATGGGTGACGTCCACTTCTAATTTACTCTGTTGTATTTTACATCCATGTCTGTCCAAAACGCCATTATTTCATCATTTTAACCTTTTAGACGTGTGTAATTATTATAATTAGCATAATGCATTATTAAGTTGTGTAATGTGTAGCATTGAATGGTTGACAAATACTGCTCCTGCAGAACAACGGTGCACCGTGGATCCCTCTGCTGTGCTTCCCACGGAGATCACCTGGCCAGAGCCCTCTGTGGGGAACCAGAGCTGGGCCTGAAGTCAATGGGGATCCCCCTCCCACTGTCATCCTGGCCACGTCTATGTAAATAAA